>NC_133724.1:2677275-3114775 GCF_048934315.1 Petromyzon marinus
TCACGTGGTGTTGTTGTGTGGTGTCAGTAAGGCGTGTGTGTCACGTGGTGTTGTTGTGTGGTGTCAGTAAGGCGTGTGTTACACGTGGTGTTGTTGTGTTAGTAAGGCGTGTGTGTGTCACGTGTTGTGTGTGGTGTTAGTAAGGCGTGTGTGTGTCACGTGTTGTGTGTGGTGTCAGTAAGGCGTGTGTGTCACGTGGTGTTGTTGTGTCAGTAAGGCGTGTGTGTCACGTGGTGTTGTGTGTGGTGTTAGTAAGGCGTGTGTGTCACGTGGTGTTGTGTGTGGTGTTAGTAAGGCGTGTGTGTTACACGTGTTGTGTGTGGTGTTAGTAAGGCGTGTGTGTCACGTGGTGTTGTGTGTGGTGTCAGTAAGGCGTGTGTGTCACGTGGTGTTGTGTGTGGTGTTAGTAAGGCGTGTGTGTCACGTGGTGTTGTGTGTGGTGTTAGTAAGGCGTGTGTGTTACACGTGTTGTGTGTGGTGTTAGTAAGGCGTGTGTGTCACGTGGTGTTGTTGTGTCAGTAAGGCGTGTGTGTCACGTGTTGTGTGTGGTGTTAGTAAGACGTGTGTGTCACGTGGTGTTGTTGTGTTAGTAAGGCGTGTGTGTCATGTGGTGTTGTGTGTGGTGTTAGTAAGGCGTGTGTGTCACGTGGTGTTGTGTGTGGTGTTAGTAAGGCGTGTGTGTTACACGTGTTGTGTGTGGTGTCAGTAAGGCGTGTGTGTCACGTGGTGTTGTTGTGTCAGTAAGGCGTGTGTGTCACGTGGTGTTGTTGTGTCAGTAAGGCGTGTGTGTCACGTGGTGTTGTTGTGTTAGTAAGGCGTGTGTGTCACGTGGTGTTGTGTGTGGTGTTAGTAAGGCGTGTGTGTCACGTGGTGTTGTTGTGTCAGTAAGGCGTGTGTGTCACGTGTTGTGAGTGGTGTCAGTAAGGCGTGTGTGTCACGTGGTGTGTGTGGTGTTAGTAAGGCGTGTGTGTCACGTGGTGTTGTGTGTGGTGTTAGTAAGGCGTGTGTGTTACACGTGTTGTGTGGTGTCAGTAAGGCGTGTGTGTGTCACGTGGTGTTGTTGTGTTAGTAAGGCGTGTGTGTGTCACGTGTTGTGTGTGGTGTCAGTAAGACGTGTGTGTCACGTGGTGTTGTGAGTGGTGTCAGTAAGGCGTGTGTGTCACGTGGTGTTGTGTGTGGTGTTAGTAAGGCGTGTGTGTCACGTGGTGTTGTGTGTTGTGTCAGTAAGACGTGTGGCACGTGGTGTTGTGTGTGGTGTTAGTGAGGCGTGTGTGTGTCACGTGGTGTGTGTGGTGTTAGTAAGGCGTGTGTGTTACACGTGTTGTGTGTGTAGTGTTAGTAAGGCGTGTGTGTCACGTGGTGTTGTTGTGTCAGTGAGGCGTGTGTGTCACGTGGTGTTGTTGTGTCAGTAAGGCGTGTGTGTTACACGTGGTGTGTGTAGTGTAGTGACGCGTGTGGGGTCACGTGGTGTGTGTGTGTAGTGTTAGTATGGCGGTGTGTGGGGGGCGCAGGGGTCGACGGTACCCAACGCCTTCGACGCGCTGCTCATCAGTCTACGTGGGGGGCGTGCGGCAGCGGCTGGCTGGCCCCCCACATCGATCAGCCACGAGACTAATCGCCTTCGTTCGTTTCCTGGCGTTTCATCAACGCGGAGAGCGGCAGCGCCCTGCCCGGCCTTCGTAGGTGCTGCTGCCGCTCGCGAAGGAGGCACTTGCCCCTACAACGTGTTGAAAGCTATCTGGGGGCATCTTTGTCTTTGTGCCCTATTGCATGGGGATGGCACGGGGGTGGTCACAGACTGTCAGTGGAGGTGGGTATTGGCTCTGGGATCCATCTTTCGTGTTGGAATTTTCATTCAAAAGCGGCTCCCTGCTGACATGAGCATTGAGGCATTTGTGCATACATTCCCCCCCCCCTCCCCCCCCCCGGGGGCAGCCTTGCAGAGGCAGTGGTGGCAAATTCCGCATTCCTGTGACAAGGACGAGTCTATCCACATGACAACCACTGTTTGACTTCCCCATCAAAGTGGTACTTTCTTTTATCGACCCTGGGTGGCTGATGGGCTGAATAAACCCCTCCCCCCAACCAGGCCTTGAACTCAGCAATCTTCCACTTGCCAGAGCCGCAATCTCCGTGGATGATTGGCACTGCTGAATTTATGTCCCATCCGTATCGTGATCGTAAATTGACCAACATCATGATGATTGTAGCCATCGCTATTCATGAAATCATCGTCGTCATCATCATCATATATCATCGCCATCATTATTATCATCATCATCCAAATTGGCAAAAAATTGGTAACTTCCACCGCTAACATCTCAATTTGGAACTACGCATAGGAACAACCGATGGATTCCGTGAAAACAAAGACTAAAAATAGATTTTCTGTGTGGAGAGACAAATGTGGGTGGGAAGGAGACGAATTAACGTCCGCTTTGTTTGCTTCATTTAGTCTGAACATCCTGCACAGTGACGCATGACGAGTACTCGTGCGGCGAGCTTACGCGGTGGGCAGATGTTAACTACCTCGCCTGGTATGCAGGAGGTCGTGGGTTCGATCCCGACAGCCTGCTGCTGTATATTTGCAGTTTGCGTATTCTCTCTCCTCTCTCTCTCTCCCCGTGGTCGCGTGGATTTTTCTCCGGATCCTCCGGTTTTCCACCCTCCAAATTTAGAATCGGCATCGCGCGTTTAGATTTTTATTTTGGGCTGCTGTAGATTTCCGCACGACGATGAGCAACTTCGTTGAGCTATCATTTATGGCCAGGTCGCTTCTGACAAAAGAGCGACGTAGCTCAGTGGACCTTATCTGGTAAATGAAAAAAATGTTGCATTTTTAGTTCACCCACATTGTCAATGTCGCTGGTTTTATTATCTGGCCGCTCACAATGACACCCAATGAGCAATTGGTAAATAATACATTTATAGTTGCCCGGTGGGCCCGGTCTGTGTGCAGAAATTTTCAAATGTGATCAGTGTAAATAAAGAAAAAGTATCGATATATTAGAGCATGTATTTAATAAAAATATTGCATTGCCTCTAATGCGTACGTTCTCATTGCTTGTTGACGCTCTCAGTTGGCATTAAGTCCTCTCCCCCCCCACCACATATTCGGCAGCCCCCCCCCACCCCCGCCCGTCTTCCCCCCACAAAAGATTCGTCCTCACCGGGGGGCAGGGGGTGCTGGGCTGCCACCCCCCCCCCAAAAAAAAATGAGGCCAACGAGGATCGCATGGCACAACCACGCCCGCACGATGTCCACCTCACCGCGTAATCGTCTGAGACTTCTAGCATACTTCATAGCCCGAATTGGGGGCAGGGAAGGGGGGCCCTCAGTGGTATACGACGAATCACGCCCGCACGATGTCCACCTCACCGCGTAATCGTCTGCGGCCGAGTCGGCATCGCAGCTCACCAAATACTCCAGAGTCACGAAGGTTATGGCCCCAGCGTTGTTGTTTTTAACAAAAAATACAACAACATCAACAACCGCCCCGGGGCACCCGATCTTTAAGCCCCGTCCGCTTGCTGGCCAGAGCTGGCGGCGTGGAACAAAAAAGGGACGGGGGCAGGGGGAAAGGGGGGGGGGGGGGGGAGGAAGGTGGTGGATGGGGTGGGGGAACAGAAAAAAGAAGTAATCTATCGCTCCGGCAAAGGGCGATGCGAGGCGGTGCGGCGTTCCCGAGCGCCACGGGATTCTGCCGGGTGATCTCTGAACATCCGAATTCACGGCCTTCACCACCCTCCCCCTCTTCCTCGCCAACCCCCCCCCCCCCCCCCCAGAAGATTCTCGGCCCCCGAGCGAGTGAGCGAGCGCGGAGCCGAGAGTCGATTACCCTGGGGCCCCCTTTTGTGGAACACGCCACGAAAGTGATTTAAAAAGCCATCTCCCGCCGCTCGAAGCGAGCAACCGAGGGCGATGGGGGCTCGTCTCCCCGGTCACTAGCCCCCCCCCCTCCCGCCGAGAGGAGAAGGCGGATGGGACATTCCACGTGCTTGTGGCGGGGGCGAGTACGTTTGCACGTACGTGCGTGCGTGCGTGCATGCGTTGAAGCTCTTTCGCAACGTAGGACTACCGGCGGTCACCTCTGGACAGAGTGGTTCCGAATTCGTTTCGATCGTCGCGGGAGGGATGATGATTGGCTGAATCAACACCCCCCCCTCCGCCCCCCCCCTGCTCACCCCCTCCGCCCCCCACCCGACACGAGGATTTGAATTCGCAGGCGCAAGTGGGACCCGTAGAGTGTGCCAACGCAGAAGGTGAGAACAAGGTTGTGTTCGTATAGGAGGAGATGATGAAGACGACGACCTTATGATGATGGTGATGATGATGACGACGACGATGATGATGATGACGACGACGATGATGACGACGTCGACGATGATGACGACGACGACGATGATGATGACGATGATGATGACGACGATGGCAATGACGTCGACGATGCTGATGACAACGACGATGATGATGATGATGCAGTTGGTAATGCGGCTTCATCACGTCGCGGGGTTGAGCTCAGCCCGGAGGCGGTCGGGAGGGGGGCATTGTGGAGGAGCGGTGGAGTCGGGTTGGAGATTGGCGGAGGAGGCGGAGGAGGGGGGGCAATGCGGAGGGACGGAGCTTTGTGGTGGTGATGATGACGATGATGACGTCAGAGAAACACTCCAGACGCGTGATGTCGATGTTGATTCGAAATGTAGAGGGAAAATCCGGAGGACTCGGAGGACAAACATTTCTACTGAGCTATTAACTTCTGTTTTTTTCTTTCAGAAGAGACCTGGCCACAAATGACAGCTCAACCAAGCGGTTCATCACGTGGAAATGAAAAACGGCTAAATAATCTAAATAACCCAAGCGCGTGTTTCTAAACGTGGAGGGAAAACCCTGGAGGACCCGGAGAAAAATCCACGCGACCACAGAGAGAGAGACACACAAACTCCCAATATACAGCAGCAGGCGTCAGGGTCGGGATCGAACCAACGACATCCTCCATATCAGGCGAGGTAGTTAACATCTCACCACGGAGAGACACGCAAACTCCAAATATACAGCAGCAGGCGTCAGGGTCGGGATCGAACCCACGACCTCCTGTAAACCAGGCGAGGGAGTTAACATCTCACGACGTAGATAGAGAGAGAGAGAGACCGCAAACTCCAAATATACAGCAGCAGGCGTCAGGGTCGGGATCGAACCCACGACCTCATGTATACCAGGCGAGGGAGTTAACATCTCACGACGTAGATAGAGAGAGAGACACGCAAACTCCAAATATACAGCAGCAGGCGATAGGGTCGGGATCGAACTTCTCTCATCTCGCTCCACCTGCTCCACGTGTCTCCACACCTCTCTCGTTCCACTCTCTCCTCTCATCTCTTGCCTCCACCTCTTCTGCTGTCTCGCTGCGGAGTTGACGCGGCGAAGAGGTGGAAGGAGACGAAGGCTGATTAATGCTGAGCTGGGCACCACCGCCGTGGCCCCACCTCCACCCCCTACCCAGTGCTGGATGATCCTAGTAGCACTACATAAGTAGTAGCTGCATGTGTAGTAGCTACATGTGTAGTAGCTACATGTGTAGTAGCTACATGTGTAGTAGTTACATGTGTAGTAGCTACATGTGTAGTAGCTACATGTGTAGTAGCTACATGTGTAGTAGCTGCATGTGCAGTAGCTGCATGTGCAGTAGCTACATGTGTAGTAGCTACATGTGTAGTAGCTACATGTGTAGTAGTAGCTGCATGTGTAGTAGCTACATGTGTAGTAGCTAGTAATGTAGTAGCTACATATGTAGTAGCTACATGTGTAGTAGCTACATGTGTAGTAGCTACATATGTAGTAGCTACATATGTAGTAGCTACATGTGTAGTAGCTGCATGTGTAGTAGCTACTACATATGCAGTAGCTACGGTCCCCGTACTTTCAAGGGCCCCGCGCTAAATGCTTTCAAGCCATCAATTCCGGTTCAGTGATTCTGCACTTGCTCTATTACTATAGTACTATACTGCCCTTCAACTTTTATGAACGACCGGGTGTTTAAGCTTAGCGATTTGTCGTATTATCTGGCCGTATAGCAATTGAAAAAATACAATTACTTGCAATGCAACTTAAAAATGTGTCTTTTCATATTTACGTGGTGTTTTTTTTATTTAGGATCCCTTTATAACATCATGTGCTCCAGGCCCCGCACTTAGCTTCACCCGACACTGCCCCTACCCCGCCCCTCCTTCGCTCCCTCGCAGCGACCATCGCGAGGTCATCACCGTCCGAGATGAGAGGGGTCAAGCAGCCTGGCGGCAGGCGCACCGACGGGTTCAGAGCGCGGGGGACCATCACCGCTGCGAGCGAACGCTCACTCACTCGCTCGCACCACCACCACCGCCACCACCGTCACCATCACTGCCACCACCGCCGCCGCCACCATCACCACCACCACCGTCACCATCACTGCCACCACCACCGCCGCCGCCAGCATCACTGCCACCACCGCCACCGTCACTGCCACCACCACCACCGCCGCCACCATCACTGCCACCACCGTCACCACTGCCACCGCCACCACCGCCAACAGCATCACTGCTACCACCGCCACCAATACTAATACCGCCACCAATACTAATACCACCACCGCCACCAATACTAATACCACCACCCCCACCAATACTAATACCACCACCCCCACCAATACTAACACTACCACCACCACCAATACTAATACCACCACCGCCACCAATACTAATACCACCACCCCCACCAATACTAATGCCACCACCCCCACCAATACTAACACTACCACCACCACCAATACTAATACCACCACCGCCACCAATACTAATACCACCACCGCCACCAATACTAATACCACCACCCCCACCAATACTAATACCACCACCCCCACCAATACTAACACTACCACCACCACCACCAATTCTAATACCACCACCGCCACCAATACTAATACCACCACCCCCACCAATACTAATACCACCACCCCCACCAATACTAACACTACCACCACCACCAATACTAATACCACCACCGCCACCAATACTAATACCACCACCCCCACCAATACTAATACCACCACTGCCACCAATACTAATACCGCCACCAATACTAATACCACCACCCCCACCAAAACAAACACTACCACCCCCACCAATACTAATACCACCAACCCCACCAATACTGATACCACCACCCCCACCAATACTAATACCACCACCCCCACCAATACTAATACCACCACACCCACCATTACTAACACTACCACCCCCACCAATACTAATACCACCACCCACACCAATATTAATACCGCCACCGCCACCAATACTAATGCCACCACCGTCACCAATACTAATACCACCACCCCCACCAATACTAATACCACCACCCCCACCAATACTAACACTACCACCCCCACCAATACTAATACCACCACCCCCACCAATACTAATACCTCCACCCCCACCAATACTAATACCACCACCCCCACCAATACTAACACTACCACCCCCACCAATACTAATACCACCACCCCCACCAATACTAATACCACCACCCCCACCAATACTAATACCACCACCCCCACCAATACTAATACCACCACCCCCACCAATACTAATACCACCACCCCCACCAATACTAACACTACCACCCCCACCAATACTAATACCACCACCGCCACCAATACTAATACCACCACCACCACCAATACTAATACCACCACCCCCACCAATACTAATACCACCACCGCCACCAATACTAATACCACCACCGCCACCAATACTAATACCACCACCGTCACCAATACTAATACCACCACCCCCACCAATACTAATACCACCACCCCCACCAATACTAATACCACCACCATCACCAATACTAATACCGCCACCGCCACCAATACTAATACCACCACCCCCACCAATACTAATACCACCACCCCCACCAATACTAACACTACCACCCCCACCAATACTAATACCACCACCCCCACCAATACTAATACCACCACCCCCACCAATACTAACACTACCACCCCCACCAATACTAATACCACCACCCCCACCAATACTAATACCACCACCCCCACCAATACTAATACCACCACCGCCACTAATACTAATATCGCCACCAATACTAATACCACCACCCCCACCAATACTAATACCACCACCCCCACCAATACTAATACCACCACCCCCACCAATACTAATACCACCACCCCCACCAATACTAATACCACCACCCCCACCAATACTAATACCACCACCCCCACCAATACTAACACTACCACCCCCACCAATACTAATACCACCACCCCCACCAATACTAATACCACCACCCCCACCAATACTAATACCACCACCCCCACCAATACTAATACCACCACCCCCACCAATACTAATACCACCACCCCCACCAATACTAATACCACCACCCCCACCAATACTAACACTACCACCCCCACCAATACTAATACCACCCCCACCAATACTAATACCACCACCCCCACCAATACTAACACTACCACCCCCACCAATACTAATACCACTACCACCACCAATACTAATACCCCCACCGCCACCAATACTAATTCCACCACCAATACTAATACCCCCACCGTCACCAATACTAATACCACCACCCCCACCAATACTAACACTACCACCCCCACCAATACTAATACCACCACCCCCACCAATACTAATACCACCACCCCCACCAATACTAATACCACCACCCCCACCAATACTAATACCACCACCCCCACCAATACTAATACCACCACCCCCACCAATACTAATACCACCACCCCCACCAATACTAACACTACCACCCCCACCAATACTAATACCACCACCCCCACCAATACTAATACTACCACCCCCACCAATACTAATACCACCACCCCCACCAATACTAATACCACCACCCCCACCAATACTAATACCACCACCGCCACCAATACTAATACCACCACCGCCACCAATACTAATACCACCACCCCCACCAATACTAATACCACCACCGCCACCAATACTAATACCACCACCGTCACCAATACTCAAACTACCACCCCCACAAATACTAATACCACCAATACTAATACCACCACTGTCACGTTTGAGAGTCCCCGTGCCCGGCTCGGGGAATTCTAAGCGAGGTCTCTCACCGCGCTGAGGACCCCACCCAACCCCCCCCCCCAACCACTTCCCACCACCCCCCCACCACCACCCCCCCCCCCCCGAACCGATGACAAAAAGCCGCCGCTCGGCTCGGCAAGCGGCCGCCTAGCGGGTCGCGATGAATGCCACCGAGATAAGAGATTTCAAACTTCTGCCTGGTGCCCTTTTAAGCCTTCCCCCCGTTCAACGCCGTCAATATTATTTGTTTGCCTTTGTATAACAGTTATTTTTTTTTGCATTCTCTCTCTCTGTGTGTCTCTCGCTCGTTCGCGTAGGGGAGGCGAGCGACGCGGTGGGGGGTGGGGGGGGGTTGGGAGGGGGTGGTGCCGGTGGTGCGGCGGAGATGGAAGCGTCGGGTCATTTCGATCACGGGCGTTCGTGTTACGGACGCGCGCTCGCAATGAACCGCGCATCGAGGGCGCTCTCCAGATGTCGTCGCCGGATCCTCGCTGTCGTTGTTGTTGTGGTTGTCGTCGGTGATTTTTTTTGAAAGCCATTAACGCTCCGCCAGGGGACACTCGCGGTGCTCGATGTTTCCTCCGGCGGCATCGATCGCAGACAGGAATTGGGCCGGCCGGCCGGCCGTCGCGTTAACCTCTCATCGGACCCTCCGCGTAGCGTTCTGTGCCCGGCCCCGCAATGGATTGCCCCACATCCAAACTGTGTCGTTCGTCCCGGACATTCACGCGACGCACACAAACAAAAAAAAACGAAATGCCACCTCTGTTTGTGTTAAACTGATAAAAAAAAGTAAACTTTTTTTATTTTTAATTTTAACCACTGTAGCTTTTTGTCACAAGCGACCCTGGCTGTCGCAAGTGATTGCTCAACGAAGTTGGGTTAACCTCATCGTCGCGTGGAAATTAATAACAGCGCCAACACTCCATGATCGAGGTTTTTGTTTGTTTTGTTGGGGTTAGATCGCGTAAACGTATAAATGTTGTGTCGTTAAACCCGCCACCACCCGACACAGCCAACTAGTACGGTTTGTGACGTAAACAGAACGTGGCCAATTCGTTACTAGTACAGCACTAAGCGGTTGTGTATTGGAGAGTAAACCCACGACAACATTTACAATTCGAGTACGACGTTTCGCCAGCAATTACAACCAGCATCATCAGGCAACAGCCAGATTTGTGGAGAAATCCTCCTGTTTCGTTCTTAAGGAGAGGTATGAATGTGATGTCGTCACGAGTGAGCCAATATTCTAAACGCGCGACGTTGATTCTAAATGTGGAGGGAAAAAACCGTAGGACCCGGAGAAAAATCCACACGACCACGGGGAGGGAGATACACAAACTCCAAATATACAGCAGCAGGTCTCAGGGTCGGGATCAAACCCACGACCTCTTGTATACCAGGCGAGGGAGTTAATATCTCGCTACTATGGCACAGCTGGTTCTGTGACAATCAGGAAGTGGTGATTTTAAAGCATCAACCGATCGCCCCCCCGGGAGCCGATGCAATGAGTATCACATTTGATTGAAGTCAACAATTGTCATTATTATGGATTACCTAGCCCCGGCCATGGGAATGTAAAATTCCCACCGCTGTCTCAGGGACGCCTATGCAAAGTTGGTGGCTCAATTAAATTTCTTTAGAACTGATTTTCGTGTTTTGGTTTCTAGTCCGTCCCCCCGCACCTCCGATTCGCAACGGTGTGGCAACGTACGGCGCGAAAGAAGTTCAACGCACGGTGCACGTTAGCCTATACGCTACACTCACACTACGCTATACACTGCAGTACTATACACTGCTATACTACGTGAAGACTAATTTCTTTACAATTGCTTTTCGTGTTGCGTTTGTTGTCCTTCACCCCCCTCCCCCGTACCTCCGATTAGCAACGGTTGTCTAGGTACGGCGCGGAAGAAGTTCAACGTTCAACGTACGCGCATACGTAATTGCCAAAGCGACGCAGATAAGCAAACCTCATGATAACAATTCAATCCCGCGATATTATCTTACTCGCGGTAGCACCACGTGGGATCGATAACCCACCCTTCCCCTGGCCCTGCCCCGCTGCATGAATGCAACGCGATATCCGTTCAGTACACTCGTTGTTATTTTCATATCGATTCGTTTCAGCATCGCGCCCTGTCGCGTAGCCAGGGTTAAAGCCTGGCTCGAGTCACAAGACTCTTTTGTCAGGAGGGTCCTGCCAAGTTTTCGCAGGAGGCGATGGGGGGGGGCGGGGGGAGCGATTCTGTCACCGCTGCTGCCTGCTCTGTCTGTGTGATTGATTCCCACTTGAGTGGTTGTATTTGTGCAGGCGTACGCTGGGAAACAGGGGATTGATATTGATGGTCCAACTGGATCCGAACTTTTTGGTCACTCCACCACCACCCCCCTCCCAAACCCGGCGAATTGTTGGGATTGCGGTTTTGGGGGTATGGAATCCGAACGGATTTTTTTCTTATTCATTCGAATTTATTTTCTCTGTGATGGATCATCGTCTCCTCACGTGCATTTATTTTCTCTCGCTATTTACGTATTCAACCTTTAGTTTTTGATTTGTTAAGTAAGTGTGGGTTTTGTGTTGTTGCATCATCTGTGTGTAAGAGACCGGCTGATTGATGTTGCAGCGTTGTGGGATGCAATTTTTCACGAATGCCGCTCTAGAAAATGACATTGTTATTATTATTATCTGCAGGTAACTTTTCAGTATTGGGCGTGTGGGGTTTTTTCGTGTTTCTTTGTTTTTGGAAACAGCTGTGGGAACAAATCCGATGCCCTCCCTCCCACCCCGGGCACCAACCCAGGAGGGAAGCGACTCAGAACGCGCTGGAAGAGAGAGAGAGAGAATAGAGAAGCTCCGGCCACAACAGACCGTCAGAGTCCACGCCTGCGCCACACACAGCGCGTCCCGTAAGACCACGCGATGTCCATTCGGGTAGAGCGGTGTCCCAAGAAAGCGGCCGCCTCTTGCCAGTCCACTGCTGGACGAGGGCCGTGACCCAGTCATGGACCTCTCGCGTAACCGTCCGTCCGTCCGTTCCTTTCCCCCGTGACTTCACACCACAAGTAGGGCACGGCAATGGTTTTGTCTTCCTGCGCCACCGTAACGTGGCCAAGCAGCAGCGACAGCATTAAGCACACATGCAGGGGCACGCGGTTGCCCATAAACGCATTATCCAGGCTCACAGCCCTGCTGAGCTTCCGTGATCTGCCCCGAGCGCTCGATGTGATGGCTGACGGGAGAGTGGTGGCCAAGTGGAAGAGGCGTTTTGTCGGGGGGGGGGGGGGTGCTGATTGTCACTGTTGAAGACTCGCTGGCTTCCTCGCAGCAGCAGCAGCAGTCAGCCCGCTCATCAAGAGCGCGGTCTCGGGGTGAGGGGTGGAGGGTAGAGGGCGGAGGAAGAGGAGGGGGCAGAGGAGGAGGAGAGGGGAGGAGGGAGGGCGAAGAAGGAGGAGGGGAGAGCGGGGGAGGAGATGGGAGGGGAAGGGCGGAGAAGGAGGAGGTGGAGGAGGAGGGAGGGGAGGAGGAGGGGGGAGGGAAGAGGGGAGGAGGGAGAAGGAGGAGGGGGTTGGACGAGGGTACTGGGGGGAGGGGGGGGGAGGATGAGGAATCCGATGAGCTGTAAAGCTCTTGTTTTCCAGATGTCCCAGTAGGGACACAGGGTCAAAAACGCTACAACAACAATCAACACGATAGGAGTGGAAAGTATAAGTAAAGTCACGTAGGTAAAATAAAATAAATGAAAACAACTAAATTAAATCACGACGTTTCGGAAGCTTGTCTTGCCTCCGAAACGTCGTGATTTAATTTAGTTGTTTATTTTATTTACCTACGTGACTTTACCGAAAAAAACAAAGAGTATGAATCCTTGCAGTCACGAAAGCTTCAAATCTAGAAGTATAAGTAAGGTAAACAAATCACTTAAAAATATATATATTAATGAAACTAAACTATTTTTTTATCTTAGCATGTTAAGCCCACTGAGCTCTTAATTTATTTTTCATAATCGACCCGGCTATCACACATGAGAGCTCAACGGTAGTGGCTTTTCATCGCACGGAAATCTATCGCAGCAAAATACTCCGAATAATCTAAACGCGTGATGTTCATTCTCAATGTGGAGGGGAAAACCGGAGGTCCCAGAGATGAACATCCACGCGACCACGTGGTGAGCGAGAGAGAGACACCGCGACCTTCAAATAGACAGCAGCAGGCGTCAGGGTCGGGATCGAACCCACGACCTCCTGCACAGCAGGCGAGGTAGTTAACATATCCCAGCCACCGTGATGATGATGAGAGAGAGAGAGACCGCGACCCCAAAATATACAGCAGCAGGCGTCAGGGTCGGGATCGAACCCACGACCTCCTGCACAGCAGGCGAGGTAGTTGACAGCTCCCAGCCACCGTGATGATGATGATGAGAGAGAGAGAGAGACACAGCGACCTCAAAATAGGCAGCAGCAGGCGCCAGGGTCGGGATCGAACCCACGACCTCCTGCACAGCAGGCGAGATAGTTGACATCTCCTAGCCACCGTGATGATGACGATTAGAGAGAGAGATAGAGAGACACGCAAACTCCAAATATACAGCAGCAGTCGTCTGGATCGGGATCGAACCCACGCCCTCCTGCACACCGGGCGAGGTAGTTAACATCTCCATGCCACCGTGATGATGACGATTAGAGAGAGAAACACGCAAACTGCAAATATACAGCAGCAGCAGTCATCTGGATCGGGATCGAACCCACGCCCTCCTGCACACCGGGCGAGGTAGTTGACATCTCCATGCCAACAAGGCGCAGTGGCTACACTCGCGCCCCAGAGCGAGAAGGGCCTCCCGGGTTCGAATCCCGACTGAGGTTGACTCTCTCCGTGAGGTAGTTGACATCTCCCAGCCACCGTGATGATGATGAGAGAGAGCGAGAGAGAGACACCGCGACCTCCAAATATACAGCAGCAGGCGTCAGGGTCGGGATCGAACCCACGGATCCTGCATAGGAGCCCCCCAAGAGCCACGCCACCACTCCGAAGCGCCGGACCGCTGGCATGCCAGGCGAGGTGCGAGGCAACAGCAAGAGGTGCGGCGAGGGCAGTGAGCGGTCAGCGCCGCAAGGTGAGCAGTGAGCGGTGCATGTGAGCGGTGCAGGTGAGCGGTGCAGGTGAGCGGTGAGCGGTGCAGGTAAGCGGTGCCGGTGAGAGGTGCCGGTGAGAGGTGAGCGGTGAGAGGTGAGCGGTGCCGGTGAGCGGTGAAGGTGAGCGGTGCCGTTGAGCGGTGAGTGGTGAACGGTGAGCGGTGCCGGTGAGAGGTGAGCAGGGGAGGTGAGCGGTGAGTGGAGTAGGTGCGCTGTGTAGGGGCGCGGTGTAGGCGAGGGGTTAAATCCCTCGGCGGCCGCCAGCGGAGACACGCGATGACGTGTCTCCTCGTCTCCGTGTTCCGCGGCTGTCACTCCGAGTCGTGCCGCTGATTAGGAAAGTGATGGAGGAGGGGGGTGGGTGGGTGGGTGGGGGGGAGCTGTGGGTGGTGGAGACAGGGGGGGAGTGGGGGGCTTGGACTGATGGATGGAGGGGCGGTGGGGGAGGGGTTAGTGGGGAGTACTCGGGCGTCACGAAGGCAGCGAGCCGTGACTCTCGCTGGCGAAATGTCACGTGCTCTGAAGCGGGCATCAGACGGCCGCGGGGTCAGATCGCTGCCCCTTGCGACGGCGGCGGTGGTGGTGGCTAAACTCGTCACCGATCGGCGCTGCCGCTCGACCGGACGACGTCGCGAAGCCGAGCTGAAGGCCGGCGGGCTGCCCCCCCTCCTCCCCGCCTCGCCCCCCCCCCCCGCCCCGAGGGTCCCCCTCGTGGAGGGGGTGGATGGAAGCGAGCGCTGGCACCCGGCCAATGCGAGAATCGCCCCCCCCCCTTCGTCTCTCCCCATCAAGTGGCTGTGCCAGGTGCGCCGATTGAGTCTCGGTGAGAGTCTCGTGGCGGTGGCGGCGGTGGTGGTGGCGGTGGCGGGGATGGGGGCGGTGGCAGCTCGGCAGGAGGGGCCTCCGGGGTGCCGCTGGGACGCGAGAGGCAGCACCGGGCCGCGGGCTGGGCACGGCGGTGCTGACCTCGTCACCCGGGGCTCTTCCGGATCATCGATACCGGGGGCTCCGTAATGGGGCCTGCGGGGGCCGTCTATTGAACGGCGTGGGCCCTCGAAGCCGATCGATAACCAAACGGCGCACGCGCATGGCCTCGGCCCGCGCGTCACCACACGCGGCCACCGCCGAGGTGCGGTGGCCGCGTCCGGCACGCGCGTTGGAGTCGGTTTGGATGGTAGAGGATGGGAAAGCCCTCTCGAAATATTTGTTTTGTTGTTTTAGAATGATGCGTGAGTGAGTGTGTGTGTGTGTTTTTATCGTTACGCTGGCTTACCCAGGTGAGCCACTGGGAGAAATTAGGAAGCCACTGGAGCTATGTTTCGTTTTAAGTATCTAGATTGTAAAAGTCACTTCTTTACAGTTGCGTTTTGTTCCGTTCAGTTTGTTGTCTTTTCCACGCGCACCTCCGATTAGCACGTACGGTGCGAGAGAAGTTCAACGTAGATACATATACACGCACGGAAGAAGAAGAAGAAGAAGAGGAAGAAGAAGACGAAGAAGAAGAAGAAGAAGACGAAGAAGAAGACGAATAAGAAGAAGAAGACGAAGAAGAAGAGGAAGAAGAAGACGAAGAAGAGGAAGAAGACAAAGAAGAGGAAGAAGAAGAAGCTCTGCACGTGCACGTCGACTCGTTCACGCGGCACGCGACGTCAGCGGCACGGCTCGGCTTCTACAGTGGAGCCACGCCGGGACCGTGCGAGTGTTCGTACGTTGAACTTCTTTCGCACCGTACGTAACCAACCGTGCAAATCGGCGGCGTGAAACGTGGGGGGTGGGGGGGGGGGTGGACAACAAACCGGACACAGCAACGACAACAACAGCAACAAGCAGGCCGGCTCGGCACGGGACCCGGCTGTGCGGTGGAAAAAGCGGTGCTTTGTGTCCCCGATGGTCTCGAGCGAGCGAGACATGTTTTAACCGGAGCAGCGCTCCGGTAAAGCGGATGCCGACCGCGTCGCCAGGTGCAGCCACCATCCCCCCCCCCCGGCCTCCGTTGGTTGGACGCGGGGGGCAACTTCCCCCCGTGGCTGGCGGCGCGACAATGACGTTCGCGCGACGGCTCCGTTGCGAACGGCTCCCGAGGTAACGCAGATCGGGGGGCGGTGGAATGCCCCCCCCCACCACCCACCTGGTGACCTTTAGTGCCCCCCCCAGCATCCCCTCCGACAATACACAAATGTGAAAACAACCCCCATTATCATCATCATGGTCGCGCTGCAGTCAAACCCCCGACGGTCTCAAATTGTTTGCCGGCTCTCACGCGCACCGATGATGTCTTGGAAATGAGTGAGGAACACTTGGCTAGCTAATGCCCAGCTTCGGCATCAACGCGGATAGGAGAGTGCACAGCAAGCGGGGCGTCGCACCGCCCAGAGGCCACGAAGCAAACAACACAAAGTCGGGGGGTTCTTCAAGTCGTGAACGTAGCACGTGCTGTGACGTCGTGCTGTGACGTCGTGCTGTGACGTCGTGCTGTGACGTCGTGCTGTGACGTCGTCGCGAGGGCGTCACGTGGCGGTCGCGATACGATGACCGCTCGTCTGGCGTAGCCAACGCGGCGGTGGTGGCGTAGCGAAGCGTATCGACGAGGCTCGAATATTGCAACTCGCTACTCTACGGGACGTCTGGCAACAAAAAAGAATAGCGAGCGAGCTGCAGCTTGCACAACGTTCTTTGGCACGTGTCGTTGTTGTCCTTCCCCGCAAGATCCGACCGTGTCCGTCCGGTTGCTCGCCGAGCTGCGCTGGCTTCGGGTTTGCCGAGCAAATACATTCCAAGGTCGCGCTTATTAAACACAAAGTGCTTCCCGCAAATGAAACACAAAAAAACCTTGGCTGATCTCGTCATCATCACGACGACAAACTCCGGAAGTCATCGTCGCAGCGGCTTTTGGCTCAGCCGTCGAAACAAAGACGGCGGTCGCCGCATCGCGCGGTGCTTTCAGATGCGCTTCTGCGGCCGTCCGGAACGCTCTTGCTTCCAATATTAGGAAGCCGTCAGGAGCTACGCAGTTTTCAATAATCTCGATTGACAAACTCATTTCTTCGTAACTGCATTTTGTGTTTAGTTTGTTGTCCTTCCCCCGCACCTCCGATTGGCGCTGTCCGCTACGTACGGTGCTAAAGAAGGTCAACGTACATACGCACATTATAGCAGCCAAATACTCTGAAAGTGTGACGTCGATTCAAAACGGAAAGAAAAAAAACCCGGAAGGAGCCGGAGAAAGTTGCACACGGCCGCGGGGGGAGAGAAAGAGAGAGGGAGAGACGCGCAAACTCCGAATACACAGCAGGCGTCAGGGTCGGCATCGACCACACGACCTCCTGCGCACCAGGCGATGGAGTTAACATCTCAGCGACAGCAACAGTAGCAGCAGCAGAGAGAACGCTCAGAAGGTTCGCCCGGCCGTGTCACGACACCGTCGTTGCGGCCGCACCCGGGCAGGGGGGCGCGGGCCTCACCGGAGTGGTTCTTGATGGACCGCGCCGTGGAGTCTTCCCGTGACTGCGGCGTCGCGTGCATGGGGTGACCCCTGAACTCCTCGTCCCTGCACCGCCTGGGCTGGTGTCGCAGGATGCCCGAGAGAGCCCTGCAGGAGAGGGAGGGCGAGAGTGAGCGCCGTGCGCCTTCACCGCCGGGGGGGGGGGAGGGGGGGGGTCAGTTCTCGCGTGCGATCGCGAGGCGGAGAGGTCACCGCAACGTCGTTGGCGTGGCGCGGGCCGCTCTCGCGTGCGGTTCCTGCGGCCGTCTGGAACGCTCTTGCGTCCGCGAGATCGGGAGGCCGCCGGGGCTTACGGCGCGTTCCGGATGCCGGGATTTAAAGCGCATTTCTTTCAGAATTGCTTTTTGTGGTTCGTTCTTTGGCCTCCGGTTAGTGCGGTCGGCTATGTATGGTGCGAAAGAAGTTCAAAACGCACGCATATATACACACACAAACACGCACGAAGACAAAACGTGCCCCCGTATAGCCTGCACGGGCAAGTGCTGTGTGGCGAGTAGGACCGATGGAGGCCGGCACGTACACACACTCACACGCATACACACAGTCGCCCTTTCAGATGCGGATGCTTCTGCGGCCGTCTGGAACGCTCTTCCTTTCCGATATTAGGAAACCACTGGAGCCGTGCACTTTTACATCACCTCGACTTAAAACGCATCTCTTTAGAACTGAATTTTTGCGTCCAGTTTCATTCCCTTCCCTCCGCACCTCCGATTATCACGGCCGGCTACGAACGGCGCAAAAATGGGGGTGACGGTGGTGATGGTTTTGATGGTGGTGGTGATGTTGGTGAGGAGATACCCGCACGATCAGGAAGTGGGGGACGTTTGATGGCGATGGTGGTGGTGATGTTGATGCGTCAGTCTGGAACGCTCTTCCTTCCGCTATTCTGAAGCCATCGGAGGTATGTACTTTGAAACCATCGAGATTGAAAACTAATTTGTTTAGATGTGCTTGTTGTTGTGTTTAATTTGTTGACCCCCCCCCCGCCCCGCCCGTACATCCGATTAGCGCGGTTGGCTACGTACGGTGCGAAAGAAGTTCTCTATACATAAATAGACACAGACAGAGACCCATATACCTATATACTCACACAGAGACCCATAGACTAATGCAGACACCTATACACTCACACAGAAACCCATAGACTCATACAAACACCAATACACTCACACAGAGACCCATACACTCACACATAGACCCATAGACTCGTACAGAGACCTATAAACTCACACAGACCCGTAGAATCACACAGAGACCCATAGACTCACACAGAGACCCATAGACTCATACAGAGACCCATGCACTCACACATAGACCCATAGACTCGTACAGAGACCCATACACTCACACAGAGACCCATATATTCATATAGAGACCCATACACTCACACATAGACCCATAGACTCGTACAGAGACCCATAGATTTGTACAGAGACCCATGCACTCACACAGAGACCCATAGACTCGTACAGACACCCATATACTCACACAGAGACCCATAGACTCGTACAGACACCAATACCCCTCCCACCCGTACCTCCGATTAGCATGGTTGACTACGTACGGTGCGAAGGAAGTTCAATGTACATACACACGTGTTAAATCGCGGTTGTCGAGCGGCGCTAGTGAAGATGTAAGAGGCTTCAGAGTTAATATGGGGGGGGGAGGGGGGGGTTGTTGGTTGTTTATTGTGCAAGGTTATTTGTAAGGGATTGTGGAAATTAGACAACCGTAGGGGGCTCTAAAGCGGAGCAAGGAGCGAGCTAGGAGAGCAGTGCTGTGACTTGCAGTGTGGTGGATCACTGAGTGGGTGTGAGTGGATGGATGGGTGAGTGAGTGGGTGAGTGAGTGGGTGAGTTAATGGGTTGGTGAGAGATTGGGTGAGTGAGTGAGTGAGTGGGTAAGTGAATGGGTTGGTGAGTGAGTGAGTGGGTGAGTGAGTGGGTGGGTGGGTGAGTGGGTGGGTGGGTGAGTGAGTGGGTGAGTGAGTGGGTGAGTGGGTGAGTGAGTGGGTGAGTGAGTGAGTCATTGTGACCTGCAGTGTGGTGGTTGAGTGAGTGGGTAATTGAGTAAGTGGTGAGTGGGTGGGTGAGTGAGTGGGTGGGTAAGTTAATGGGTTGGTGAGTGAGTGAGTGGGTGACTGAGTGAGTGGGTAAGTGAATGGGTTGGTGAGTGAGTGGGTGAGTGAGTGGGTGAGTGGGTGGGTGAGTGGGTGAGTGAGTGGGTGAGTGAGTGACTGGGTGAGTGAGTGAGTGAGTCACTGTGACCTGCAGTGTGGTGGTTAAGTGAGTGGGTAATTGAGTAAGTGGGTGAGTGCGTGGGTGAGTGAGTGGGTGGGTAAGTGAATTGGCGAGTGAGTCATTGTGACCTGCAGTGCGGTGGTCAGTGTACGGTAGACCGAGTTCTCAACCCGCCTGGAGTCATTGATACGAGTGAGGCTCACAGGAACGCACCCACCCCCCCCCTCCCACCCGCCAACCACAGCCGTCGACTGCACGGACACACCGGGAACCGCATCCCCTGCTCGCGCCGTGCCAGAGGCGGCAACCCCAACAAGGAGCCGGCGATCCCCGCCGGCGTTCACGCCGAGCCTCAGGGCAGCGCTTAGCACGCGGCGGATGGGAGGGCAGCCGTGGACGCCTCTTCCACGATGCCGTCGGCTGATGGGTCCGCGATTGCGACCGAGACGTTAATCGATGGCGCGCTGATGACGGAACGAGCGGACCGGCGTTGCCGTGCCCCGTGTCTCTGTCTCTCCCTGCCGCCGGTGGAGTGGCTCCGGGGTAGGAGTTGGAGGCACTTCGCGGTTTTTGGCTGAATGGGAAAATATCTCACTTCCGTTATTTTACTTCTTCTTTAGTCTTCCTGTTCTTCTTCCTCCTCTTCTTCCTCTTCTTCCTCTTCTTCTTCCTCCTCCTCTTCTTCCTCTTCTTCCTCGTCTTCTTTTTCCTCTTCTTCATCTTCCTCTTCTTCTTCAGCTTCTTCTTCCTCTTTCTTTCGTTTCCTTCTTCTTCTTCGTCGTCTTCTTCCTGTTCTTCTTTCTCTTCCTTTTCTTTATCTCCCTCTTCCTCCTCTTCTTCCTCCTCTTCCTCTTCTTTTTCCTCTTCTAATTCCTCCTCCTCCTCTTCTTGTTAATTTCGACCGCGTAGGCTCACAGCCGTGGAGTGGATCTGCTGGCGGTCGCAAAGTGACGACTTAGAATCCTGGTCAGAGTCGGGGGAGGCGGGAGGGACGGGGAAAGGTGGGGGTTGACACGGCCCATCATCAATCCTGGGTCGATACAATCAGACCGCTTATGTTGGGGCAGTCGACGGGCGCTTGTCCTGCGGATCGACTCGTCCCCGCCATGGGAACGTGGAGCTTCAAACAAGAGGCTCGCGCAGCCGCGAGACCGCAAGCGTCCGAGCATCGATGGCCTCGTGTTTTATTTGTTGTTGTTGTTGTTGTCGCAGGAAGTGACGCTCCGACTTTGACCCGTTTCGTTCGCCACGATGAACGTCAGTGAGAGTCCAACATCGCTCAGCCCTCGCGGCTGACTCTCACGCAGACTACCAAGCAGCCGGAAACCTCATAAGGAGCCGTCCATAAATGACGTCACGCGATTTTGGACGATTTTTGACATCCCTCCCCCTCGTCACGCGGCATCACAAAAAGTCAGAACCCCCCCCCCCCTCAAATATGACGTCACAAAGCTTTGCCCCCCACCACCCCCCCCCCCCAAAAAAAAAATTATTTCCATTTTGAAAATAAAACATGCTTCAAATCGCTTTAAACTATTGTCATTGTAGTGCGTGTTTAACGTGGCGCTGCACTCTGATGTTGTAGGAGTGTTGTTATAACACAATTAGTGTTGTTATAAATATAGAATTGTTATAACGACACAATTAGTGTCGTTATAACAATAAATATATAATTGTTATACAATTCTATATTCATTTAAAGTTGCGCATTTTGATGTGACGTCACATTTCTCAACCCACCCCTCCCTTCTTCGTCACACATTGTCACAAATGTCTGACCGCCCCCACCCCCCCCCCCCAGGTGCGTGACGTCATTTATGGACGGCCCCTAATCCTCCCCTGCGCTGTGCATATACCATCGCCTCAAGGTGTGTACTCGATCAGGACATCAGCGTAGATTAATATTCACACGTGTACGAGACTCACTCCGCATGCGGATTTGTGGTTTTTTTTTTGTGCTCGATGCTCGAGAAAAGCCACGGCCTGTGGCTTCACTGCCAACAAACTAAGGGCGCCGTCTTTTTTTATGCCGATGAGATTTGGTAAGATTTGGGGAATTACGGCATCCCGTGGATGCAGCAGCAGCAGCAGCAGCATCTAGGGTTGATGGATCTCGCGCAGATGGTGCGAAACTCCCAAATCCCTCCCCGTGCGTTTTCGAGGGTGAGCGGTAACTCTCGCCACTCACCCCACCACCACCACCACCATCAAGGAGAGAGGCGGTACAGCAACAACGTGCGGACTGATCCCCACCGGTCCCTTGTGCGTGGGATAGAGCGTTGCCCCTTCGCACGCACGCGCGGGTTTCATACGCGTGCTTCCGGTTCAACTCCGATGCGTGCGAATACTCACTACTCACACTCACCACTCACTACTCACCACTCACACTCACTACTCGCACTCACCACTCACTACTCACCACTCACACTCACCACTCACTACTCACACTCACCACTCACACTCACTACTCACACTCACCACTCACTACTCACCACTCACACTCACCACTCACTACTCACACTCACCACTCACTACTCACCACTCACTACTCACCACTCGCACTCACCACACATACTCACCACTCGTACTCACCACTCACACTCACCACTCGCATTCACCACTCACTACTCACCACTCGCACTCACCACTCACTACTCACCACTCGCACTCACCACTCACCACTCGCACTCACCACTCACACTCACCACTCACCACACACACTCACCACTCGCACTCACCACTCACACTCACCACACACACTCACCACTCACACTCACCACTCGCACTCACACTCACCACTCACACTCACCACTCACTACTCACACTCACCACTCACCACTCATCGCTCACCACTCACCACTCACGCTCACCACTCACTACTCACCACTCACTACTCACCACTCACACTCACCACTCACCACTCGCACTCACCACTCACACTCACCACTCACTACTCACCACTCGTGCGTACACAGAACAATCTGTTCGCCTTTTGGCGTCGTCCTCTGGTGTGACGCTGCTGGTGGTGAGACGAGGCCCCTAAACAATTCTGCTGTCTCTGGCGTGGACCAATCCGTTTCAAAGACAATGCCCGTACATTCTAATTATCAGAACAATGTTTTTGTTTGCATGTTCACGACAGGTATCGTGTGCGGTCAATGCAGACATGATTCCTTACATTTGGTGTCCGAACATCTTAAACACCTCCTGTATTGTTGACAGAAAGGGTAAAACCTATTCTTTTCACACACACACACCAATGGGTCGAAAATTCGCTTGGGGCGAAAATTCGCTTGGGGCGAATTTTCGACTGGCACGGGCTCGTCACGCGCGCTTCTGCCCGTGCGTGGTTACTTCGCTTTTCACGTATCGGCATCGTTTAATTCGGCAAATTTACGGATGAACATCCGACACCGCGTGGTCCGTCCCGTGCTCGCCGAGCTGCTTTGGCTTCCGGTTTGCCGTACGAATTACGCGCAGCGCTGGTTATAAGGTTTCGCGCTCGTTACGCACACAAGGCGCTTGCCACGAATGAACCACGGTACCTCGCTGATCTTCTCAACAAGAAGCATAGACCACCATCAGGCGTGCTCCAGGTCAGCCTCGCTGCGGCAGCGACGTTTGGCCGAGCCGTCGAGCGAAGGCGGTGGTCACCGAATCGTCGCCCGCGGCGCTTTCAGATGCGCTTCTGCGGCCGTCTGGAACGCTCTCGCTTTTACCAATACTAGGAAGCCACTGGAGCTGTGCACTTTTAAATCCTCTAGATTGAAAGGGATTTCTTCAGAGCTGCTTTTCTGTGTTTAGTTTGTCCTCCCCTTGCGCTTCCGATTAGTACGGTTGGCTACGTACGGTGCGAAAGAAGTTCAGCACACAGACATGATCGTGGTGATGGTGGTGATGATGTTGTTGGTGCTGGTGGTGGTGATGTCGAGGAGGTATCTGCATGATGAGGAAGTGGGGAATGTTGACGTTGATGGTGGTGGTGATGTTGATGCGGCCGTCTGGAACGCTCTTCCTTCCGATATTAAGAAGCCACTAGACCTGCGCACTTTGACATCGTCTACATTGAAAACTCGTTTCTTTCGAACTGCTCTTTGTGTTCAGTTTGTTATCCTTCCCCTGTACCTCCTGTTGTCACAGTGTGGCTACGTACATGTTCACCACAAGATTACGTGCTTAATGCAGACATGATCACTTGCAAAAGGTTTCAGTTTGGTGTTTTAGCATTTTAACGGAGCTGTTTTATTTATTGCCAGAAAGGGTAAAACCTATTCTTATTATTTTGATGCTGGCAAAGGAGGTCCCATGATGTAGCTGCCCACCGCGAGCTTTCAATGTCCTGCTAGTGGCATTGTCTTTGTCCTGTTCGCAGATGATAGTTCACACTTACGGTGGTTTTCAGACCGCATCCATTATTTTCGTCTCCCCCCTCCTCTTTTCCGAACATAGATGGACTCGTCCATCTGAACAAACTGTCAAATCGCTCTCCGTGGTGCTAACGTTAAAAAACCGCCACTTTTTTCAATTTTTTCTTGCTGTGGTTTTCACACCTGATGATGATTGCTTGTGTTGCAGTCAAAATGTCGTGAGAATTTTTTTTGTTTTATATTTTTGTATTATTTTATTGTTTCCCTTCTACGTGACTTTACCGAAAGAACCAAGAATATATTATCAGAGTTGTCTCTTTTTGTTTGCATTTTGACTGCTTGTGTTGTGGTTATTGCAAACATGATCTCTTGCATAAAGGTGTCAGTTTTGGTGCCAGATAAAAGGGTAAAAACCTATTACTATATCTTGCTACTGGCAAAGGAAGTCTCAAAATGTCCGCCTTTTGGCGTTGTCCTCTGGTCTAACACTGTGAGTGAGACCAGGCTCTAAAGAAAGCTGTCTCTGGTGTGGACCAATCAGTTTCAAAGGCAATGCATACTCACATACTAGCAGATAATGTTTTTTTGTTTGCACGTTCACCACAAGTATATATGTGGTGAACGCAGTCACATTTCCTTGCAAAAGGTTTCAGTTTGGTGTTTTAACATCTTTAACGCCTTCTGTTTTATGGCCAGAAAGGATAAAAACCTATTTCTTGCGTTTTGATACTGCCAAGGGAGGTTTCCTTTTTATTTTTTTACGATCAGAGGAAACAAGAAGATGCTCGGTGTAGTCGGCACTTTGCTTCGTTCATCATTTCGGTTTTTTTTCAATGCTTTGCTTTATGTAACCCCCCCCCCCTTTTTTAGATGAAAGATTTCACGCTCTGCTATCCTCCTTCTTACCCCTTCTCTCTCTCTCTCTCTACCCCCCCCCTACCCCTTCCATCACACGGCCGGTGGTGCGATTGTGCCCGGCTTGTTCAGCTGCTCCTTCCGCGATCCTTTGTACGGCTTACCACTGGGCACGGCAAGTCTGATGAAGACACCCACCGGTAGGTGATAGCTGCTGTAGCTGTTGTTGTTGTTTTTTTAAATTAGCCCGAGTCATGCCGGTTCGAGGAAAGAGTCTCGGCAGGGTAACATCTCAATTTGCGAGCCGCGGGATATGTGAGCGCACAAAACGCGTCCAGTTTGCGCGCAGGCAAATTTTAATTCGCTCCGGTGATTAATTTGTCACACCGTTCACGCTCCTTGCTGAATCCAGAAATCGATTTTCATACTCGCGGATCATTAGGCCGTGGTTTTGTTGTTGTGGTTGATGTTGGATATTGCGTTTTAGGCTCCACACTCGACACGCACGCCGGTGCTGTGAAAGCAAAAGCGGTGTCTGGGAAGGCTACCCCAGCACGGTGCAGAAATCAGAATTCACGGCGCATCCGATCGCTGTAAACGAGTCTCACTCTGGGGGACGTCAGCCGCTCCGGTTGCATCGAATGTGATCCTAGGTTCCTCTGTCTGGCTCTCACGGTCACAGGCCGGGTGGCGGCGGTGGTGGTGGTTGCGGTGATGATGGCCAGGTCGCTTCTGAAGATCAGCGTAGCTCAGTGGGCCTTACCTTGTAAAATAAAGGCAGTGTTTGTTTTTAGTAAACTTGTGATTTCTTCGTGTCGTACGACTGATGTAGATGCAGAGCAACGACTACATTTCACATTCACGTGGGCAAGCCCAGAAAATATCCGCGTCACAAGCAGCGGATATTTTCTGGGTGAGCGGGTGGGTGGGTGGGTGAGTGAGTAGGTGAGCGGGTGGGTGGGTGAGTGAGTGGGTGAGTGGGTGGGTGGGTGGATGGGTGAGTGAGTGGGTGAGTGAGTGGGTGGGTGGATGGGTGAGTGAGTGGGTGAGCACAGTTGTGGACGAGACAAAACAGTCGAGCCTGATCGAGGCTTAGCAACAATGAATTTGATTTATTTTTGCTCCCTTCGGGGTTTTAAACTTTGAGACGTTCTGCAAACGGAGAGACGCTGGCTTCTGGCCTCCGAACGCATTCCGTAAAAAAAATACTCGGTCACAGCAGGGATCGGTTTAATTTTTTTTTTAAACGACGTGTCCCAGAATGTCAGCAAAAAAAATTGTGATTTTGACATCATCCGGAGGGCAGAGTCCCCAAACGCGCAACGAAAACGTCGACGACGAGCCGCTAATGACGCACAGCCCCACCAACGCGTCCGTTCACGTTGCGCGCGAGTTCCACGGCCAGAACGAATCAGCCGGTCGCGCGTGGTGGGGTAAAGTCGTGGCTTCTCGCCACCTTCCCTGCAATACGCGAGGCAGGCAAGCGCGGAAGAGTCGGCCAATATACCCTCTGAAGCGCTGGGTGGGTGGTAGGTGGTAGGTGGTAGGTGGTGGTGGTGGTGGGGCTCTCTAGAGCGTCAACAGAGCAAAAGGCCGAGAATGAAAACAAAGTGAAACCGCGTGCGACGAGAGTGTGGAACGGAGAGGCGCGCTTGGAGTGGCACTGGGCGGGGCAGAGGAACGGGCGGAGGAACGAACGCACGCGGCACCAACGACGGCGTTCAAGTTGAACGTGGAACCGAGAACCGAACGCTCGAACCGAACCTTCGAACCATACGCTATATGCGCCAAGAACCAAACGCTCGAACCAAATATTTGAACCAAACGCCTGAACCAAGAACCGAACGCTCGGACCGGTTCAAAGCAGCGTCCGCTCCCCCATAGCGCAAGCGGCTCCTCGTTGTCAAGCGCGTTGGGGGCACGCGTGTTCACCCTGAACACCCTGAACACCCTGAACATCGCGTGTTCACCCTGAACACCCTGAACATCGCGTCCCGAGGCTCGCCACGCAAAAGCCACCCTCCTCATCTCTCGTGACCACGAAACTCCCCCCCGGTCACCGCCAGGGGACCGCCACCCCCCCCTGCCCCCCCCTGCCCCCCTCCCCCACTGCTGAAAACTGAGCCCCCCCCCCCACACCACGGACAAGATCCCCCGTGTCGTTATCCACCTATGAAGGTGTCGGGAGAACGATCAGCAGGAACCGTTCGTCAGTCACGTGGCATTTTGTTTGACAGAGAGCGCCGTGGAGGTGACGCAAGGAGTGCGGGCACGATACAAGGACAAAGGTGTCCCATGTAGCCTTTACCGACTGTTGGGGCAAGTGCTGCTCGCGCGGCACACGAGGGGGGTGGGTGTCCAGCACCACGCCTGGTCGCCTTTGTCTCTCCAGTGGCGATGTTTACTACACACCGCACTGGGGTACTCATTTGAGGCTGAGTTGACCTAGGGGGAGGCCCAGGACCGGTTGAGATAATCGTCACCGGTGTTGGCCGTCAGCGGCAATTGAACTCTGGTCACCGGGTTCGTAGCGCAGTGCGCTAACCGCTGTGCCACAGCTCCACACAAGGTCACGCCCAACAGCAACAACCGCCGTTCATCACTGAGTGGCGGTGACAGTCACCACGACGCTTGCGCCAGGCTAGGTGCACCTTTAAGCCACGTGAAGTGTCGAAGGCTCGCTGCTGGTAGGAGGTCACTAAACAGATCGAGCAAGGTGCCCTGCGTTGGCTGACTGAGATGATCGGTAGATGCACCACCAGCTTGCGTACCCCCTTCTGTGCCAACTTGCCGCGTTTTAGCCGCCCGGCGCTCCGCTCGTTGTTGTGAGCGTCGCTCCTCTGCCCTCCGTTGTTGTTGGAGGGCGACTGCCTCCCAACTCCACAGCAGCGACCGATCGTCGATGGTACTTTTGCACTTTATTTATTGTGATTTGCAAGTTTCGTACAAGTTTACTTAAAATAAAATAAAAATAACGAAATGCCTGCATTAGTCGGAGGGGAACCGGACAAATGACGCAAACGTGTGCGATGAGACGGCGAGATTTTGAGCGTAACTTTTGTTTTTTTCCTTACGAATACTTTATACGGTCACGCTCGTTACGCACAAATTGCTCGCCACAAATGAAACACAAAACCTTGGCTGATCTCGTTAAGGAGCATAAACCATCATCACGACAAATCCGGCAGTCATCCTCGCAGCGGATTTTAGCTCAGCCGTCGAACAAAGGCGGTGGTCACCGCATCATCGCGCGGCGCTTTCAGATGCGCTTCTGCGGCCGTCTGGAACGCTCTTCCCTTCCTATATTAGGAAGCCACTGGAGCTACGCACTTTTAAATCACCTAGATTGAAAACTCCTTTCTTTAGAACTGCTTTTTGTGTTTAGTTTGTTGTCCTTCCCCCGCACCTCAGATTAGCGCGGTTCGCTCCATCCGGTGCGATAGAAGTTCAACTTACATAGGTAGAGAACCCACAGCCTTTGCATAACGTGAATTAAGAAATTACAGCCAAGTTCAGCCAGCTACCGTGGGTTGCCACGGTCGCGAGATGTTAACTACCTCGCCTGATATATAAGAGGTCGTGGGTTCTATCCCGAGCCTGACGCCTGCTGTATATTTGAAGTTTTTACTTCACTCTCCCCGTGGAAGCGTGGATTTTTCTCCGGATCCTCAGGTTTTTTCCCCCTCCCCCATTTACAATCAAATTGTGTTCAGAGTATTTGGCTTCTATAAATGTCCACGCGATGATGAGCCACTTCGTTGAGCGACCATGAAGAAGAGCCACATTGCTCAGTGGGCCTTATCTGGTAAAAAAAAAAAACGTTTAGTTTAGTCACGGATTATGTTCCATGTTTGTTATTGTTATCAGACTTCACCGCGTTGGTTAAGTGCGGATTGGCCAAGCCGGCGGCGGCGGGGGGGGGGTTAGAGGGCAGGCCCTGCTCTGAGAAACGCGGTGCGTCGCTGGATCTCAGCCACGGCCGGGGATCGAACTGGGGTCGCGCGTGGTTCACGGCGCGTAAGCCACCCTCACCGCAGGGGCTCTGCGTGGAGCGACGGCACCCCGAGCCCCCGCTGCATTCCGATTCGCCAGACACGCTTCTGAGAATTTGCAACAACACCACGTGACATGTGATGCTGCCTCCGGGCTCTGCAGACCACCTGGAGAAGATTCCAGGCCATGCGTTGACAACGATGACGGACACGTGAAGACTCCTTCTTTGGTTCTTTCGGTAAAGTCGCGTAGAATGAGAATAAAATAATAAAATAAAACAATAACATTCCCAAGACGTTTCGGCCACAACACAAGTGGCCTTGTTCAGGTGAAAGGAACAAACCTGTCGGGACGACAGAGCTACCCCTGAAGAAGGCCACTTGTGTTGTGGCCGAAACGTCGTGAGAATTTTATTGTTTTATTTTATTATTTTATTCTCATTCTACGTGACTTTACCGAAAGAACCAAAGAAGATGAATCCTTGCAGTCACGAAAGCTTTTAATCGAAATTTGAGTGGAGACTCTTTTTGACTTTATGAAGCCATCGACATTCCATTTGTTATCATGTTACAATGTATTAGCCGTTCTTTTTTTTCATTTAAAATGATAGTCCCATATAAGAGTGACACGTATTTTTTGAAGCACCCTGTGTATGTTGTATTATTGTTTCAACATAAATGTAGCTTTTGCTTCGCGAGCATGGCTGCATGCACGGGTGAACTGCCACCCCCCGCCCCTCTCCGTCAGCACGTTTTGACGGCTTTGACTCCAATCATCGTCCGATACACAGTCAATAGAACAACAGCCCCGTTCATAATGCAGGTTTTTTTTGGGCCAAATCGCGTAAATATATAAATGTGTCATTAAACCCGCCACCACCCGACACAGTCAATTATTAAGGTGTGTCACGTTAAGAGAACGTTGCCAATTTGTCACAAGTGTAATGACAGTAGAGTCAACCCACGGTGTGAGTGGACCAGTGGCCACGGAAGATAATGACAGGGGAGTCAGCTTGCAGTGCGAATGGACTAGCGGCCGTGGGAGGTAGTGACAGGGGAGTCAGCTTGCAGTGCGAATGGACTAGTGGCCACGAAAGGTAATGACAGGGGAGTCCGCTTGCAGTGCGAATGGACTAGTGGCCACGAGAGGTAATGACAGCGAAGTCAGCTTGCAGTGCGAATGGACTAGTGGCCACGGGAGGCAATGATAGGGGAGTCAGCCTGCAGTGCGAATGGACTAGTGGCCACGAGAGGTAATGCCAGGGGAGTCAGCTTGCAGTGCGAATGAACTAGCGGCCACGGGAGGTAATGACAGGGGAGTCAGCTTACAGTATGAGTGGACTGGTGGCTGCGGGAATGATCGAGAATATGAGCGTGGCCAGGTGACGGAAGAGGACGGGAGAGTCTGCTGGTAGAGCGAGCGGTCTAGAACCAGCAAGAAGGTTCGGGAATGGGGGCGTGGCATCAGACCATAGATAAGGGAGATGCGCGGGAGACTCGGGGCTGTTGCAGTGGGGGTCTCCGCCTGCTCGAGTGTGAGCACGTGGCTCCTTAATAAAATAAGTAATCTCAAGACAAGTGAATCCAAGTCGTTATTATACTAGTACAGCACATCGGCTGTGTGTCGGAGAGCAACGCCACAGCGTTTACAATCTGAGCGCGACATCTCGCCAGCAATTACAACTAGCTTCATCAGGCAACAGACAGATTTGTGGAGGAATCCTCCTGTTTGGTTCCTTAAATAGAGGGGTAGATGTGAGGACAACGCTTGCATGCTCTTCTTGCACAAAGTTATTAATATGGGACCTTTCTTGCCAGTGTCTAAATATAAAAAAGAGGTTTTACCCTTTGTGGCAATAAAAAAGGAGGCGTTAAGATGCTTAAACACCAAACATAAACTTTTTTTGCAAGGAATCAAGTCTGCATTAACCACACACGGTACTTGTGGTGAACATGCACGCAAAAACATGCTCCGATAAGACATGATGCATTGTCCTTGAAACTGATTGGTCCAAAACTTGACTTAAAGCTGCAGGAATTCATATTCTTTGGGTCATTTGGTAAAGTCACGTAGATAGGTTCAAAGAAAAAAACAAAAAAAATAACAAAAAACGACGACGTTTCGATCGCAACACAAGTGTGATTGGTCCACACCAGAAACAGCTTTCTTTAGAGCCTGGCCTCAAACAGCGTCAGACCAGAGAACGCCCAAAGGCGAACAGCACAAAGACAATGCCACCATCAGGGCCATTTCTAGCTCGGGGTGAGCAGTTACGATACGGGGCAAAGGCCCCGTTATTGTTGGCCACCGGGGCGGTTTCACGCTGGGGCTGAGGCGCATCTGTCGAGAGGTGATCACCACCTGTCTTTTAAGAACATCGAGATTGCAAACTCATTTGTTTACCACTGCTTGTTGTTGTGTTTAATTTGTTGTGTCTCCCCCCCCCCCCACCGCGTCCCGCACCTCCGACAAGTATGGTTGGCTACGTACCGTGCGAAAAAAGACTTCAATATACATGCATGATCACCTGTCGGCAGGTGATGATCACCTGTCGGTAGGTGATGATCACCTGTCGGCAGGCGATGATCACCTGTCGGCAGGCGATGATCACCTGCCGGCAGGCGATGATCACCTGTCGGCAGGCGATGATCACCTGTCGGCAGGCGATGATCACCTGTCGGCAGGCGATGATCACCTGTCGGCAGGCGATGATCACCTGTCGGCAGGCGATGATCACCTGTCGGCAGGCGATGATCACCTGTCGGCAGGCGATGATCACCTGTCGGCAGGCGATGATCACCTGTCGGCAGGCAGATGATCAACCTTACCGCGAGCGTCTCCAAAGCAGCCGGTCCCTCGCTCACCGTGCCACGCGGTCGCCGGCACAGCGGCGGTCGCCCCGGCACGCGGTAACCCCCGCACCACGGCGAGCGTCATTGCCCGCAAGAGGCCAGAATACAACAGCAACCACGACCGCAGGCATCGCAAGCCACGACCACAGCCCACAGCCGTGGCCGCTGGCCAGGGCTGCGAATGACGCTTTTGACGCCACATCTCCACGGAGGAACGGATGTGGCCCACAGAGCTGCGGAACCTCTGGAGATGATGACGGTGGCGGTGACGGTGACGGCGATTGTCATGATCATCGTTGCGCTTGTTTTGCCCAGAAAGGCCTCTTTGCGGGGTCACGAGGCTTAGGGTTCAGGAGGAGGGACTTGCTGAATCTCGTTCACAGCAGGTGGGTGGGCGATGTTTTCTGCTGCTGCTGCTGCGGTGATGATCCCAATTGAGTAATTTGCTGGTGTAATTATTCAGCGTTGGGAATGCTATATCAAGGGACCTTTTTATAGTGGCAAAAAAACCCCGTCTCCCATCATATAGCTGTTCACCACGAGCTATACATGCTCTGATACGTGGATTGTATCAGAGTGAAACAGCAGGATTTATAGACAAATCTGGCTGTCGCCTGATGATGATGCTGGTTGTTGTTGTTGTAATTGTTGGCGACATGTCACAGTATTCTAATTGTAAATGTTGTAGTGGGTTTACTCTCCAACACACCGGTGTGCCGTACTAGTAACGAATTGGCTCGTTTTTGCTTTACGGGACAAACCTTATTAATTAACTGCGTCGGGTGGTGGCGGATTTAACGACACATTTCTATATTATGGGCGTGCATTGTTTTGTACTGTTCGCATTTTGGCGTTGTTCTCTGGTCTGACACCGGTGAGGCTGGGCCATGAAGAAGGCCAATCAGTTTCAAAGACAATGCATATATATTTTGATTTAAAGCTTTCGTGACTGCAGGGATTAAAATAATAATTTAAAATAATATTATTTCACTGTATCCCTTCTACGTGACTTTACCGAAAGAACCAAGAATATGAATGCGTATATGATCAGAGCATGTTTGTTTGCATGTTCACCACAAGTACGTGCGCTTAATGCAGTACTTGATTATTTGCAAGAGGTCACCTTTTCGGCATTTGAACATCTTAACAAACCTCCTATTTTGCGCTGTCATTCGAACAATTATAGCGATTCACCACGGCCGAGGCGGCTTCTCAGGATCGTCCTTTCCGTCACCACGTACTTCATTTATTCGTCTGGGGTAGTCTCCGTGGAACTTACGACACAAAGGCCCACTCGGTGGACCCCCCCCCCCCCCCCCCGACACTTCTTGTACAGAGACATCGGCCCGCCGTCATCTCCGCATTAACGATGATTTCTTTGTGTTTTTTTTCGTCTTTCCGTGGTTTTTATTTCGGCACGTGCTCTCGGCGGCTTTTGGCTCAGCCATCGAACATAGACGGTGGTCACCGCACCGTGCGGCACTTTCGGGTGCGCTTCTGCGGCCGTCTGGAACGCTCTTCTTTCCGATATTGGGAAAACACTGGGAGCTTTGCACTTTTAAATCATCATCATCTCGATTGACAAACTGATTTAATTAGAATAGCTTATATTCGTGGTTCTTTCGGTAAAGTCACGTAGAAGGGAAACAATAAAATAAAAAAAATATATAAACCAATACAATTCTCACGACGTTCCGACTGCAACACAAGCAATCATCATCAGGTGTGAAAACCACAGCAAGAAAATGTTTAACTGTAAAATCGCTCTCCGTGGTGCTAACGTTAAATATAACCGCCACTTTTTAAAAAAAAAAATCTTGCCGTGGTTTTCACACCTGATGATGATTGCTTGTGTTGCAGTCGAAACGTCGTGAGAATTTTATTGTTTAATATATTTTTATTATTTTATTGTTTCCCTTCTACGTGACTTTACCGAAAGAACCAAGAATATGAATCCCAGCAGTCACGAAAGCTTCAAATTAGAATAGCTTAGTTTGTTATCCTTCCCCTGCACCTCCGATTAGCGCGGTTGGCTACGTACGGTGCGAAAGAAGTTCACCAAACATACTAAACGATACGCTACACTCACACTACGCTATACACTACACTACACACACTACGATACAGTTTACACTACACCACCATTCTATATTGAAAACTCATTTCTTTAGACCTACTTTTTGCGTTTAGTTTATTGTCCTTTCCTCCACAACCTCCAATAGCACAGTTGGCGACGAACGGGGCGAAATAACTCCAACGTACGCATGTACACAGCCGACCAATCAAGAGGCTGGGACGCTATTGGCCGGGGCGAATGATAACGAAAGTGAAGCGGTCTGAGCAAAGGACCCTGGTGAACGGGCACTCACGTGGGCCCTGGTGAACGGACCACTCACGTGGGCCCTGGTGAACGGGCACTCACGTGGTCCCTGGTGAACGGGCACCCACGTGAGCCCTGGTGAACGGACACTCACGTGGGCCCTGGTGAACGGGCACTCACGTGGTCCCTGGTGGACGGACACTCACGTGGGCCCTGGTGAACGGACACTCACGTGGGCCCTGGTGAACGGACACTCACGTGGGCCCTGGTGAACGGACACTCACGTGGTCCCTGGTTAACGGCCACTCACGTGGTCCCTGGTGAACGGCCACTCACGTGGGCCTTTGTGAACGGACACTCACGTGGGCCCAGGTGAACGGACACTCACGTGGGCCCTGGTGAACGGGCACTCACGGGGTCCCTGGTGAACGGACACTCACATGATCCCTGGTGAACGGACACTCACGTGAGCCCTGATGAATGGACACTCACGTGAGCCCTGGTGAACGGACACTCACGTGGGCCCTGGTGAACGGGCCACTCACGTGGGCCCTGGTGAACGGGCCACTCACGTGGCCCCTGGTGAACGGGCCACTAACGTGAGCCCTGATGAACGGGCCAATCACGTGGTCCCTGGTGAACGGACACTCACGTGAGCCCTGGTGAACGGACACTCACGTGGTCCCTGGTGAACGGACACTCACGTGGGCCCTGGTGAACGGACACTCACGTGAGCCCTGGTGAACGGACACTCACGTGGTCCCTGGTGAACGGACACTAACTTGAGCCCTGGTGAACGGGCTAATCACATGGTCCCTGGTCAACGGACACTCACGTGGTCCCAGGTGAACGGGCCAGTCACGTGGGCCCTGGTGAACGGACACTCACGTGGTCTCTGGTGAACGGGATACTCACGTGGGCCCTGGTGAACGGGCCACTCACGTGGTCCCTGGTGAACGGGACACTCACGTGGGCCCTGGTGAACGGGCCACTCACGTGGTCCCTGGTGAACGGACCACTAACATGAGCCCTGGTGAACGGGCCAATCACGTGGTCCCTGGTGAATGGACACTCACGTGAGCCCTTGTGAACGGACACTCACGTGGTCCCTGGTGAACGGACACTAACGTGAGTCCTGGTGAACAGGTCAATCACGTGGTCCCTGGTGAACGGGACACTCACGTGGTCCCTGGTGAATGGACACTAACGTGAGTCCTGGTAAACGGGCCAATCACGTGGTCCCTGGTGAACGGACACTCACGTGGTCCCTGGTAAACGGGCCACTCACGTGGTCCCTGGTGAACGGGACACTCACGTGGTCCCTGGTGAATGGACACTAACGTGAGTCCTGGTGAACGGGCCAATCACGTGGTCCCTGGTGAACGGGCCACTCACGTGAACCCTGGTGAGCGGGCCACTCACGTGGTCCCTGGTGAACGGACACTCACGTGAGTCCTGGTGAACGGGCCACTCACGTGAGCCCTGGTGAACGGGCCACTCACGTGGTCCCTGATGAACGGACACTCACGTAGTCCCTGGCAGGCCAGGCGGAGCGGTGGGGGGGGGGGGGGTTACTAGGTGAGGGTCCACTAATGAGCTATGTAGTTGTTATTCAGAAGCTACCTGGCTATCACAAATGATGGCTCAACGAAGTGGCTTATCATCACGTGGACATTTAAAGCAGTTGCCAAATTACTCTAAATGTGGAGGGGGAAAATCGGAGGACCCGGAGAAAAAACCATGCGACCACGGGGAGAGAGAGAGACACGCAAACTCCAAATATACAGCAGGCGTCAGGGTCGGGATCGAACCCACGACTTCCTGTATACCAGGCGAGGTAGTTGACATCTCATAGCCACCGTGATGATGATGATGATGAGAGAGACACGCAAACTCCAAATATACAGCAGCAGGCGTCAGGGTCGGGATCGAACCCACGACCTCCTGTATACCAGGCGAGGTAGTTAACATCTCCTAGCCACCGTGATGATGATTATGAGAGAAGAGACACGCAAACTCCAAATATACAGCAGGTGTCAGGGTCGGGATCGAACTCACGACCTCTTGTATACCAAGCGAGGTAGTTAACATCCCCTAGCCACCGTGATGATGATGATGATGAGAGAGAGACACGCAAACTCCAAATATACTGCAGGCGTCAGGGTCGGGATCGAACTCACGACCTCCTGTATACCTGGCGAGGTAGTCAAGATCTCCTAGCCACCGTGATGATGATGATGAGAGAGAGACACGCAAAATCCAAATATACAGCAGGCGTCAGGGTCGGGATCGAACTCACGACCTCCTGTATACCAGGCGAGGTAGTCAAGATCTCCTAGCCACCGTGATGATGATGATGAGAGAGAGACACGCAAACTCCGAATATACAGCAGGTGTCAGGGTCGGGAGAGAACCCACGACCTCCTGTATACCAGGCGAGGTAGGCCTTACCCGCTAAAAAAACAAAGCAAGTCGTTTATTTTCAGTTTATAGAAATGCCTCTTACGGACGGTGGCATTTCCGTGTGCTTTGAAGAGCCCATGGGACATCTCGTCTGCTGTTCCGGTATCCCCGAGAGGGAAGCCTCGTGGACTCGGGAGGACACCGCTTCACCGGATTCTATCGCAGGCCCCACGGCCCACGAAAACCGAGAGACAACGCGAACTCCAAATATACAGCAGCAGGCATCGTCAGGGTTGGGATCGAACCCACGACCATCCTGTACACGAGGCGAGGTAGTCAACATCTCGCCACCGCAGAGCCCAATGACAAAACAGCGTTAAAGGGTGTAACAACTTCGTTTTTTTTAATTGGACTGCAAGTATTCATCAGCGGGCTGAGGGGGGAGGCTATACCCTTCCAGCTCTCAAGCCTTCTGCGCCTTCGCACATCCAATGACAAACACAAAGGTGTCCCGTATTGCCTCAACATACTCTTAGAGCCAAGTGCTGTTAGCTAGAAGAGGCTGTGGAGGCGTGCCCACCGGTTCTACCCATCAGCATGTACACCCATCAGCGTGTACAGCCATCAGCGTCTACACCCATCAGCGTGTACACCCATCAGCGTGTACAGCCAACAATGTGCACACCCATCAGCGTGTACACCCATCAGCGTGTACACCCATCAGCGTGTACACCCATCAGCACGTACACCCATCAGCGTGTACACCCATCAGCACGTACACCCATCAGCGTGTACACCCATCAGTGTGTACACCCATCAGCACGTACACCCATCAGCGTGTACACCTATCAGCGTGTACACCCAGGAGCGTGTACACCCATCAGCACGTACACCCATCAGCGTGTACACTCATCAGCACGTACACCCATCAGCACGTACACCCATCAGCACGTACACCCATCAGCACGTACACCCATCAGCGTGTACACCCATCAGCACGTACACACAACAGCGTGTACACCCATCAGCACGTACACCCATCAGCGTGTACACCCATCAGCACGTACACCCATCAGCGTGTACACCCATCAGCACGTACACCCAGCAGCGTGTACACCTATCAGCACGTACACCCAACAGCGTGTACACCCATCATCATGTACACCCATGAGTGTGTACACCCATCAGCGTGTAGCGTGTACACGCATCAGCGTGTACACCCATCAGCACGTACAACCATCAGCATGTACACCCATGAGTGTGTACACCCATCAGCACGTACACCCATCAGCGTGTACACCCATCAGCATGTACACCCATCAGCACGTACACCCATCAGCACGTACACCCATCAGCACGTACACCCAACAGTGTGTACACCCATGAGCATGTACACCCATCAGCGTGTACACCCATCAGCATGTACACCCATCAGCATGTACACCCATGAGCATGTACACCCATCAGCATGTACACCCATGAGCATGTACACCCATCAGCATGTACACCCATCAGTGTGTACACCCAACAGTGTGTACACCCATCAGTGTGTACACCCAACAGTGTGTACACCCATGAGCATGCCCCCCATCAGTGTGTACGCGGCGTGGTGTGCACTTGCCGCAGCACGGAACCAATTGGAATGCGCGCCACGGCAGACCGCGGGGATTACGCAAACATCTCTCGCGCGCTAACTTGAGACGAGGCGACGTTGCTCCCCCCCCCACCCGCCCCCCACCCTCCCCCCCCACCCTCCCCCCCACCCACCCGCCCCCCACCCTCCCCACCCTCCCCCCACCCTCCCCCCCACCCTCCCCCCACCATCCCCCCCACCCTTCCATGGCGACAGACTCCAGCACTACACTACTATACACTACACTATACATTACACTATACACTACTATACACTACACTACTATACACTACTATACACTCATATACACTACACTATACACTACGATTGCATACACTATACACTACACTACTATACACTCAAATACACTACACTATACACTCATATACACTACACTATACACTAATATACATTACACTATACACTAATATACACTACACTATACACTGCTATACACTACACGTTACACTACTACACAATACACTATACACTACTATACACTACACTATACACTACTATACACTACACTATACACTACTATACCATACACTAGACACTACTATATACTACACAATACACTACTATACATTCATATACACTACACTATACACTACTATTGCATACACTATACTACTACACACTACCATACACTACACTATACACTACTATACACTACACTATACACTACACTAACACTACTATACACTCATATACACTACACTATACACTACTATTGCATACACTATATACTACCCTACTATACACTACTATACACTCATATACACTACACTATACACTACTTATGCATGCACTATACTACTATACACTACACTTTACACTACTACACACTACACTTTACACTACTATACACTACACTATACACTACTATACACTACACTATACACTACTATACACTACATTAGACACTATTATATACTACACTATACACTACTATACACTACACTAGACACTACTATACACTACATCAGACACTACTATACACTACACTATACACTAAACTATACACTACTATATACTACACTATACACTACTATACGTTCATATAAAAAGACACTATGCACTACTATTGCATATACTATACTACTATACACTACCATACACTACACTATACACTACTATACCATACACTACATTACTATACACTACACTAACACTACTATACACTCATATACACTACACTATACACTACTATACACTACTATACACTCATATGCACTACACTATACACTACTATTGCATACACTACACTACTATACACTACACTAACACTACTATACACTCATATACACTACACTATACACTACTATACACTCATATACACTACACTATACACTACTAGTGCATACACTACACTACTATACACTACACTAACACTACTATACACTCATATACACTACACTATACACTACTATACACTCATATACACTACACTATACACTACTATTGCATACACTACACTACTATACACAACGCTAACACTACTATACACTCATATACACTACACTATACACTACTATACACTCATATACACTACACTATACACTACTATTGCATACACTATACTACTATATACTACTATACACTACTATACACTCATATACACTACACTATACACTACTATTGCATACACTATACACTACTATACACTACTATACACAGACTCGAGCTCCTCCTGGGGAATTCCTCGGCATTCCCAGGCCAGCCGAGCGACATCCTTCCACCAGCGTGTCCTGGGCCGGCCCCGGGGTCTTCTCTATTGCTCATAAGAAAGTTGTTGTTTTTTTTGGATTAGCTGGCGCAAATATAAATGTGTCGTTCAACCCGCCACCACCCGACACAGCCCATTGGCATATTTAAGCGATCTAACCTCCCCCCCCCCCCCAAAAAAAAACACCCCTCAATTGTAGATAATATTGGTCGCGAAAGCCTGTGATAAACTGTTGTTATTGTTGCTGTTATTGTTGTTGTTTTCAGTGTGCAACGGTCACGATAAAGTGGCCACTCCACGTGCCTCGCGAGCAGCACCCCTATCGGGCTGGTAAAAGAGAAGAGGGGCGAGGAGAGAACGCGCACGACCCCAGCACAGAACGGCACCCGAGTCTGGAATCGAAGCCAGCGAAGGCCGTCTTTGTGCGAGGCACGGCGTTTCACTCCATAACGGTTAACCCCAAATTAAACTATTTATAAACCATTGTGGTTTTTTTTTATTTTAACCAAGTAAGGCCCCACTGAGCTAAGTAGCTCTTTTTCAGAAGCGACCTTGCTATCACACATGATCAGCTAAACGAAGTGGGCTCATCATCATCACGTGGAAATGTGATAGCAGCGGCCAATTAATTCCAAACGCGTGACGTCGATTCAAAATGTGTGAAGGGAAAACCCGAAAAAAATCCACGCGACCACGGGGAAACCGAGAAAGAGACGCAAACTCCAAATAGACAATATGCGTCTGGGTCGGGATCCAAGCCACGACCTCCTGCACACCGGGAGAGGGAGTTAATATCTCGCCACCGCAACTGCTAACAGGACTCACGCAGCGCGTCCGAGGGCATTGTTCACTGCGGCGTTCACCGACTCGCTCCCGACCGCACGCCGCTGAACCGGCACAGGATGGAGTTCAGCGGTGATCAGTCGGAGCGTGTCGGTGACCACATATGGTGGGTTCATTCGTGTTTCAGTTATTTTATTCACCGGCTAAAGCCCGCTGAGCTGCTGGCGACTGTTTCAGAGGCGACCTGGCCACGAGCGACGGCTCGCCGAAGTTGCTGTGATCGTCACCACACGTGGAATTCTGTGTTTTGCAATTCGCCAAATAAAATAATCTAAACGCTAAATGTGGAGGAGGAGGGAGGAGGCAGGGAGGAGGAGGGGGGAGGAGGGGGGGAAAAGGAGGAGGGAGGGAGGAGGGAGGGAGGAGGGGGAAAGGGAGGGGTTAGGGGAGAGGAGGAGGGGGGAAGAGGAGGAGGAGGGAGGGAGGAGGGAGGGAGGGAGGAGGGGGAAGGAGGGAGGGGTTAGGGGAGAGGAGGAGGGGGGGGAGGAGGAGGGGGGAGGGGGAGGAGAGAGAGAGGGAGGAGGAGGGAGCACAACCCGGAGGAACCCGGTGAACGATCCACGTGACCACCACGGCAAGAGAGAGAGAGAACATGTGGACTCCAAATATACCCACAACAGGAATCGTCTGGTCCGGGACGAACCCACGACCTTCCTGCGTACCAGGCGAGACAGTTCGTGTCTTCTCACACCACGGTGCCCTTGAACACAATATTTGACACGAGTTCAAAAATCCAGTCTTGTAAAAGTTAAGATTGGCGTTTATTGGCCGCTTAACGCCCAGCAACTCAGAGCACCTCGTAAGATCCCCCTCCCTCCCCTCGTCCCTCCTCCTTCTCGCCTCCTCCCCCTCCTCCCCCCTTCTCCCCCCTCCTCCTTCTCCTCGCCCCCCCTCCTCCTCGCCTCCTCCCCCCTCCTCCCCCCCCCCTCGTCCCTCCTCCTTCTCGCCTCCTCCTCGCCTCCTCCCCCCTCCTCCTTCTCCTCGCCTCCTCCCCCCCCTCCCCCCCTCCTCCTTCTCCTCGCTTCCCTCCTCCCCCTCCTCCCTCCTCCTCCTCCTCGCCTCCTCCCCCCCAATGCATCCGGGATTATTTTGCTCCCCAGAGGTGGCAGCTCCTGGCGCACGGCATCACTCGCGACGGCGGCGTGTGTCAGCGCCATGCCCAGCCACGTCAGGTGATCATTTAAAGAAGGCTGAGTCGATCTAGGGGAGGTGCCCGTGTTGAGACATCGCTTGCGAACGATGTTAGCACACGGCTCGGAATCGAACTCGGGCAAAAGCGGGCACAGAGAGCGATGCGCTAACCACCGCGCCACCGATTTAACTCCGAGTGCTGTTGGCGAAATAAATCAGATTTGCCTCCAATGTTAACCCCGATTGTCGCTATCGTCCTGACGCCACGAGTCTCTCTTCGGATCTCTCGAGACGGAGCAGTTGCCAACCCACTGCTGCTGTCCCTCGAGCGCGCCCCGCGGAAGCGGATGACGTAGAATTACTTCTGAGAGCCTTCTTACGAGAGCCACCCCCGTCGCAGCGTGTGAAGGCGACGGCTGAAGGGATGAGGCTGCTGTGATTGGTGGCTGAAGGCAACGTTCCGCTCTGCCCGGGGGCTTGCAAGGCATAACGGTGCGTTGTGTCCAGAATGCCGCGCGGTGAGAACATCCGAGCTTGCAAGCGACAAAATATGAATCGTACAAAAATGAGTTGGCGATTAAAAAGACATTGTTGTCACTGTGCATTGTTTAATAACCGATTATGGCTTTATTTTTTTAATTATTATTTTGCATGTGATTCAATGAAACTAATACGAACCATTTTTATTTATTTTAACAGTTAAGGCCCACTGAGCTATACAGATCTTTTTTCAGAAGCGACCTGGCCATCAAAAATGTAAGCTATACAAAAAAACAACGAAATATTTTTTTTTCATTATGCCAGGGAAGGCCTCACCGAACAATATCGATACTTTTTCAGAAGCGCCCTGGCCACAATTAATAGCTCAAAGAAGTAGCTGATCACGTGGAAATGTATAGCAATCAAATACACTAAACGCACGTTTCTAAATGTGGAGGGAAAAACCGGAGGACCCGGGAGAAAAATCTACGCGACCACGGCAGAGAGACACCGCAAACTCTGCAACGGTCGGGATAGAATCCACGACCTCCTGCACACCAGGCGAGATAGTAAACATTTCGGAACACGTAGGAGGTAATGCGTGACTGTGGTGTAATTGCTCATCTAACCCATTGGCAAACACTTGTTAGTTTTTTGTAAATAAATGTGTTATTTTAGATACACATATGGATATTAATAATGCCAATAATAGAGCAAAAAGGCTCACTGAGTCTGGGAACTCTCTCATCACAAGGGTCCTGCTTTGGGGATTTTGACCAAATTCCATGAACACACAGAAGCAGAGTTGTCTGTAGGGAACAAAACAACCCGCTCCACAGCCATGGGTCACACTCATCACTCAGCACAGACGGATTTAAGCATCCACTTTCTGTGCCATTATTTCCCGGCCGCCCCTCAGCCCAGCCGCTGCGGGAAAGCCAGAATGCGGCGTGTCCCACCAACCCCCAGTTTCTCCGCAGCGTCGCATCGGCACACCGCCGCTATGCAGCGGGTCCACACTCCCACGGCAGAGGCGGAGACCAAGACGCCTCGTGGAAGAGGAGGCCGAATACCCTCCAGAGGCGAGGTGAGGCTCTTCCGCCCACGGTGGCTAGGAGATGTTAACTACCTCGCTGATGTGCAGGAGGTCGTGGGTTCGATCGCGACCCTGACGCCTGCTGCTGTATATTTGGAGTTTGCGTCTCTCTCCGTGGTGAGATGTTAACTACCTCGCCTGGTATACAGGAGGTCGTGGGTTCGATTTCGACCCTGACGCCTGCTACTGTATATTCGGAGTTTGCGTGTCTCTTTCATCATCACTGTGGCTAGGGGATGTTAATTACCTCGCTTGGTATACAGGAGGTCGTGGGTTTGATCGCAATCCCGACGCCGGCTGCTGTATATTTGCAGTTTGCGTGTCTGTCTGTCTCCCCGTGGTCGCGTGGACTTTTTCTCCGATTCCTCCGGTTTTTCTCCTCCCACTTTTAGAATCAACGTCACGCGTGCAGAGTTATTTGGCTGCTGCTAGTAATGTCCACGTGACAATGATGACGATGGTGATCAGCCGTCACTTCGTTGAGCTATCATTTGTGCTAGCCAGGTCGCTTCTGTTTAAAAAAAACGAGAGCTCCCTAGCTCAGTGTGGGGGCCTTACCTGGTATCACACGGCAACAGCAGTGTCACTCCTTCACACTGCAATATATATGTGTGTAGCTATGTATTTTGAGTCCCATTGATATCTCTCACGGCCCAGTTTGCACGTGCAAGCGAAATGCGAGCGAAATTATTCGCTTCGGACGGAAATCGCAACGGATCGCCAAATATTTCACGCACCCACCCACCTACCCACCACCTACCCACCCACCTACCCTCCACCCACCTACCCACCCACCCACCTACCACCTACCCACCCACCCCCCTACCTACCCACCAACCTACCCACTACCTACCTACCCATCCCAACCCCCACCCCCACCCACCTACCCCCCACCCACCCACCCCCCACCTACCCCCCCACCCCACCCACCTACCCCCCACCCACCTACCTCCCACCCCCCTACCCACCGCCCACCCACCCCACCCACCACCTACCCACCTACCCCCCCACCCTCCGACCAACGAACCACCAACCCCCCCCCACCCACCCCACCTACCCACCACCTACCCTCCAACCCCCCTACCACCCCCCCCCCTCCGCCACACTTGGACAATGACGACACTCTGACGTGGAGAGCGGCGCGAGCGGTCCCGCCGCTTCCCAGGACGCCGATTCGCGGCTCTGCGCCTCGAGGCCGCGCGCGCGGTGGCGAGAGGCGCCGCGCGGGCACCGGAGGAGCGCGTGGGGGAGGAGAGCGGCACGGAATACTAAACAGCGTGGGTGTAGCCGGACACTGCTGCACAACGCCTCCTCCTCCTCTCCTCCTCCTCCTCTCCTCCTCCACCCCCTCCATCCTCCTCCCCCTCCTCTTCCCCCCCCCCCTCCTCCTCCTCGTCGTCGTCCGTGCTCTCGTGCTCGTAATGAGCAGCTAACGCCGCACGGAGACCCCCACAACCACCACCATCACCACCACCCACAACCACCCCCACAACCACCCTCACAACCACCACCACCACCCACAACCACCCATAACCACCCCCACAACCACCCCACCACCACCACCCACCACAACCACCCCCACACCTCCCACCACCACCACCACCACCACAATCAGCCCACCACCACTCCCCCCCACTACCACCCCCACAACCACCCCACCACCACCACCCCCACAACCACCCCACCACCACCACCCCACCACCCCCCACAACCACCCCCCACACCTCCCACCACCACCACCCACCACCCCACCCCCCCCATCACACCGCAACTCCCCCAACCATCCCCCCCACACCACCTCCACCCCCACCACCCCCACCCCCCCCCACCACCACCACCCCACCACTCCTCGTCCACCGCGCGTTCACCGCGGACCGCCGGTCGCTCTGCCGTGGTCGCGTTGTCACCCCCCACCCACTCCACCCACCCCACCTCCTCGATGCTCGGTTCATTCGTTAATTAACGCTCGTAATTTGCGGGCCTCCCTCCCCCCCTCCGACCTTTGTCGCAATTTAAAAATAATCAAAATTAAATTACAATAAATCAAAATTCGCCGCCAGCATTGAAAAGACGACAAAAAAAATCCCTCCCCCCAACAGCGAGCTGTGTCGGAACGCGGCGGTGCGGTTGGTCGAGCACTTCATCCAGCAGTGGAGAGACCATATGGCTCACTGGTGATGATGATGATGATGACAGAAGCCTTATGAGTCACGTAGCTAATAGCTTACAGACGTGCGTCAATCAACCTCACACACCACCCCCCCCCCCCCCCACTTCATGTCAGCTACGTTTGACCATACTTCCCCACGGTGGTCTTGCGTGGGTTCGTGAAAGATGGGGCGCCTTTGATGGGTTTATGAACTAACCGTGGGCCTCGCATCGAGGCTGGGGATTCACGGGTTCACGGGATGGAGCGCTAACCGCTACACCACCCCTCCACCCGCGTTCACATCACCGAAGGTGAATGAATGAATTAATAATTGCTGCACCAAATTTTCAATTGGGAGGTGACCACATCACTATTTAATCGCCAGTTTTTTTTTTTCCTGCCGATGTAACTTCCACGTTTTCTAAGTGGCGGCAAAGAAAAAAAAGTCTTCGAATGAAGTCATTTTTATGTTTTTTTTTACTCAGGAAAGGTCCATTACTGAGCTGCATAGCTCTTTCTTCATCAGCGCCCTGGGCTATCACAAATGATAGCTCATCGAAAGTGGCTCATCGTCGTCGTGTGGACAATTTCTAGCAGTCAAATAACTTTAAAAGCACGGTGATGAACATCCCTAATTTGGAGGGGCAAAACCGGAGGACCCGGAGAAAAATCCACGCGACCACGGGGCAGGCGTCTGGATCGAACCCACGACCTCCTGTATACCATGCGAGGTAGTTAACATCTCACCACGAAGAGAAACGGGCAAACTTAAAATATACAGCAGCAGGCGTCAGGGTCGGGATCAAACCCACGACCTCCTGCGTACCAGGCGAGGGAGTCAACATCTCCTAGCCGCCACCGCAGCCGCGCGTGTGCTGCGTCCTCCCCGCGTTTCACATCCGCGACCTCCCACCCATTGCTGGCGGCGGGGGTGGGGGGGACGCGATCCGCAAAAGGTCAAATTCATCGTTCATCACTAAGCAGCAATCACAGCTCTCATCGCATCTCAGCCCCACAATCTCCACCATCTCCACCACCTCCACCACCTTCACCACCATCTCCACCATCATCTCCACCACCTCCACCACCTCCATCTCCACCATCTCCACCACCTCCACCACCATCACCACCATCTCCACCACCTCCACCATCTCCTCCACCACCATATCCACCATCATCTCCACCACCTCCACCACCTCCACCACCATCTCCACCATCTCCACCACCTCCACCACCATCACCACCATCTCCACAACCTCCACCACCTCCACCACCATCGCCACCACCTCCACCACCTCCACCACCTTCACCACCATCTCCACCGCCTCCACCACCTCCACCACCTCCACCACCATCTCCACCATCTCCACCATCTCCTCCACCACCACCTCCAAGGCCGCTGCTGCCGTCGCGCTGGCATTTGGTGGCACTGACACTGAGTGGCACTGAGTGACACTGAGTGACACTGAGTGGCACTGAGTGACACTGACACTGAGTGACACTGACACTGAGTGACACTGAGTGACACTGAGTGACACTGACACTGAGTGACACTGAGTGGCACTGACACTGAGTGACACTGTGTGACACTGAGTGACACTGAATGGCACTGAGTGACACTAACACTGAGTGACACTGACACTGTGTGACACTGCGTGAGACTGAGTGCACTGGGTGGCACTGAGTGACACTGACACTGGGTGACACTGACACTGAGTGACACTGAGTGCACTGGGTGACACTGAGTGACACTGACACGGGGTGGCACTGAGTGACATTAACACTGTGTGAGACTGAGTGGCACTGGGTGGCACTGAGTGACACTGAGTGGCACTGAGTGGCACTGGGTGGCACTGAGTGACACTGAGTGGCACTGAGTGACACTGACACTGAGTGGCACTGAGTGACGCTGAGTGACACTGAGTGGCACTGAGTGACACTGAATGGCACTGAGTGACACTGACACTGAGTGGCGCTGAGTGACACTGAATGGCACTGAGTGACACTGACACTGAGTGACACTGAGTGACACTAACACTGAGTGGCACTGAGTGGCACTGAGTGACACTGAGTGATACTGTGTGACACTGAGTGGCACTGAGTGACACTGACACTGAGTGGCACTGAGTGACACTGACACTGAGTGGCACTGAGTGACACTGAGTGACACTGACACTGAGTGGCACTGAGTGGCACTGAGTGACACTGACACTGAGTGGCACTGAGTGACGCTGAGTGACACTGACACTGAGTGGCACTGACACTGAGTGGCACTGAGTGGCACTGAGTGACACTGACACTGAGTGGCACTGAGTGACACTGACACTGAGTGGCACTGAGTGACACTGACACTGAGTGGCACTGAGTGACCCTGACACTGAGTGGCACTGAGTGGCACTGAGTGACACTGACACTGAGTGGCACTGAGTGACACTGACACTGAGTGGCACTGAGTGACACTGAGGTACACTGACACTGAGTGGCACTGAGTGACCCTGACACTGAGTGGCACTGAGTGACACTGAGTGGCACTGAGTGACCCTGACACTGAGTGGCACTGAGTGACACTGAGTGGCACTGAGTGACCCTGACACTGAGTGGCACTGAATGACACTGACACTGAGTGGCACTGAGTGGCACTGAGGTACACTGACACTGAGTGACACTGAGTGGCACTGAGTGACACTGAGTGACATGGACCTCCGCAGACTTTATTTAAAGTGGCATCAGCTGGCCTTTTCCCCCTTCCTCTTGTGCCCCCCCCCCCCACCTCCGTGTCCCCCACCCCCTTTTTTTGTTCTGTGATCAGTGCTCCCTGCCAGGCTCGGGTTGAGTTTAAGTTTTAAAAAAAAAACAATTACAGACAATAAATAAAGTGGCATCAGCCGGACAGGGTCGCTCACAGGTCAGAGGGATGAGATTCTGGGTTCGAGCAGATCATTGTGGAAGATGGTGCCGCGTGAGCAGGCAACGTCTCCCGCCTCCTACTGTCTCCCTGTTGTTTTTATATTTCTTAACTTTCTCCTGGCCTCATCCATCGCCTTCCGTTAAGTTACCGTTCTTTTTCCTTCGTTACTTTTGCAATTCATTTCATTTCATTTCCGCGGCAGCTGCCAACGCTTTGGGCCGCCTGCCGCTCTGTCATCCGCATGCCCATTGAAGCCATCGGCTGGAGCGTCTCTCCGCTCGGGCATCCTGCGTCGGTCGCACTGTCGGCTCCTCGATCGTGCCGCTCTGCGAGGCGGACTCCGAACGAAGGAGCTGCCTACGGTGCTGCCGGGTGAGGCCTTCCACCAGGGGCTTCACAATGATCTTCAGTCGCACTGCCTGCTGCACGATCACGCCGCTCTGCGATGTGGTCACGATATGATGGAGCTGCTTACGGTGCCGCAGGGGTGAGGCGTTCCGCCAAATGGTTTCACCACGAACTTCAGTTGCGCTGTCGGCCCCTCGATCGTGCCGCTCTTCAATGCGGACTCGATACGAGGCAGCTGCTTACGGTGCAGCCGGGTAAGGCCTTTCACCGGGGCTTCTGATCGATCGATCGGTGGTGGAGTTTAATGCAATGCTGGTGGTGTGGCTCTCACGCCAATTATTACGGGGGTTCCGGCTCCGGTCTTTTCGTGCGACGTCCGTCCAGCAAGGTCGCCACCACCTTCCAAATGTCATGCATTTACATTTCGATTTAAAGCTTTCGTGACTGCAAGGATTAATCTTCTTTGTTTCTTTTGGTAAAGTCACGTAGAATGAGAATAAAATAATAAAATAACACAATAAAATTCTCACGACGTTTCGGCCACAACGCAAGCGGCCGTCTTCAGGTGAAAGGAACAGACCTGTCGGGGCGACAGGTCACCTGAAGACGGCCGCTTGCGTTGTGGCCGAAACGTCGTGAGAATTTTATTGTGTTCTTTTATTATTTTATTCTCATTCTACGTAAACTTTACCGAAAGAAGAAAAGAAGACCATGCATTAACCTTTCGCCTTTACTCCCAAAGAAGGGACTCTACAGGGAGACGTTTGCGCCTTGTCGGCATTCACCCTAAGCCCGGTGCCAGTGTGCTCCCGATCGTCAACAGCTGTCCACTGTCGCGTAAAATTCACGCTGCTACCTACTCTACCATCATTGAAGTGGGCAACGCACGTGATTTTCCCCACCGTCGTTGTCACCATCGTGGTTGTAGAGGCGGCAGGGCTCTCTCTCTCAACTGGTCTATTCCTTAATTCACACATGGTTTCTTTAAGCGAGGTCCCAATACTAATTGATCAGGTAACATACACAGCAAGTTATAGAAGGCATAGATATTTTAAACTATCCTTCGGTGGAGTCAATTTCAGCAATTTAGCCTACATCCCACTAACAGTTGACCCACCAAAGAGCCTTAAGAGCCACTTAACGTTAGCATTTCCATTATTTAATGTCCATTCACTTAATAATAAATCATTAGCTATAAATGAAATAATTACCGATAACAAACTGGATTTGCATGTTTTTTTTTTACAGAAACCTGGCTAAATAGTAATGGACCTGCGGTGCTGATTGAAGCTGTAACCCCTGCTACAGTTTTGCAAATTATTTCAGGCAAGAAAAAAAAGGGTGGGGGTATGGCTTCAATTATTAATAACACTCGAAGCTACAGGGAAATGTATTTTGGCGCTTTCAGCTCGTTTGAGCACCGCACTATTTTACTCAAATGTGATACCCCTGTAAATGCCGTTACCATTTATAGGTCTTCAAAACAATGCCGCGCATTCCTTACTTTCTGTGATCACTACAAACTATGACAATATTATAGTTGTAGGTGATTTCAGTGTGCACGTGAACAATGTTACCGACTCGAAAGCACAATATTTTATGAAGCTTTAAAGTTCAATGGACTTGAAACAACATGTTGGCTGTCCAACTCACAAACTTGGGCATATTTTGGACCTTGTCATCACTCGAGGTCCTACAATTCATGTAACCTCTGTTGCTGATGTAACTCTGTCAGATCATTATTGCGTCCTTATCTCAGCATCGGTGTCCATGAAACGGCGTAATTTGGAGCACGTGGCTAAGAAGCGTCACCTAACCTCTGAGGTCGCTGAAAATTTTATGTCATGCATTAACATTACACCAATACAGACACTAAACCCCTTCCGCTGATTATCTACCTGATATAATCTTGAAACTAAATTATCGGCCACCATTGATATTCTTGGAGCGGCTAAATTAAGCAAGATTAATCCCCCCCCCCCCCCCCCCCAAAAAAAAAACACCGTGGAGAAATGAGGACCTTCTTATACTCGACCGGAAATGGAGAAAGGTGGACCGGAAATGGAGAAAAAACACATTGCCTGTCGACAACCATAGTCTAAGGGGTCATCTCACCAGATTTCATCACGCAATTGGAAATTCTCGACGGTCTTATTTTTCGAAATTGGTTGAACAACCATCAAAACAACCCAGGCGTACCTTTCTCAACAATTGATCGCCTGATTCATCTGGCCCCCAAATACCACTCTGATCAACATCACTGTTTCCAAACGTGAAGAGTTTGCGACATTCTTTGTAGAAAAGATAACTGCAATTAGAAAATGGTATAAGACAAGATAAAAAAAATACTCTTTGGATTTTTCGGAAAAGTCACGTAGGTAAAAAAAATCAATAAAATAAATGAAAATAACTCAATTAAATCACGACGTTTCGGGTGCAAACACAAGCGTCTGTCATGAGGTGTTTGTCCCCACCTGATGAGGGACGCTTGTGTTGCACCCGAAACGTCGTGATTTAATTTAGTTGTTTTCATTTATTTTATTGATAAAAAATTTTTACCTACGTGACTTTACCGAAAAAAAAAACCAAAGAGAATGAATCCTTGCAGTCACGAAAGCTTCAAATCTAAAGCTAAAAATGTTTTGTTCGAATAATTGCTCCAGTGCCCAAACGCACTACGTGACAAAACAATAAGTTCCTTTACTTTGGTTAATTTGCAGATGCTTAGGCAAGAAGTAATAAACGTCAAACCGTCAACATGCTCACTCGATCCTATTCCGACCTCCTTTTTCAAAACACTTTACAGTTGCGACGAATTGCTTGCAATTATAAATCAGTCCCGAGCAACAGGTATCTTTCCGAAAAAAATTAAGACCACCATGGTGAAACCCATTCTTAAGAAAAGTAATATGGATCCGCTAACTCAATAATTTCAGGCCTATTTCCAATCTTCATTTTTGAGTAACATTCTGGAAAACTTAGTCCTCAAACAACTAAATGTTTTTTTTTAATTGCTAACTGTATATTTAAACAAAATTCCAGTCCAGTTTTCGTGCTCAACAGAGCACTGAAACAGCACTTTTTAGGGTTGTTAATGATCTAAGATTGAACACTGATGAGAAAAAAATGTATCAGTCCTTGTGCTTTTGGATCTTAGCGCAGCGTTTGACACGGTTGATCACAATATCCTTTTTGATAGACTGCAGAGATGGGTTGGCCTGTCGGGTACAGTTGCAAATTGGTTTAAGAGCTATTTGACCGGCAGAGAGCAATTTGTATCCATAGGTGATCTGTCGTCCTTAAAGACAGAAATTACGTGTGGTGTTCCACAAAGGTCCATTCTGGGACCTGTTTTATTCAGACTCTATATGCTATAACTGGGCTATATCATCCGGAAACATGAGATTGGTTTTCATTGCTACGCTGATGATACGCAACTATACATTTCGGTATCTCCGAATGATGTAAGCCCCATCGATACCCTGATGAAGTGCATTGATGATATTAAAACGTGGACGGCAACTGAATTTCCTGGCACCTAACAACGACAAAACAGAGGTCCTGGTAATTGGAGCAAAAGCCCAAAGAGATGAACTACTCAAAATGTTTTTTCTCGTTGACAAAAAAACGCCAAACTGCAGGTTAAAAACTTAGGTGTTTCGTTTGATCCGGATTTTAATTCTGAAGCCCACATCACATATATCACCAAAACGGCATTTTATCATATTGCAAATATAACTCAGGTTCAGCCTTTTCTCTCTCGGTTTGCTACTGAGAAACTTATGCGTGCTTTTATTACTAGGAAACTTCTGGTCTTCCGAAAAAGTCAATATGTAACCTACAACTTATTCAGAATGCTGCAGCACGGGTGCTTACGAAAACCAGAAAGAGCACCAACGTTACACCTATTTTACGGTGCTTGCACTGGCTAACAGTCAGTCAGAGAATTATTCTTTTCTTAAAATGTTAATTGGTTTTTAAATCCACAATAAAGGCTTTTGTGTTCGATCGCGCAAGTATGAATGTGTCGTAACCCTCCACCACCCGACACAACCAATTAGTAAGGGATTTGTCACGTAAACAAATGCCAGTTATATTCTTGGTTCTTTCGGTAAAGTCACGCAGAAGGGAAACAATATAATAATAAAAATATAAAACAATAAAATTCTCACGACGTTTTGACTGCAACACAAGCAATCATCATCAGGTGTGAAAACCACAGCAAGAAAATTAGAATGTTTTTCTTGCTGTGGTTTTCACACCTGTGGTTTTCACACCTGATGATGATTGCTTGTGTTGCAGTCGAAACGTCGTGAGAATTTTATTGTTTTACATTTTTAATAATAATTTTATTGTTTCCCTTCTACGTGACTTTACCAAAAGAACCAAAAATATGAATCCCTGCAGTCACGAAAGCTTTAAATCAAAAGTTAAATGCCAGTTAGTTTACTACTTCAGCCCACCGGTGTGTTGGAGAGTAAATCCACGAGATTGACAATGTGAGTAGTACGACGTTTCGTTGGTAATTACATCCAGCATCATCGGGCGATTTGCCAGAAGAGTGAAGCAATCCACCTGCTTCCGGTCTTAATTAGAGCAGGACGACGTCATCACGGAACACAATTACTAATTGGCTGTGTCGGGTGGTGGAGGGTTACGACACATTTATGCTTACGAGATCGAACCCAAACAAATGTATTATGAATAATATTGGTCGCGAAAGCCTACGTGTTAAACTGTTTGTTTTAAATCGTTGAATGGTTTGGCACCAGCATACATGTCTTCTGTGCTTTGTAGATATGAACCAGCAAGATCTCTCAGATCCTCCGGTCTTATAGTCATCCCAAGGGCCGGGACCAAAATTCACGGAGAAGGCGGCCTTCAGTGTGCATGGTTCTCGCTTGTGGAACAGCCTGCCGGGGCATCTGAGGACTTGGCAATCATTGAGCAATTTGAAGCTCAATCTGAAAGTTCACCTTTTAAACTTGCTTTTACTTAAGATTATTTTATAGTGTAATTTTATTTATATGCCCTCGATAGCAATTTATTATGATGCTATTTAGTTTTTTGGGTTAGAGCACGTAAATACATAAATGTGTCGTGAAGCCCCGCCACCACCCGACACAGCCAACTAGTAAGGGTTGTCACGTAAACAGAACGTGGCTAATTCGTCACTAGTACAGCACCACCGGTTGTGTGTTGGAGATCCAAGCCACACCATTTACAATCTGAGTACGACGTTACGCCAGTAATTACAACCAGCTTCGTCAGGCGACAGCGGGTTTTAACGACACATTTATATATTTACGCGATCTAACCCAAAAAAAAACATTTATTATGGATATTGGTCGCGAAAGCCTACGTGTTAAACCAATTTTGTTTTGTATGGAAATTACTTGTATGCTTCTTGCGATTTAGTCTTTTAACAATGTTTTTTTTTTAATCTTTACAGCACTTAGAATGGCATTTTTTGCACGAAATAGTGCTCTAGAAATAAAAAAACTTGATTTGGTTGAACTGTAGATAAATCATCTTCCCGATCCCTCATCATCATCTCCTTCCAACAACTACTCATGATGTATTGAAACATATTGCAATCATCGCCATCAACGTTGTCGTCATTATCATCAGACGTATCTGAAGTTGTCTTAATATAATCGTCGTACTTCCGTCGATTGAAAAGAAAACCATCTTTGTCTGCATCGTCATCGCCGTGCAGTCGCTGATGAACCTACCGATGCCTCAAGTTCCTAATCGCACAATTTTATATTGTAATGCGCTCGGTGATGATGATGTAATTCATCATCATCATCATTCCTGTTGACGTATTTTACAAGCTGGCGTCTTCTCATTGTGATCATCGTTACTGCCAATGCATCGATGCTGACTCTCAACGGGACGTTACTTCTACATAGAGAGAGACGGTCGCTTATTCGAATCATCGTCATCGTCAATCTACTGATGTATTGACAGCTGTTTGCATCATTATCACCGTCGTCGTCGTCATCATCCGATAGATATCGCCGTAAATTATATCACTCATTAAGTATCGAAATACCCATATAATTGTAATCCTCATCATGCAACTAGCAACGCAAGAGATAAGCTATAAATGCATGCCCTTCGCACACACCTCCGATGAATCGATTGGCTAAGTACGGCGCGAAAGAAGTTCAACATAGATACACGTACATAGACTCACACAGAGACCCATAGACTCACACAGAGACCCATAGACTCACACAGAGACCCACAGACCCACACAGAGACCCATAGACTCACACAGAGACCCATATACTCATGCAGAACCACAGGCTCATACAGACCCACATACTCATGCAGAACCATAGACTCACACGGAGACCCATAGACTCACACAGAGACCCATAGACTCACACAGAGACCCACAGACCCACGCAGAGACCCATAGACTCACACAGAGACCCATATACTCATGCAGAACCACAGGCTCATACAGACCCATATACTCATGCAGAACGATAGACTCACACGGAGACCCATAGACTCACACAGAGACCCATAGACTCACACAGAGACCTATAGACTCACAAAGAGACCCATAGACTCACATAGAGACCCATAGACTCACACAGAGACCCATAGACCCACACAGAGACCCATAGACTCACACAGAGACCCTTAGACTCAAACAGAGACCCATAGACTCACAGAGAGACGTATAGACTCACACAGTGACCCATAGACAGACACAGACCCATAGACTCACACAGAGACCCATAGACTCACACAGATACCCATAGACTCACACAGAGACCCTTAGACTCACACAGAGACCCATAGACTCACACAGAGACCAATAGACTCACACAGAGACCCATATACTCACAAAGAGACCCATAGACTCACACAGAGACCCATAGACTCACACAGAGACCCATAGACTCACACAGAGACCCATAGACTCACAAAGAGACCTATAGACTCACACAGAGACCCATAGACTCACACAGAAACCCATAGACTCATAGTGAGTCCTATATACTCACACACAGACCCATAGACTCACACATAGTCCCATAGACTTACACACAGACCCATAGATACACACAGAGACCCATAGACTCACACAGAGACCCATAGCCTCACACAGAGACTCATAGACTCACATACAGACCCATAGACTCAATCAGAGACCCATAGACTCACACAGAGACCCACAGACTCACACAGAGACCATAGACTCACACAGAGACCCATAGACCCACACAGAGACCCATAGACTCACACAGAGACCCATAGACCTACATAGAGACCCACAGACTTACACAGAGACCCATAGACCCACACAGAGACCCATAGGCTCACACGGAGACCCATAGACTTACACGGAGACTCATAGACTCACACAGAGACCCATAGACTCAAGCAGAGACCCATAGACTCACACAGAGACCCATAGACCCACACAGAGAACCATAGCCCCACACAGAGACCCACAGACTCACACAGAGACCCACAGACTCACACAGAGATCCATAGACCCACACAGAGGCCCATAGACCCACACAGAGTCCAACAGACTCACACAGAGACCCACAGACTCACACAGAGATCCATAGACCCACACAGAGGCCCATAGACCCACACAGAGTCCAACAGACTCACACAGAGACCCACAGACTCACACAGAGACCCATAGGCTCACACAGAGACCCATAGACTCACACAGAGACCCATAGCCTCACACAGAGACCCATAGACTCACACACAGACCCATAGACTCAATCAGAGACCCATAGACCCACACAGAGGCCCATAGACCCACACAGAGTCCCACAGACTCACACAGAGACCCACAGACTCACAAATACACCCACAGACTCACACAGAGACCCACAGATTCACAAGGAGACCCACAGACTCACACGTACACCCATGGACTCAAGTACCCATATAATCGTACAGAGAGCTATAGGCTCACACAGAGACCCACACACTCACACAGAGACCCGTAGACTCACACACAGACCCATAGACTCAATCAGAGACCCATAGACTCACACAGAGACCCACAGACTCACACAGAGACCATAGACTCACACATAGACCCACACAGAGACCCATAGACTCACACAGAGACCCATAGACCCACATAGAGACCCACAGACTTACACAGAGACCCATAGACCCACACAGACACCCATAGACTCACACGAAGACCCATAGACTCACACGGAGACCCATATACTTACACGGAGACTCATAGACTCACACAGAGACCCATAGACTCACACAGAGACCCATAGACTCACACAGAGACCCATAGACCCACACAGAGACCCATAGACCCACACAGAGACCCACAGACTCACACATAGACCCACAGACTCGCACAGAGACCCATAGACCCACACAGAGGCCCATAGACCCACACAGAGTCCCACAGACTCACACAGAGACCCACAGACTCACACAGAGACCCATAGACTCACACAGAGACCCATAGACTCACACAGAGACACATAGTTTGTTGTCCTTCCTCCGTACCTCCGATTACCACGGTTAGTTACGTACGGTGCAAAAGAAGTTCAACATACGTGCATCAGCAGAAGTCGGACTCGCTTACCAATCAATGCCAGTACAGTGTCATATGTAATGGGCAAGGGCCATTAACATACGACACTTGCTCCCACCGACTATGCATGTGTGTGTAGAACTTCTTTCGCACCGCACGTATCCATCCGTTATTATCGGAGGTGCCGTTGGAATTTCTATCCGGTACAGATACAATGGAAGGCTGATCGATGCCCGGATGTTGTCAAGGGATGGTTGCATACTGGTTAACCATGTTACAAACGCGAATGATCTGGTGATTGCTGCTCACTCTGAGAACGAGTTGGAGGTTCTATTGTTGGGGGGGGGGGGGGGGGTGGCGGGGGGGTATTGGTGTGGTGGACTGGTGTAGCTATAGGCGGCTGTTCGTCCATCGGGGCTAAGCTCCCAGCGTCCATCCGTGAATGTTTCACACTGCGCTCTCACTGCGCGATCTTCATGCAGCAGCTGCAGCGGCAACTGCAGCAGCAGCAGCAGCAGACGCATCGATTTCCCTGGTATGGATGTGCCATGCAGAGTGCATGGGTAATCAGTGCGGTGTTAAAAGATGACTGCCCTGGGCAGCACCAACCCCAATGAAGAGAGACAAAAGGGGGTGGGCACTAGCAGGATTCAGACGATGCGAGTATTTCAATACTTCAATCGCGATCTCATTAGTATTCTTGTATCGCACGCGTTGCAAAGCGTTACGCAGTGGCGGGCACTCACTCGTTCTCAGAATCCGGAGTTGCGTTAGATGGAGACCCGCGCTGAATGGCACGGGTTTGTATTGTTGCCGCGCGCTGACACCACCCAACTCACGGTTGCACTCTGAGAGCGCCACGTGTCGCCACGGGCGGCGAACAAAAAAAAAATGAACGCTGGATTCGAACTCCAGGTTCTCAGCCGTGACCGGCACAGGTGCGTCTCCGACCCTCGTGCCACCACGGTCAACCTGCCCCAGCTAACCGTCGCGTCGGCTCCAGAGTTTCCCCCCGACGTCCTCACAACGCCAGCGTCGAGCCTGGCACGGAACGAGGCCATTTCGCTCGGTGCGCGTGACGCGCGCGTGGCGCGTGACGCGTGCGGCACGTGACGTGTGACGCGTGCGGCACGTGACGTGTGACACGTGCGGCACGTGACGTGTGACTGCGTGCGGCGCGTGGCGGGCGGTGCACGTGGCGGGTCGACGCACGCGCTGCACTACGAGCCCGGCTGTGACCCGAGTTCGATTCCCGCTCACGGCCCACACCAGCGACGAATATCTGAGCCGGCCCTGGGCCGCCTCTAGGTCGACTAGGCCTCAACCGAGTACCTGGTGTGGTGTGTAAACATCGCCACTGGGGAGACAAAGGCGGTCGGGCGTGGTGCTGGCCATCCACCCCCTCGTGTGCGGTGCCGGCCTTCGTCGGTGCTACTCCCTGAAGGCACTTGCCCCAAGAGTCGATGAAGACTACACGGGACATCTCTGTCTTTGTAACGTGCCTGTACTGCTCTGGTAGCTCCACACCGATTAATCATTGCCTTGTGAATGACAACAATTCCATCTAAACATGCTATCAACACAAGCCACCCCAGACAAGTAACAGCAAGGGAAGCCATGGTAGCTAGGAGATGTTAACTACCTCGCTTGGTATACAGGAGGTCGTGGGTTCGATCCCGACCCTGACGCCTGCTGTATATTTGGAGTTTGCGTCTCTCTCTCTCTCTCTCCCCGTGGTCGCGTGAATTTTTCCCCGGGTCCTCCGGTCCCCCCCCCCACACTTAGAAGCAATGTCGCGCGTTCAGAGTATTTGGCCGCTATAAGTTTCCACAAGTTGACGATGAGCCACTTCTTGAGCTATCATTTCTAAAGCCAGGTCGCTTCTCCAAACGAGTTGTATCGCTCAGTGGGGCCTTACCTGATAAAATAAAAAAAACAATGTTTAGTTTTAGTTTAGTAACAAAAACGAAATGCAAGAGGTGAATAGACCAACTCGTCACAGTAACCCGTGCCCATATAACGGCCCGTAACAAGGTCTCATCCAAGCACCATCAACACCCAACTCATTGCACTGTATGCCTGTTGAACTTCTTTAGCACGATTGGCTACGGAGAAAAATCCATGCGTCCACATGGAGAGAGAGACACGCAAACTCCAAATATACAGGAAGCGTCAGGGTACGGATGGAACCCACGACCTCCTGTATACCAGGTGAGGTAGTTAACATCTCACCACGGAGAGAGACGCAAACTCCAAATATACAGCAGCAGGCGTCACGGTCGGGATGGACCCCACGACCTCCTGCATACCAGGTGAGGCAGTTAACATCTCATAGCCACCGGACAGCTCCCGCGGCTAAAATGAATCCCGAGCTGCAGACGCACATGTCCACGTGGACACGTGTTCGCGTGGACACGTGTCCGCGTGAACACGTGTTCACGTCCGTGCCCGAGCAAACCTCAGGTCTACGCAACGCGCCAGCAACGTCCGTGGCTAGCCACGGGCATGAGCGAGGGGCGCTCGAGAGTGGGAACCCCGCTCTGCCGGAAGCCAGTGAAAGAGTTCCAAGTCTCATCGGATTCCTCCAGTCTTCTGAGTGTCATTCTGCCGACTCCTCGTGACACGTGGCGTTAGCAGCCCAGGGCCCTGGCACGTACAACCGCCGAGGTTATAGTGGATCACCACACAGATGCCGTGAGAATCAGAATCTTTATTTTCGGCTGGACGAATCCGATGAGCGATAAAGCTCTTTTTTCACAGGTGCCCAGTATGGACACAGGGCCAGAAAGTTACAACAACCGGTGCCCCGTACCCTGTCTCGCCAGGAGATGGGGGCACAGCGAGGGGACTGATCGTCATCTGTCGTCCATCTGTATGGGGGTTTTCGCTGGGTGCTCTGGTTTCCTCCCACTTGTGTGTGTATATATGTACTGTATGTGTAAAAACAAAACTCTCAACATTAATTGACTGAAATCAAATCTTAAAAATAATAAAAACTATGCCGGACCCTCGTGAGAAAGAGACGTACGACTCACTGTTGCTATCCTGGATAAATACGTCCATCACGATTGGTATTATTACAGCTGCGCATCTTGCAAATGACCGCTGCCACCCTGGACCGATAGCATTGCACTGCCAGCGCTGCGATCTTGTCAGAAAACCACCTTCCTCCTCCTCCTCCTGTCCCTCCTAATTTTACTATTCCTCCTCCTCTTCTTCCTCCTCCTCCTTCATCTCCTCCTCATGCCCCTCCTCCTCCTGTTCCTCCATCGCCTCCTCCTCCGCCTGTTCCTCCTCCTCCTGTTCCTCCTCAGCCATCTCTTCCTCCATCTCCTCCTCCACTTGTTCCTCCTCCTCCATCTCCTCCTCCTGTTCCTCCTCCTCCTGTTCCTCCTCCTCCTATTCCTCCTCAGCCATCTCCTCCTCCATCTCCTCCTCCACTTGTTCCTCCTCCTCCTGCTATTTTCCCTCCTGTTTCTCCTCCTCCTCCTCCTCCATCTTCTCCTCCTGTTCCTCCTCCTGTTCCTCCTCCTCCATCTCCTCCTCCTGTTCCTCCTCCTCCTGTTCCTCCTCTTATTCCTCCTCAGCCATCTCCTCATCCATCTCCTCCTCCATCTCCTCCTCCACTTGTTCCTCCTCCTCCTGTTCCTCCTCCTCCAGTTCCTCCTCCTCCTCCATCTCCTTCTGTTCCTCCTCCTCCTCCTATTCCTCCTCAGCCATCTCCATCTCCTCCTCCATCTCCTCCTCCACTTGTTCCTCCTCCTCCATCTCCTCCTCCTCCTCTTGTCCCACCTCCTCCTGCTATTCCTCCTCCTGTTTCTCCTCCTGCTCCTGTTCCTTCTCATCCTCGTGTTCCTTCTCCTGTTCCTCCTCTAACCCGTTCCGCCTCCTCCACCACCACCTAATCCTCCGTTAGCTATCATCCAGTGTCGGTCTGCTCTGCCAACAGAGTGGCGGAAATTCCACATTCCCATGAAAGCGGGCCAGTATCTCTGCGTGGAAAGGCCACAGTGACATTTTGCTGCGAAGCGCTACTCAATACATTGTCACCGGATATGTGACGATGGTGGTGGTGGTGGTGCTACTGGTGGTGGTGATGGTCGTGTTGATGGTTGTGATGTGGTCGTGGTGATGATGCTAATGATATTGACGGCGCTGATGGTGGTGGTGCGGGTGATGGCGGTTGTGTTGGTTGTGATGGTGGTCGTGGGAATGGTGCTGGTGATGAAGATGGCATTGGTGATGCTGATGGTGGAGGTGGTGATGGTGGGTGTGTTGGTGATGTTGGTGATAATATCTGTGGTGGTGGTGGTGTGGGCATATACATACGTACATATGTGTGAGTACAACGTTTTGGACGTGATGCAATAGATGTATTGATGGATGGATGTATGCATGTATGTGCGTGCTGATATGGTAAAAACGAAATGGATGCAAGGTTGTATCGATAACTAACAAAAGTATTGATAGATGGATGAGAAAATTGGTGAAGATGTGATGATGCATGAAGGGTGGGATGGATTTGTCAGAGGCCGGTGGTATGAATTATGTATGAAGAAACGAACGATTGCATGCACGGGACGATTAATTGGACCAATAAATGGTCGGAACGAGAGGGTGCATACATAAGATCGCAAACGAGTGAAGAGACGGGCGACGGAGGAAGGAAAATAATGAGTCGTGGATGGAAGGGCAAGTAAACGGAGAGTCGCGTGGTGAACGCGCAAACGAATCCCGGTTTATATTCTTAGCTCTTTCGGTAAAGTCACGTTGAAGGGAAACAATAAAATAATAAAACACATATATTAAACAATAAAAATTCTCACGACGTTTCGACCATAACACACCTGATGATGACCGTTTGTGTTATGGTCGAAACGTCGTGAGAATTTTTATTGTTTTATATATTTTTTTATTATTTTATTGCTTCCCTTCAACGTGACTTTACCGAAAGAGCTAAGAATATGAATTACTGCAGTCACGAAAGCTTTAAATCAGAATCCCGGTTTATCGAATGAAGAGTGCGGTGGGGTCGGGGAAACTGAACGAGCGTCCGCAGTGACGAGGAGATTGATAACGAACGGAGACGTTCCGACGGAGGCAACGTCCGAGGAGCGAAGCAGACAACCCGCATCCCTTGAAAGGGCCCTGCAGAGGGACGCCTTTCGGGGAGGCCGCCGCCACCCCCCCCCCCCCAAACCACACACGTGGCGAACAAATCTGTCGACGCCGGTGGAGGGTTTGGGTCGGACGAAGCTGTCGAGGGGAGCGGAGGCGTAAGTGTGCAGCCAGGCACGGGGCTATTTCAGGAATATTTTGTTGTTTTTTTTTTTCCCTGGATTTTCTGTTTTGCACAGTCACATGATCACTTTAAGATGTTTTCTTGTTCATGTTTTTTTGTTTGTTGCGGTTGCACCCGATTCAAGAGCCGAATGGCTCACAGGGCTATACCCAAATAAATGAAAATGTGGAACTAAGATGGAGAGGGCTTTGTCGTGGCCCTGTGGCCCCACAGGGGATGTGAGACGAGTCAGCCAACTCACTGGCTGATGGTGAGGAGACTGATCGACCGGGGTGGCGCATTGGCAATGAAACGGAATCGGCGCGTGGAGATGGGATGTGCGGCGGCACGCACGGATGAATCGATGGACGGGTGGGATGGATGGAGTTATCGATAAGTGAGCGGAATAATAATAATAATAATAATGATGACGATGATAATATATATGGACGGATAAAGGGGAGCGAATGAACGCACGGATAGGGTGAAGGGGATTGATGGGGTGTTTAATGGATGCGCGAACGGACGCGCGCATGAAGGAGTTTGCGCATTTGAGTAACGCGTACACACGAACGGGTGACGAATTGACCGATGCGCGAATGACCGAATACCGGGGTGGATCTATCTATAATCGGCGGAGGACCGAATGCATACCGAAACACGTCGTTGCGAAGGGATTTACTGGCGCGTGCGGATGGAGGGCACAGATCAAGTTCATCAGTAGCCCAACGAATACGTAAAATGAGCAACGCAAACAAACGGACGCTTGTGCGAAAACATGAAAAATCGGTACGCGTGTACATGGATAGAGACATTATTTATTTATGTATCGCCGTGTGTACGAGACTATGGGCGATGCACGGTGTCGCTTAATCAGTGGAGGAATGAATGCATGGCCATATAAATGAATAAGCTTCGCAGGTGCAAAAAAAAATGCATCCATCACGACGGGTGGACAGATTGCACGGGGCAGGCGAGCGAATTAATCAACTGATCATCTCGGACGGAGATTATTGTTATTATAACGAGATGTAAACTGGGTTCTATGTCTCACTCGACTTATCCTGAGCGCTGTGAGGTTGACTTATCAGGGTGGGTTGAGGGGGGGGGGGGGCTGGTAACAATTATCGGCGTAAGGCACTACCACTAGAGTACACGTTACGCCTATCCAATAATAATCCTCTAGCTTTTCACCCCCAAAAAGTATTAATCCCGGAATCCCGTGAGCAGGTTGATACAAATTCGTGAGGACAAAAGGAAGGCCGGAGGTTGGATGTGGCCGGGTGTCGCGACGATTCCCTGGAACTGAACACCGCACGCGACCCAGCTAAAAAAACGATGCAATGGCTATCGACAGACGGGGAGATGGAGCGGCGAATTGGGTTTCTTCCCCAGTTGCCTGCATGGATTGCTGCGTAGCGGTGACGGGATAGCGGCGGCGGCGGCGGCGGCTTGGTGAGGCCTTCATCCAGCAGTGGATAGGCTATGGCGAATGATGATGATGGTAAATGCATGAATCAAGGAACACGCTCACTGCAAGGGCGCTCTCAGACACAGGACAAAGACACCCCGTGCAGCCTTCACGGACTGTCGGGGCAAGTGCTGTTAAGCGAACGAGGGCCGACACGGAACACGAGGCGGTTGGTGTGGCCGGTTCCACGCCCGGCCGCCTTTGTCTCCCACGGAGCTGGATGTGTTACACACCGCATCGGCTTCTCATTTAAGGCTGAGTCGACCTAGGCGAGGAGGCCCACGAACGGATTCAGATCTCCTTCAGTTACGTTTGAGCCGTGAGCGAGAGTCGAACTCGGGTCGCCGGGTTCCGCAAGCCGCAGTTGCGCTCACCGCCACCGATCGTATAAACCACAACCCAGAACAACAGCCGCCGTTCGCCTCGAAGTGTCGGCGTCGTCGCCACGACGCTTGTGCCAGGCTAGGTGCACCCTGAGACCACGTGACGTGCCGAAGGCTGTCTGACAGGAAGGTCACGGGTCAGACCCAGGTGCCGTGGCTGGACCGGCTGAGATGACTGGCCGATGCACCAGCTGGGCTTCCCCACTATCTCCCCGGCGCTCCGCTCGTTGTTGCGAGCGTCGCTACTTGGCCATCCGTCGTTGTTGGAGGACGACTGCCTCCAACTGCCCAGTAGCCTCACAGCGCACCTAGCCTGGCACTGCCCGCGAGCCTCCTTTTCCACCTCCTCCACAGAGGCCGATCTTGAGACCGCCGTTACCGGTCATCGGCAAAGCAACAACAAAAAAAAAAAAAAAAAAAAAACCCGCCCGCTCGTCCACGCAACGCCACACGAACCGCAACTTACTTGGGCATTATAATATCCCTGGCGGCGCGTGTCACTCTCCTGAGCACCACTTTGGCCAGCACCGCGGACAGCAGCGCCAGGGCGATGACTCCGAACACGACGTAGACCACGAGATTGGTGCGGTCCATGGCGGGGTCGTACTTGGAATCGGGGTCCACGGTGGGCATCTGGTTGGCGGTGGGCGACGCCCAATTGGGCGTCTTGTAGTTGTGGCACACCGACTGGTTCAGCTGCGAGCCGAAGACGTTGCAGCAGTAGCGCATGCTACAGGTGCCGCAGCAGAAGCGATACTCGGTCGAGTTGCAGCTGAACGGCGGGTCCCAGAGGCCCATCACGTCGAAGTAGCCGAGGCAGTAGTTCCTTCCGCTTGCGGACGATGAAGACGACGATGACGACGATATTAACGAGGACGATAACGGCGCCGATGAATCTGCCGACGATGAAGCCGACGACGATTTAGACGATGCCAATGACGACGCCGCTCCCGACGACAATGATGATGATGACGACGACGACGATGGTAATGATGACGAGGACGATGATGATGGTGATGGTGGCGCGGGCAGGGGTCGAGCCGTCTTGTAGGTCCGGTTAGGCGCGCTCTTGGCCGCTCGTCTCGCCAGCGGGGACCCCATGATCACGAGCAGTGGCAGCAGCAGCAGTGCACACAGACGCATTGTCATCTGCTGCGAAGCGGCCGAGAAAGCGGCCCAGCGGCACGGCTCAGCCGACAAGGACACGCATCGCAGATCCGTGAAGCCGAATCTTCCTCCTCCTCTTCTGCCACCACCGCCACCACCACCACCACCTCCTCCTCCAGATCCTCCAACCTCGTGCGCCGCGAACCGCCAGCCCAATCCCTCCTCCCCATGCGGTGACGGAGGGGAGCGAGACGTGATGCAGGAATGCTCCACCTCTTTCTCTTGGCTGCTGCTGCTGCTGCTGTGGCTTGCTGTTTGCTTCTGCTGCTACTGCTGTTGATGCTGCTGCTGCTAGTGATGACGATGATGCTGTAGGTGCAGATGCAGCAGTTAGTAGTGTCTTGCTCCCATCGGCGCTCCTCCTCAACGCAGCAGTAGCAGCAGAGGTAGGAGCAGCAGCAGCAGCATCATCCGTCGCCGCCGCTACCACCACCACCACCACCTCCTCCTCCTACAGCATCCTCCACTCCCTCCCACCCCTGATATTGCGTGCCGCCTCCCTCCATCCGTCAAGATGCGCTCACACGCAGCCCCCACTCCTCATCCCCCTCCCCCCCCCCCCCCCCACAAACATACAAAGATCGCCCGGATAGCCTTTAACAGGCTGTCGGGGCAAGTGCAGTTCGCGAGTAGCGAGCACCTATGAAGGCCGGCATGGCACACGAGGGAGTGGGTGGCCTGCAACTCGCACGCCCGACCGCCTTTGTATCCCCAGTGGCGACGTGCAGGCAACGCGCCAGGTACTCATTTGGTCCATGACCGGTTCAGATAATCGTCACCGATGTTGGTAGCCGTGAGCGGGAATCGAACCCAGGTTCGCCGGGTTCGTAACGCAGCGCGCTCATCCGATGCGCTACCCCCGGTGAACCCCCACCCATCACCCCCCCCCACCGCCACACAAGCCCCTCCCCTCCACTCCCCACATCAGCCCCTCCCCTCCACCCCCACAATCCAATGTCGCTCAGGCAGCTCAGCCTTAAATCAAAGCACGCCGCCCCAATGTGGCAGCGGGCGGCTCGTGGTGGTGGTGGTGGAGACGGGGGGGGGGGGCTATAGAGAGAGGGGGGTTTCAGGGGGGTGGAGAGGAGGGGGGGAGGTATTAGAGAGAGAGGGGGGTATAGATAGAGGGGAGTTTTAGGGGGGTGGAGAGGGGGGGGTAGCAGAGAGAGGGGGGGTATAGAGAGGGGGGGGATGTGGGGGGTGGAGAGGGGGGGTAGCAGAGAGAGGGGGGGTATAGGGAAAGGGAGGATGTGGCAGGGTGTAGAGAGAGGGGGGGTAGCAGAGAGAGGGGGGGCGTTATAACGAAGGGGGGGGGGGGGGTGAGACACACGTGGGAGTTGGGGAGCCGGCGGGTTTATTTTGTATTCACCACCACGTGCAGCTCGCGCGTTCGACAGCTACAGCGGCGGCGCTTCTGTGCTGAGCGTAGCACTGCACTGGCGACTCCGCGCGTGTGTGCGTGTGTGTTAGTGGGGGACATGCGGGGGGGGGGGATGATGAACTTCTTTCGCACCGTACGCAGCCAACCGTGCTAATCGGAGGTGCGGGGGAAGGACAACAAACTGTGGGTCTCTGTGTGAGTCTATGGGGCGCTGTGTGAGTCTATGGGTCTCTGTGTGAGTCTATGAGCCTCTGTGTGAGTCTATGGGCCTGTGTGAGTCTATGGGTCTCTGTGTGAGTCTATTGGTCTCTGTGTGAGTCTATGGGTCTTCATGAGTCTATGGATCTGTATGAGTCTATGGGTCTCTGTCTGGGTTTATAAGTCTCTGTGTGATTCTATGGGTCTCTGTGTGAGTCTATGGGTCTCTGTGTGAGTCTCTGGGTCTCTGTGTGAGTCTATGGGTCTGTATGAATCTATGGGTCTCTGTGTGGGTCTTCGGGTCTCTGTGTGAGTCTATGGGTCTCTGTGTGAGTCTATGAGCCTCTGTGTGAGTCTATGGGTCTGTGTGAGTCTATGGGTCTGTATGAGTCTATGGATCTGTATGAGTCTATGGGTCTCTCTCTGGGTTTATGAGTCTCTGTGTGAGTCTATGGGTCTCTGTATGAGTCTATGGGTCTCTGTGTGAGCCTATGGGTCTCTGTGTGAGTCTCTGGGTCTTTATGAGAGTCTATGCGTCTCTGTGTGAGTCAATGGCTCTCTTTGTGAGTCTATAGGTCTCTTTGTGAGTCTATGAGTCTCTGTGTGGGTATATGGGTCTCTGTGTGAGTCTATGGGTCTCTGTGTGAGTCTATGGGCCTCTGTGTGAGTCTACGAGTCTATGTATGAGTCTATGGGTCTGTGTGATTCTATAGGTCTGTATGAGTCTATGGGTCTGTATGAGTCTATGGGTCTCTGTGTGGGTTTATGAGTCTCTGTCTGATTCTATGGGACTCTGAGTGAGTCTATGGGTGTCTGTGTGAGTCTATGGGTCTCTGTGTGAGTCTATGGGTCTGTGTGAGCATATGGGTCTGTATGAGTCTATGGGTCTCTTGTGGGTCTATCGGTCTCTGTGTGCCTGTGGGTCTCTGTGTTAGTCTATGGGTCTGTATGAGTCTATCGGTCTCTGTGTGAGTCTATGGGTCTCTGTGTGAGTCTATGGGTCTTTGTGTGAGACTATGTGTCTGTGTGAGTCTATGGGTCTCTGTGTCGGTCTATGGGTCTCTGTGTGAGTCTGTGCGTCTCTGTGTGAGTCTTTGGGTCTCTGTGTGAGTCTATGGGTCTGTGTGAGTCGATGGGTCAGTATGAGTCTATCGGTCTGTGTGAGTCTATGGGTCTGTATGAGTCTATGGGTCTCTGTGTGGGTCTCTGGGTCTCTGTGTGAGTCTATTGGACTCTGTGTGAGTCTATGGGTCTCTGTGTCGGTCTATGGATCTCTGTGTGAGTCTGTGGGTATCTGTGTGAGTCTATGGGTCTCTGTGTGAGTCTATGGGTCTGTGTGAGTCGATGGGTCTGTATGAATCTATCGGTCTGTGTGAGTCTATGGGTCTCTGTGTGAGTTTATGGGTCTGTGTGAGTCTGTGATTCTCTGTATGAGTCTATTTGTCTCTGTGTAGGTCTATGGGTCTCTGTGTGAGTCTGTGGGGCTCCCTGTGAGTCTATGGGTCTCTGTGTGAGTTCATAGGTCTCTGTGTTAGTCTTTTTATGTATGTTGAACTTCTTTCGCACCGTACATAGCCAACCGTGCTAATCGGTGCAGCGCGAGGGGAAGAACTACAAACGAAACGTATAAAGTAGTTCTTAAGAAATGAGTTTTCACAATCCAGACCAGTGCTTCTTAACATTTACTGCAACCTTTGCACCCATTTGGTTCTCAATCGTAAAAAAATAAACATCTATAATGTTAATTAATTCAATGGGTTTGATAAAACAAAGTAAGTTGTAACTTTGATGCCCGTGCTTAGTTTGTGTTTCCATTACATACCTCAACAAAAAACCTGGTCATGTCTCGCAACCCCACTGAACTAGTTGATTTAAGTTTGCATAGCTCTGTAGGAGCGCATTTGAAAGCGCGCGGGATGGTGGGAAGGGGGTGGTCAATGACGTAGTAACGACATCAGTGGCCTCGTAACTACATCATTAGTGGCCTAGTAACTACATTATCAGTGGTGTAGTAACTACATTATCAGTGGTCTAGTAACTATATTATCAGTGGCGTAGTAACTACATCATCAGTGGCCTAGTAACTACATTATCCGTGGCCTATTAACTACATTATCAGTGGCCTAGTAACTACATCATCAGTGGCCTAGTAACTATATTATCAGTGGCCTAGTAACTATATTATCAGTGGCTTAGTAGCTACATTATCAGTGGCCTAGTCACTAGATTATCAGTGGCCTAGTAACTACATCATCAGTGGCCTAGTCACTAGATTATCAGTGGCCTAGTAACTACATTATCAGTGGCCTAGTAACTACATTATCAGTGGTGGCCTAGTAACTACATTATCAGTGGCCTAGTAACTACATTATCAGTGGCCCAGTAACTACATTATCAGTGGCCTAGTAACTACATCATCAGTGGTGTAGTAACTGCATTATCAGTGGCGAAGTAACTACATTATCAGTGGTGTAGTAACTACATTATCAGTGGCGTAGTAACTACATCATCAGTGGCATAGTAACTACATTATCAGTGGTGTAGTAACTACATCATCAGTGGTGTAGTAACGACATTATCAGTGGTGAAGTAACTACACTATCAGTGGCCTAGTAACTACATTATCAGTGGTGTAGTAACGACATCATTAGTGGCCTAGTCACTACATTGTCAGTGGCGTAGTAACTACATTATCAGTGGCCTAGTAACTACATCATGAGTCGTGTAGTAACTACATCATCAGTGGCGTAGTAACTACATTATCAGTGGTGTAGTGACTACATTATCAGTGGCCTAGTAACTACATTATCAGTGGTGTAGCAACTACATTATCAGTGGTGTAGTAACTACATTATCAGTGGCTTAGTAACTACATTATCAGTGACGTAGTGACTACATTATCAGTGGCTTAGTAACGACATCATCAGTGGCCTAGTAACTACATCATTAGTAGCCTAGTAACTACATTGTCAGTGGCGTAGTAACTACATTATCAGTGGCCTAGTAACTACATTATCAGTGGTGTAGTGACTACATTATCACTGCCCTAGTAATACATTATCAGTGGCCTAGTAACTACATTATCAGTGGTGTAGTGACTACATTATCACTGCCCTAGTAATACATTATGAGTGGCCTAGTAACTACATTATCAGTGGTGTAGTGACTACATTATCACTGCCCTAGTAATACATTATCAGTGGCCTAGTAACTACATTATCAGAGGTGTAGTGACTACATTATCACTGCCCTAGTAATACATTATGAGTGGCCTAGTAACTACATTATCAGTGGTGTAGTGACTACATTATCACTGCCCTAGTAATACATTATCAGTGGCCTAGTAACTACATTATCAGTGGTGTAGTGACTACATTATCACTGCCCTAGTAATACATTATCAGTGGCCTAGTAACTACATTATCAGAGGTGTAGTGACTACATTATCACTGCCCTAGTAATACATTATGAGTGGCCTAGTAACTACACACAGATGTCTACCGAACACTGATTAGACATCTGTGTGCTGGCGTCATGGTCCACATTTGCAAATTTTAATAAATCCCTACAAGCGATTAAACGTCACTCTGTGAAACACCACTCAGGGACAGCTGCCACTGGGGGTGTCCCCTAGGCGAACCAACAAAAGCAGCAACATCGCCCCCTGATGTGAAACCACCGCAGGCTACAGCCGGCAGCGCCTTCATTTTTGATGATCGCCCTGCGCTATGAGATCCATAGCGCCCACACCCAACGTCCTAATAAACTATTGTTAATATACTCTTTGATTTTTTCGTTTAAGTCACGTACGTAAAATAAAATGAATGAAAACAACTAAATTAAATCACGACGTTTCGGAGGCAACACTAGCTTCCGTCTTCAGGTGGAAACCGTCACAGCAAAATTGCTGTATCAAGTGAAGAGAGCTCTAAGATACCCGAGATTATATACAGGTTAAGGGGGGGGGGAGGAGCCAGGAAGGGCGGTGGGGGAGGATAAGTTAAGCCGCCTTTTGTTATGTTGCAGGGGGTTAGGGGGACGGAGAGGCGATGGTGAGCGGTGATCAAAAACGAGCGCAGCCAACTGGAAGAAATGGAAATGGCTGTACAATTATAAGGCAGCTAAAGTTGGACTTGGTTGATGACATCTTTCCAATGATTGCTCAATTTAAAACCATCCTCTCGGTTGAAGTTGTGTCTATGTTTGTACATCTGGATGGCTTCATGGACAAATCTTTGGTAGTATCCGGGAGGTTTGCAGGGTACTTTGGTATCGGAATAAACAATATCATGAGAACCCGCTGTGTTGAAACAGTGATCAGCTACGGCCGAAGAATTCGTTCTGCCGTGTTTCAAATCTGTTAATATGGCGAGTAGAGAACCCGTGAGTTACTCTGCAAACGAAAAACAGGAGACAGCTGTCGTCATGTTCACGATCTTCTCGCACGATCCTTCTGTACTCGGAGAACCTACATATGTATGCTTTAAATACATTCCTGCGGAGGGAGCTGGTAGGAACGTCGGGTTGCTCGGTCAATGGCCAGGGTCAACAACGGCGGCACCACCACGTGGTGTATTCCGCACAATATGCCCGACTGTGAGGGCGGGCACAAGCCGGCGTGAAGGGTGGGGACTGAGTGGGGACCTGGGATGGTGGAGAGAGAAAAAAAGCTGTTCCTCAAAAAAAAAGAGTACAATACCCACGAATTGGCCGGCTTATAATGTAGAGATTGAGAGCAGCTACATACTCCAAACGCACATTGTTGATTCTCCACGTGGAGGGGAAAATGTCGTGAAGATGGCCGGACGTGGATGGTGGCCACCCACCCCCTCGTGTGTGACGTGGCCGCCTTCCCCACCCAGCCCCTCCCCACCCGCCCCACCCAGCCCCTCCCCACCCAGCCCCTCCCTCCCCATCCTCCCCTCCCCACCCAGCCCCACCCTCCCCACCCAGTCCCTCCCCACCCTCTCCTCTCCACCCAGCCCCACCCCTCCCATTTTTGGATGCACGACGGACGGACACAATAATCCCCTGTGGGCTGGTGGAACCAGGAGGTTCCTACCAGTATTTTTTTACGTAGTAATAATAATAAGGCAAGATATTTTGCATTGGGGGGGGGGGGGTTGCTTATGTTTCTGCAAGATTTAAATAATATTCTGGCGAAATGATGGCATTGAAAAGCGAGATAAATTTCAAATGACCCGTGTTCAAGACTTCTGAATTCGTTACCCCAACCTCGTCGTCAGTATTTGTTGTTACTACGACGAACGTCTTCTCTCAACGGTTCAACTCGACTCCGTGTCTATTCGTTGGCACGAAAAAAAATCACGCGCAGCCAGTTCAGCAAATCGCCAGAATCTTAATTTAGAAACCACAGGAGGAGGAGGAGGAGCAATCACAATATGTATTTTATCACAGATGTCTTGTAGTTACCCGGGTTAGCACGGGTGACTACGGCCCGCAGTTGTTGTTGGGGTGGAGAGTAGGCCAGCCAGCAGCCAGCCCGTCACCTCCAGGCATAGATTACTTCATTAGCAGTCGCAGTAAGGTTGAAGTCAAAGAAACTAAACTACTACTTCTCAACTCGCTGTGCTAACCGAGACAGTGGACCCACGTGAGATAGCTGTTCGATGTTTTTTAACGTCTGTTTGCTTTTGTACTCCGCTCGTTGACACGCCTTTGCCGAATTTGCATTCGCGTTGTGGGCAATCGACGCACTGAGACCTCTGTAGGGAGAAGTGCATCACCACGAGAGAGAGAGAGATAATGCCACGCCACGACCGCTGAGGCCGTATTGCCCGGTACGCAGGAGGGTCGTGGGTTCGATCCCGGCCCTGACGCCTGCTGCTGTATATTTTGAGTTGGCGTCTCTCTCACTCTCTCTCTCTCCCCATGGTCGCGTTTTCCCTCCACATTTAGAGTCAACATCACGCGTTTATAATTCTTGGCTGCCATAAATATTCACACGATGATGAGCCCACTTCGTCTGAGCTATCGTTTGTGGCCAGGTCGCTTCTGAAAGAGAGCTGCATATTTCTACTTTGGTTCTTTCGGTAAAGTCACGTAGAATGAGAATAAAATAAGAAATTAATAAAATAAAATAACACAATAAAATGCTGCATAGCTCAGTGTGGTCTTTCCCGGTTAAAAAAAAAATGTAGTGACGCCGAATTTACAAGCGCTGCAGTTGAGCGTTGGCCGTAAATCAGAATATCAATCGTTTAATCCTGAGCAGCTTCGAGCCGGACTAAGTTAATCGGATGGCAGCTAAAACTGATCTCTTTTGAATTATCAGACGGAGAATTGTGCCAAATTAAGTGAACGTCCAAACCTAATTAATTACGCGCTGTTTTCGCTGCCATTATTATTTAGGTGACCCGAAAGCTTTTGTTTTGTAATTCGTGCCGTGCATCAGTCTTGGGGGGTGATTTTATATATATTTTTAAACTTTGTGATTCAACGTTGATTTATGTTTGCGTCATACTGTATTTATATTTGTATTTTTTTTTTCCTCCCGAATGTCTTCCGAATTCTATTTCCGTCATTGCTGTTTTTATTTTGTCACATTGGTTTACCCTGGTCACTGCTGGTCTCTTGAGCGCTCACCTGGTGAAACAAGATACACTTGACACCTGCACTCACTCACTCACTCCCACGTCGCCGCACAGATGAATTCATGAATCTCATTGCAGTGCTTCCGCGTGGCAGTCTCCAATCTCAGCACGACCCCGGCCTCAACACTGCTGATGATGGTAATGATGATGGCAATAATGATGATGGTAATGATGGTCATGATAACTATGATGGTGATGATAACGATGATGACGATGATGGCGATGATGGTAATGATGACGATGATGCTAATGATGACAATGGTGTTAATGATGACGATGGCAATGATGATGACGATGACGGTAACGACACCGATGATGGTAACGATGAAGGTCATGACGATGATGACGGTCAAATAATGACGATGGTCACAGGGGGGGCGACTTCAAACTTGCTACGCGAACCACATCCCTCCCCCTCTCTTCCACGTGGGCTTCTTCATGTCTGCGTTCGAAACGGCACCGAGTTCTCACATGGCTCTTCGTGAACACGTCTCGCTCACCAGCCTTGCCTCGTTCCTCCTTCTCCCTCCTCCACGCGTGCTCGACCTGCCAACGCAGCTGGGGATGCCGAGGCTCCCTGCATCTGTGTCGAGAGCGGAAGAGTCATCGACCAGGCGGGATTGGTTTGTGTGTGGTGTGTGTGTGTGTTTAGGGGGGCGCGTTCTTCGGGTGCCGTACGAACGACAAACGTGTGGAGCCCTCGGCGCTCTACTCGGCAACGCTACTCCAGGAGGCAGGGGACAGTGCCAGGTGATCGCAGGAACAAAAGTAGCTGCATGTGTAGTAGCTGCTGCATGTGTAGCAGCTGCATGTGTAGTAGCTGCGTGTGTAGTAGCTGCATGTGTAGTAGCTGCATGTGTAGTCGCTGCATGTGTAGTAGCTGCATGTGTAGTAGCTACATGTGTAGTCGCTACATGTGTAGTAGCTGCATGTGTAGTAGCTACATGTGTAGTAGCTACATGTGTAGTAGCTGCATGTGTAGTAGGAGGTGCATATGTAGTAGCTGCATGTGTAGTAGCCACATAAGTAGTAGCTACATGTGTAGTAGCTGCATGTGTAGTAGGAGGTGCATATGTAGTAGCTGCATGTGTAGTAGCTACATGTGTAGTAGTTACATGTGTAGTAGCTGCATGTGTAGTAGGAGGTGCATATGTAGTAGCTGCATGTGTAGTAGCCACATAAGTAGTAGCTACATGTGTAGTAGCTGCATCTGTAGTAGGAGGTGCATATGTAGTAGCTGCATGTGTAGTAGCTACATGTGTAGTAGCTACATGTGTAGTAGCTGCATGTGTAGTAGCCACATAAGTAGTAGCTACATGTGTAGTAGCTGCATGTGTAGTAGCTACATGTGTAGTAGCTGCATGTGTAATAGCTACATATATAGTAGCTACATGTGTAGTAGTAGCTACGGGCCCCGCACTTTCAAGGGCCCCGCGCAAAATGGTTTCAAGCTATCAATTCCATTTCAATGATTTCTGCACTTGCACTATTACTATAGTACTATACTGCCTTCAACTTTTACGAACGAGCGGGTGTTTAAGGTTAGCGATTTGTCGTATTATCTGGCTGTATAGCAAACGGAAAAAAATACAATTACTTTACTATGCAAGTTAAACACTTCTGTGTTTTAATATTTATGTTTTTTTTTTCATTTAGGGCCCCTTTATAACAACACGTGCTACAGGCCCCGCTACCAGCTTCATCCAGCACTGACAGGGGCCAGCGGATTTGAGTTGAAGCTGACTTTTAATTCGCGTTGATAATTGTCAGCATCGAAAATGCAACAACAACAACAATAAAAAAATGCATTTATACATTTAACAACAGCAACAAGACAATCGAGAATCACAACATTTTGGCAGTCCGCCGGTGGGTGAGGGCCTCCGTGTGGCGGTCGTTTAGTTTTGGCCGTGGCGGTTGTTTGACCATACTTCACCACGCTGGTCAGCGTGCGTGTGCTCGTGTGACGTTGGCAGGATGGTCCAGGGCCGGCCAGTTCAGATATCACATCGTCGATGATGATGATGTTGTTGTTGTTAGCCCTTGGCCTTGAAGTGCTGTTGGCGAGCACCTATTAAGGCTTCTTGCAGAGCGCACAAGGGTTTGGGGGATGCGAGCACCACGCCCGGCCACCTTTGTCTCCACGGTGCTCATTTTTTACACACCCCACCAGGTACTCATTTGAGGCTGAGTCGACCTAGGGGAGGCCCACGCCCCATTTAAATAATCGTCACCGGTGTTGGCCGCGAGCGGGAATCGAACTCGGGTCGCCGGGTTTGCAGCGCTGCGCGCTAACCGCTACGCGACCAGCTCCCCACTTGCTCACAGAAGCACACACACACACGCACACAGATGTAGACACATCCATACAGGACGTATACTATTAAATAAGGCGGCGAGAAATCCAATAGAGCCCCATTACCCGTCCGCATGGCCATACGTTACGAAAAAAAACAGACCAAATGTGTTGTAAGCGAGTCGACGCCTGCCTCTGTGGCAGAGCACGAGGAATCTTAAGCGGCCAAATGCGCGCGCCTCCCCCCCCCACCCATCCCCAATGCAGTAGCAGCGCCCCGTGTAGCTGGCGCTAGGGGAAGGAGCGCGGTGCAGACTGTGTGGGGGGGGGGGGGGCGGGCTGCGTATGCACGGGCAGTCCTCGGTTTGCGAAGCTAATTGGTGCCTCCGTAGAGGAGGGGGGGGGGGCGCGGGACGGGACGTGGGACGGTTCGTCAGTCTGGAACCGCGGCAGCGTTGCTGTTTTTAAACCGAGCACACGAGCGGGTATTTACGGTTCAACAACAAAAGTGGGGTGGAGGCATTGTTAAACTCATAGGTGGGGGAACTGGACGGGCTGCGTATGAATGTTATGCAGGGCAGTCCTCGACTTACGAGCACAATTGGTTCCCAGGACACGTTCGTAAGTGGCACACCTGTCAACCCCTTATCAGTGCCCCTACCTTATTACAGACCAATTCAGACCTTATTGGTCACCCCGTGCCCCTTCTAAATCTCAACGTTCATCCGACAAAGCACGTATTGAAACGGCTGCACGCCGTATGGACCTGAAAACTCAATTTCCCTGTACAAGAATATGGGTTGACACGGTATGAAGTGGGCCGGTTCGTAAATCGGAACCTTTTCAGCGTTACTGTGTTTAACCGGGCACATGGTGAGTGGTATGAAATGTGTTGCGGTTCAATAGCATTCCAGAGGCCTGTTCGTAAGTGCAACTTTACTCCTGTTGATTCCAAACATGTTGTACGGCTTGTACACTAAGCACGGGGAATAGCTTTAGAAGTTGTAAAATCTCCTGTAGATGTACATGCCACTGGTTCTTCACGTGGCATCTACATGACATACGGACAGAAAGTTCGTAAGTCGAATGTTCTTAAATCGAGAAATCCTTGTAAATAGATTTAAAAAAATCTAAATATCACGCTATCTATATTTCGATTTAAAGCTTTCGTGACTGCAAGGATTCATCTTCTTTGGTTCTTTCGGTAAAGTCACGTAGAATGAGAATAAAATAATAAATTAATAAAATAAAATAACAATAAAATTATCACGACGTTTCGGCCACAACACAAGTGGCCTTCATCAGCGCTGTCCTCCAGACAGTCTCGTCCCTTTACCTGATGAAGGCAACTTATGTTGTGGCCGAAACGTCGTGAGAACTTTATTGTGTTATTTTATTTTATTAATTTATTATTTTATTCTCATTCTACGTGACTTTACCGAAAGAACCAAAGAAGATCACGCTATCTACTTTTTCACCTGATGACGATTGCTTGTGTTGCGATCGAAACGTCGTGATTTTTTTGTTTTATTTTTCTATCTACGTAGGTTTTACACAAAAGATCCAAAGAGTCTGTAACAGACTGCTGGGGCAAGTGCTGTCAGCGAGTAGCACCCTATGAAGGCCGGCACGGCACACGAGGGGGTAGGTGGCAAGCACCACGCCTGCCCGGCCGCCTTTGTCTCCCTCGTGGCGATGTTTTGCACACCGCACCAGGTACTCATGCGAGGCTAAGTCGACCTAGGGGAGGCCCAGGACCGGTTCAGATAATCGTCACTGGTGTTGGTGGCCGTGAGCGGGGTCACCGGGGTTCGTAGCGCAGCGCACTAACCGCCACATTACCGCTCCCCAGTGCACACACGCACACACGCACACGCGGGCTCTTCACAGCTTAATTGTAAAGTAAATGTCCTGTAATCACTCTGCGTTCGCCCGTCCCCTGATCGCCCTTGCCCGAGCAACCACTCCGAAATGGCACGGCCTGTTAACGCGATTCCCATCGCGGCAGAAGCTAACATCTGACAGACCCCCTCCAACCGCCTTCTGGACCGTATGCGATTTTATTCCTCATCGTTATGATGATCATCAGCCACGATCGATCTCCTGCTGGATGAAGGCCTCCACAAAGCACTGCGACCTCTGGCGAGCATACGATACCATCATACTCCTATCACAACCCTGCTGCACGCGAGATCAGAATCGGAATCTTTATTTATGCTGGAGGAATCCAAATGATACAAAACACGATAGGAGTATAGGAACGGTACACAAATCGCTAACAAAAATAAGATATATATTTTACCAGGTAAAGGCCAGAAGCGACCTGGCCACAAAATAAGTCATATTTTTTTATAAACTTTTACTGGTAGGAACGTCCTGGTGACACCAGCCCACAGGGGATTATTGTGTCCGTCCGTCCGTCGTGCATCCAAAAATGGGAGGGGTGGGGTTGGGTGGAGAGGGGAGGGTGGGGAGGGGCTGGGTGGGGAGGGGCTGGGTTGGGAGGGTGGGGAGGGGCTGGGTGGAGGGTGGGAGGAGTGGGGCTGGGTGGGGAGGGGCTGGTCACCCCGTGGTGCCCTTATAAAACTCAACGTTTAACCTACTCACGCCGGCTTGTGCCCGCCCTCACAGTCGGGCATATTTGCGGAATACACCACCTGGTGCCGCCGTTGACCCTGGCCATTGACCGAGCAACCCAACGTTCCTTACCAGCTCCTTCCGCAGGAATGTGTTTTAAAAACACGCTTTAATGAACTGTACCGTACTAATAACGGAGGAACTCCACGACTCCAGGAAGTGGCCCCGAAACTTGCCATAACGTAAGGGACCGTGGCTAATTACAGCCAACGTCAGTTAACCGTGGACAATTAGACCCAAGCCGAAACATAACATATAAAAAAGATTGTTTAAGAATATATATGTTTTTATGATAGAATATATTATTGTCATCAGTATGACATAAGTATACCAAGTTTGCAGTCGATACCACATTGGCAGCGGGTTAAAATTGAGTTACAAGATTTGAGGATACAACAACGACAACAGACAGAGTGAGTTAAATAAAAGCGTGTAATGAGAGCTCAACGAAGTGGCTTATCACGTGAAAATACACAGCAGCCCAAATGCTCTAAACGCACACTCATTGCACGCCCTCTCGCCTCCGATTATCGCAGTTGGCTACGTACGGCGCAAAAGAAATTCAACACAAAAACACACATTAAATTTGTGGAGGGAAAACCCGGAAGAACCGGAGAAACATCCACCCGACCACGGGGAAAGAGAGACGCAAACTCCAAATATAGAGCAGCAGGCATCAGTGCTGGGATTGAACCCACAACCTCCTGCGTTCCAGGCGAGGTAGTTAACATCTCGCCACTGTGGCGCCCAATTTCAGGGGCTAGAGGTTAATGGATCGTCAAGAATAACGGAATGTCATCCAAGTGCGAGTGGACGTTAGCGGAGGAGACGGAGCGGCGAAATCAGTTTTCGTGCGACTGATATGGCGGATTGTATTATTTACGTCGCAGGCTTGTGAAGTGGTGGCGATTACTGTGTGAGGCCCGTCATCCAGCAGTGGATTGACCATGGCCGGGGATGGATTCTTAATTGTGACCACGGGTGGCACGGTTACAACATTCACCCGGGCTGTCCTCGGCACTGGATTTAAAACGTTTTTCATGATTCCTTATCAAAACGCAGACCTCGAGCCCCGGCAGGAGCTATGATTGTTGTACCGGGGTTTAAATTCTCATGTTACCCTAAGTGTGTGTTAGAATACTAATCATCGTAATAGCACGTGGTGGTGGTGGTGGCGCGTGTGGTGAATGTGGAAATCCGGATTCGCGGTGCACAGAAAACTGGGTGGCATCTTCTTCGCCAGAGAGTTTTTTTTAAATCTTTTGTCCTCACAAACAAAATGTTAACCGCAGTAGAACATGGCACGTCCGACCGTCATCTATTCAGCCTGGCCAATTGACCGCTCAGGGTAGCATAGAAGCAGCCTTCAGAGTTGGGCTGAACGATTTGGGGAAAATATCTAATTGCGACTTTTCTGACAGGTGTTGCGAATGCGATTTGATTTGCGATTAAAATTTTCAAAGTCAAGCTTCAGTTCAATATTCACTGTGTAATAGATTTAAAACACGTGATGGAGCATTACCACGTGATACCATCAAAATATGAACTGCTCTATATATTCTCATGCAAGGATGAGAACTTAAAAGATATGAATTGCTTCCTACATGTTTTTATTAAAATGTTTTAATTGAAATAGAACAATCAAACATAGAACAATTAAGTTAAATAAATAAACTTATGAAAATACAAAAATATATAACAATTCCAATGGGAAAGTAATAGGACTTTTCAAATCGCAAAAAAAAATCGCAGCCTTTGCGATTTGCTAATCGCATTGTTTAAAATTGCGATTTCGATTTTAAATCGATTAATCGTTCAGCCCTACTTCAGAGTAGATTGGTATCGATCTTTTTGCCCCAAAAGGTCGCATGTCCGCTCCGACCAGTCAACCCATGCTTACACCCAGCGCCGAAAACACATTCCTGCGGAGGGAGCTGGTAGGAACGTTGGGTTGCTCGGTCAATGGCCAGGGTCAACGGCGGCACCTCGTGGTGTATTCCGCACAATATGCCCGACTGTGAGGGCGGGCACAAGCCGGCGTGAAGGGTGGGGACCGAGTGGGGACCTGGGATGGTGGAGAGAAAAAAAAAGCTGTTCCTCAAAAAAAAGAGTACAATACCCACGAATTGGCCGGCTTATAATGTAGAGATTGAGAGCAGCTACATACTCCAAACGCACATTGTTGATTCTCCACGTGGAGGGAAAAATGTCGTGAAGATGGCCGGACGTGGTTGGTGGCCACCCACCCCCTCGTGCGTGCCGTGACCGCCTTCCCCACCCGGCCCCTCCCCACCCTCACCACCCAGCCCCTCCCCACCCAGCCCCTCCCCACCCTCCCCACCCAGCCCCTCCCCACCCGCCCCTCCCCACCCTCCCCACCCAGCCCCTCCCCACCCTCCCCACCCAGCCCCACCCCTCCCATTTTTGGATGCACGACGGACGGACGGACACAATAATCCCCTATGGGCTGGTGGAACCAGGAGGTTCCTACCAGTATAAACCTAAACAATGTTTAATTTTACTCTTTGGTTCGCGTAGAAAGAAAGTAAATTAAATAATAGAATACGACGTTTCGATTGCAACACAAGCAGTCGTCATCAGGTAGAACTAAATTTGAGAGAGAGAGACAAAACACAGACACGGAGACACACAGACAGACACACAAGCAGAGAGACAACACAGAGGCACACAGAGAGAGACACACAACATAAACACACAGAGACCCAATGCCAAAGAGTAATTCCTGCAGTCACGAAAGCTTCAAATCAAGTTTGAATGTTTAATTTTACCAGGTACAGACCACTGAGCTCTCTAGTCCTCTTGCAGAAGCGACCTGGCCACAAATGATCGCCCAACGAAGTGGCTCGTCGCGTGGAAATTTACAGCAGCCAAATGACCCTGAACGCACGACGTTGATTGTAAACGTGGAGGGAAAACCCGGAGGACCCTGGAGAAAAATCCACGCGACCACGCAGAGAGAGAGAGAGAGAGACACGCAGACTCCAAATATACAGCAGCAGGCGTCAGAATTGGAATCGAATCCTCTACTTCCTGTACATCAGGCGAGGTAGTTAACATCTCCTAGCCACGACGATGGGTGTGGTCCTGTTCACACATCCTCCGTTAATTCAGTCCCCAGCGAGTTGGAAATGCCGTCACAAAGAATGCTTCTGTGAACACTTTCAATGACTTGACACGCTGATCCACACGTCATGTCACGAGGCATTATGTCCGAGTCATGTTCCGTGGCAGCCACGGCGGGTTGAGAAACAGAAATCTGAATCTGTATTAAAACTGCAGGAGGAATCCGATGAGCTGTAAAGCTCTTTAACACAGATGTTCAGAAGCGACCTGGTCACCACAAGTGACAGCTCAACAAAGTGGCCCCATCAGTTGGACATTCATCGCGGCCAAATAATCTTAAATGACGATAATAATCATCATCATCAGTATCAATGCGTGTTTCTAAATGTGGAGCTAAATACACCGACGGACGGCGGCAGCCCCAGGATTCCTTGAGCCCCGCAGCGGAGAGATCACGGCTCGTCACGGTGGCAATGATAAGCGGTGGCTTCGGGAGGGTTGGCGAAGTTGTCTTCCGTTGGATGTTAGTCGATTCGGAGGAAATTATCTTGTATGCACGCTCGGTTTAACAATCTCCCAACGAAACAACAACAACAAAAAAACAATTGACGAGCGAGTAATGAAATCGATCCGGAGCGCAATTATTGCTCTGCGCGGCTCAAAACCTGATGAATAGCGTTGATGCGGGCCTTACATGCGTTATGACTGCCATCACCACCACATCCATTAACACAACCACCACCGCCACCACCAACGCCACCACCACCACCGCCGCCACCGCCGCCGCCACCGCCACCACCGCCACCACCACCGCCACCAACACCGCCACCCCAGCCACCACCGCCACCAACGCCACCACCACCACCGCCGCCGCCGCCGCCACCACCACCACCGCCGCCACCACCACCACCACCGCCGCCACCACCACCACCAACACCGCCACCACAGCCACCACCGCCACCAACACCGCCACCACCACCGCCGCCACCACCACCCAGTGCCGGATGAAGTTAGTGCGGGGCCTGTAGCATGATGTTATAAAGGGGCCCTGAATAAAAAAAACACTTAAATATTAAAACGCCTTGTTTTACTTACATAGTAAAGTAATTGTATTTTTTCATTTGCTATACGGCCAGATAATACGACCAATCGCTAACCTTAAAGACCCGGTCGTCCATTAAAGTTGAAGGCGGTATAGTACTATAGTAATAGAGCAAGTGCAGAATCACTGAACCGGAAGTGATAGCTTGAAAGCATTTAGCGCGGGGCCCTTGAAAGTGCGGGGCCCGTAGCTACTACATATGTAGCTACTACACGTGTAGCTACTACACGTGTAGCTACTGCACGTGTTGTAGCTACTGCACGTGTTGTAGCTACTGCACGTGTTGTAGCTACTGCACGTGTTGTAGCTACTGCACGTGTTGTAGCTACTGCACGTGTTGTAGCTACTGCACGTGTTGTAGCTACTGCACGTGTTGTAGCTACTGCACGTGTTGTAGCTACTGCACGTGTTGTAGCTACTACACGTGTTGTAGCTACTACACGTGTTGTAGCTACTACACGTGTTGTAGCTACTACACGTGTTGTAGCTACTGCACGTGTTGTAGCTACTGCACGTGTTGTAGCTACTACACGTGTAGTAGCACACAGACACACACACTCACACACGCACACAAAAAAATGAAATGCACGCGGGGTTAGGGCCCTCTCGCGGTTTTTTTTAGCGATTTCAACGCCACGGCTTGAACTGCCGCCGTAGGTTTCCGGCGGCTCCGATTTGTGTGTATATATATGTGTGTGTATGTGCGTGTGTGTATAAAAAAATAAAATATAACAAACCAAAAAAAATCTCTCTCTCTCGCTCGAGCGGCACATCCCACGCGCTGTCGTTGCCCCGGCAACCGGGGCGTGTTGTCATGGCGACCCACGACTCCTCTGTCTTCATCACACGCCGATCTTGGGGGGGGGGGGGGGGGTGTGGGAGCACGCCGCACAAAAAAGGGGGGGCCCTTAAATATTTAAATCGCAGCGCGATCGCGATCAGTATTCCGCAGGCATCTCTTTGGGGGGGGGGGGTATTTTTTTTTGAATGGTTATTTTAACGAGCATATTTTTTTTGTTTGTTTAATATATATAAATTTTATTTGAAAAGTGTGTTCCCCGTTAGCAAATCTCTTGCAGCAGTTTAAGAAAACATTTGCTGGCTAAAGAAATAGATTGTGGTTTTTTTGCTTTCCTGTAGGGAGAGGGAGGAAAAAAAGGAACTCAAATGCGCTTGAACAAATGACTGCTTATTCTTAGCTCTTTCGCTAAAGTCACGTTGAAGGGAAACAATAATTTTTTTATTGTTTTATATATATTTTATTATTTTATTGTTTCCCTTCAACGTGACTTTACCGAAAGAGCTAAGAATATGAATTACTGCAGTCACGAAAGCTTTAAATAAAAAAAAATGACCGCTTATTCTTGGTTCTTTCGGTGGAGTCACGTAGATAGAAAAAATAAAAATAATGACTGCTGAAATCTACGGGACCTTTTTGGCAGAATCAAGACCATGGTGGCGGGAAAAAATATATCAGAAAAGGCCTTAAACCTTTCTGGCAATAAATCAGGAAGTTGCGTTAAGATGTTCCATCACCAAATAGACACCCATTGCCAAGGCATAGAGTCTGCATTAACCACACGTAATTGTGGCAAAAAAAACGTGCATCGATGATAGCTAAACCTCCCGAGCTATGAATACGGCGGTGCTTGCATTCGCCAGCTGTACCGTTCGCTTTTTGTCGTTCTGTGGTCTATCACCGGTGGGTTGAGACGGGGGGCTATATAAAGGAAGGCTGCTGTCTCTGATGTGGGCCCAATCGGCTTCAAAGACAATGCGATAGTATAGAATAATTATCAGAGCACGTTTTATTTGCGTGGGGGGTTTTTAAATTATTATTATTATTTTTATTTTGCCGACTAGCAATGGTGTGGACTTGAAGCCTTGCAACGGATTGCAGCGGTGGTCGGACGCACCCCAGACGAACCCCTCCCACGCCCCACCAAAAATACAAAGTTCCCCCGTGTAGCCTGGTACAGAACTATTGGGGCAAGTGCTGTTAGCGAGTAGCAGCACCTATGAAGGCCGTCACGGCACACGAAGGGGGTGAGTGGCCAGCAACCACGCCAGGCCGTCTTTGTCTCCCCTGTGGCGATGTTTAAACACCGTACCGGGTACTCATTTGAGGCTGAGTCGACCTAGGGGAGGCCGAAGACCGGTTCAGATAATATAATCGTCATTGGTGTTGGTGACCGTGAGTGGGAATCAAACTTGGGTTCCTGGGTTGGTAGTGCAGAGAGCTAACTCCTACACCACCGTCACCACGACCGCCAAACCACCATGCAGCTCACAATAACCCACTCACGCACCCACTCACCACCCTGCAACTCACAACAACACACTCACCCACCCACTCACCACATTGAAGTTCACAACAACACACTCACCCACTCACCAGGCTCCAAGTCACAACACACCCACCCACTCACCACCCTGCAACTCACAACAACACTAACCCACACTGAAGTTCACGACAACACACTCACCCACCCACTCATCACTTGCACGCCACAACAACACACACACACTCGCTCACCCACTCACCACTGCAGGTAACAACAACACACACACTCACCCACCCACTCACCACTGCAGGTGAGAACAACACACTCACTCACTCACCCACTCACCACACTGCAGCTCACAACAACAGAACTCACTCACCCACTCACTCACTCACCACTTGCAGCTCACAACAACACACTCACCCACCCACTCACCACATTGAAGTTCACAACAACACACTCACCCACTCGCCAGGCTACAAGTCACAACACACCCACCCACTCACCACACTGCAGCTCACAACTCACCCACTCACTGCAGCTCACAACTCACTTCCCTTTCTGCTTCGTCCATCTCGCAGCGCTCCGCTCTTTCATTCTTCCTTCAACGCACGCCAACCCCAAGCCCCTCCAATAATAACTTACTCATTTTAAGACACGTGGTCAACCCTTATCTATCGCAACTTAAACAGTGCCGTTTGTTACAGGCCGCTTGGACAATTTGGCCCGCGCTGAGCAACTGTGATATAACATACAAGCTCTGTCTTTGGTCGTGCCGAACTTCTTTCGCACCGTACGTAGCCAACCGCGCTAATCGGAGGTGCGGGGGAAGGACCACAAACTAAACACGAAAAGCAGTTCTAAAGAAATAACTTTTCCCAATCTCGATTATTTATAAGTCGCGCAGCTCCCAGTGCCTTCCTAATATCGGAAGGAAGAGCGTTCCAGACGGACCCAGAAGCGCATCCGAAAGCACCGCGTGGCCATGCGGCCACGGCCGCAGTGCCGGATTATCCGAGTAGCAAAAGTAGCTTTTGTTGTTGTTGTTGTTGTTATTTAGGGCCCCTTTATAACACCATGCTACAGGCCCCGCACCTAGCTTCAAATCCGCCACTGCGCCGACGTCTTTGTTCCACGGCTGAGCCACAAAAGCCGCCACCGTCGCCTGCTGCTGCTGCTGCTGCCGCTGCTGCTGCGAGAATGACCGCGTGGGTGTTGCGTGATGATGGATCTATGGAGCTCCCAGACGAGATGAGCAGCGCGGTGATTTGGTGGCTCATTTGTGGCGCGACAGCGGCGATGACAACGAGGGCGATTGTTGCGGCAACAATAACAACAACATCAACACAAACTAGAACCAATAACAGCCGCGCGCAACTTGACACACACGTGGTGTGGAGGAGGAGGAGGGTGGAGGAGGGGGGTGGTTAAACATCATCCCGGGTGACGCGAGGGAATCTCGGGACCCTTTCAAGTCGGGCGCCGATTCGGCTTACTTTAAGTGAGTCACCTTTTATGTAACCATCATCTCGGCAACCCCCCCCCCCCCCCTCTTAGCCCCCCCCCCCCCAAGCCCCGGGGCGAACCATTCTCGAGGCGAGGTCGGCACGGCCACAAACTCTCTGGGGCCCTCCGCGTGCGCGCTCAGCGCCCTTCGCTGATTTTCAGAAGGGGCTGGGTAGGTTGAGGGGGGGCACTATCACGTATGACACCACTGGGGAGGGGGGGGGAGTTTTCACATTTTGTGTCTTTGTCCAGGGGGGGGGAGGGGGGAGGCATGTCAGGCAGGGGCCGCGCCAAAGGCCGCCCAGGGGGTCGCTGTGCGGCCCCGCCAGAGGCCCTGCGGCGAGGAAGACCGCGTGGACATTCACGTCGGCGCGCGCGTCCGCGTTGTGGTGGGGAGATGGCGAGCGTCGGGAGCGGAGGCGCGCTGCGTTGTGGCGCCGAGCGGGCCCGAATTCCCATTACCCTGTCGCGGGTGGCCTCGGCGGCAGGTGAGGCCGCAGACGGTCAGCGGACCCTCCCCTAGCATCGATGCGGCCCGCAGATCGCCCGGCCGCTCGCCGGCGTTCGGCGACACCCGCCCCTTGGTTGCGACCGGACCCCGGGGCTCGATCGGTGCTCCCTAACAGCCCTCGCATCAGCCCCCCCCCCCCCCATGCGCAGGCTACGCGTGGGGGGGGGCTTTCGTCTTAGCGGTGGCGCGGTCGAAAGTTGGCAACGCGGTGCTCTGAAGCGTGGCTTCCACGAGTTGTGTTCGAGGTCGGTGGCTGGACGCTCACGGTGCCAAAAAAAACCCACACCCATACTCTTTGGTCCTTTCGGTGAAGTCACGTAGGTATAAAATGAAATAAATTAAATCACGACGTTTCGGGGCGCAACACAAGTGCCCGTCATCAGGTGGAAACAACCACAGCAGTAAGCAATTGCTAAAGTGGGAAGAATTTTAAAAAAAAACCCCACACCCACTTAACCACCCAGCGGCCTCATCGCGGCCAGGAGTTACATAACAGGGCACCGGAAATCCTAAACGCAGTCCTATAGCAGAATTAACCTCCCGCCCGCCCACAAGCATAAGAAGAAGAAGAAAATGTAATCTCGCCTTCAATTAAAAAGCGCCGCGCCATCCATGGGCCGTTGCTTGGTGGAGATGCGGTTAAAAGTGATTTTTGGCACGGCGTAGCATAAGATGGAGCTGGCAGCGACATCGATCCCGGGGCCCGTCGCACGGGCTATGATTTAAATCGGCAATACGGTGGCCAAAAAAAAAACACTTCCCCCCCCCCCCACCCCCCGGCCTCTGGAAACACGCAGGACAAAAAAGAAGGGTCCTACCGTAAGCATTCATTTGTCATCTTCTGGCCGAGGGCCGGCCGGCCGGGTAATTCCGCTAAGTGAGGGGCCCGCTGAGGTTCGTTTTCCTCTTACTCAGCTTTTGCCGCGGCTGCCGCGGTGGTGTGCCGGTCAGCGGCGGTGCTGGGCTCGCAACCCGGTTCGGTTCCATCTACCAGAGCGGCGGGTTAAGTTCTCTTGAATGCCCTCCTGCCAAACCCACACCCTATAGCCTGCGTCCACCCAGCAGCTTGGATCGAGTTGACCATCGTTAATCTAGAAACTGTTTTTATTTTGTGTATGTTTTTATTATTGTATTTTACCAGGTAAGGCCACACTGAGCTATTACTGTAGCTCTTTTTTCAGATGCGACCTGGTCGCTAATGATAGCCCAATGAAGTGGCTTTATCATCACGTTGAAATATATAGCAGCCAAATACTCGAAACGCGTGTTGATTTATAAACGTGGAGGGCAAAAACCGGAGGACACCGGGAAAACATTCCACGCGACTGCAGGGAGAGAGACGCGCAAACTCCCCATATACAATCTAGATTTGAAGTTTTCGTGACTGCAGGGATCCGTACTCTTTGGTTCTTTCGGTAAAGTCACGTAGGTATAAAATAAAATAAATTAAATCACGACGTTTCGGGCGCAACACAAGCGTCCGTCATCAGCAAGAACGCTTGCTGTGGTTGTCCTCCCAGGGTCGGGATCGAACCCACGCCCGCCCTCCTGCGTAACAGGCGAGGCAGTTAACACCTCGCCAACGTGACGCTCCAGAGTAGAGAGAGCCTACTCTGGAGCGACTCTAAGGCTCTTTGTTCCTCTCACACAGCTTAAAAGCCGTGATCTGAACGTGGCTCTCTCACTCCAGCGCTGTCCTACCAGACAGTCTCGCTCCCTTCACCTGATGAAGGCCGCTTGTGTTGTGGCCGAAACGTCGTGAGAATATTATTGTTATTTTATTTTATCAATTTATTATTTTATTCTCATTCTACGTGACTTTACCGAAAGAACCAAAGAAGATGAATCATTGCAGTCACGAAAGCTTTACATCGAAATTTAAGAGCCTCCCTTGTTGCACAGCGATCACTGGGCAGCAATCGCAGTGCGACCAGCGAGTGGGCCGTCCTGTTACCGAAGCGATCAAGTGCTCTCTCAATCACCGGCGATTGCGCGGCTGAATCGGGGAAACACGAAAATAGTTTGGAAACAACAACAAAAATCACAAGTCCACCCCTGTCCCCACGCGTGCCGCTGGACGGCGGCAGGTTACGGATCGGCGCTCCGAGACATCTTCGGCGAGACCGGCCGCGTTGCCCCGGTCGTGTCGTGGCGTGTCGGGGGTTTCCCGCCTTCGGAGATTGTTGCTTTTAAGCGGGGTGGGGGGGGGGGAGGGGCAGTAATCGACCACAGAGGATGTAGTCAATTGTGCATTTAAGTCCATCCATTTACTTCATTGGGCAATCGTCGCAACTCTCGTTATCACGATGTCCAAGAGGGAGTGCTGAGAGTAGCTGGCGTGCGGGTGCTGGGTGGGTTTATTCATGTACCCGCCCCGCCTGGAAATATGTGAAAAAAGAGCTTCATAGCTCTTCGGATTCCTCCAGTACAAATCACTTTTTTATTATTTGTATCACTGGACAGTGACGGATGGCGACGGCTTCATTGAAGAAGGCTTTAATCCAGCAGTGGATTGATCTCGGATGATGATGATGATGACGACGATGATGTGCTCGGATGTGCCGTCGGCAGTGAAGGGCTGCCATTTGTCAAGGTAAGCCTCGAGGATTTTGCTTTTCATTTTCGCGAGTTTGATCTCCGCTGGGGAAAAATGAATATAAAAATTCGCGACGGCATAATAATGAAAAAATGAAACATCTTCCCCGGCATCGTAGGTCCTTGGAAACGTGCTGCGCGACGTTTGGCAGATCCCCTGGCAGTGCCGGATGATCCTCGTAGCAGAAGTAGCTGCGTATGTAGTAGCTACGTATGTAGTAGCTACGTATGTAGGAGCTACGTATGTAGGAGCTACGTATGTAGTAGTTACGTATGTAGGAGCTACGTATGTAGTAGTTACGTATGTAGTAGTTACGTATGTAGGAGCTACGTATATAAGAGCTGCGTATATAAGAGCTGCGTATGTAGTAGGAGCTGCGTATGTAGGAGCTACGTATGTAGGAGCTGCGTATGTAGTAGCTACGTATGTAGTAGCTACGTATGTAGGAGCTACGTATGTAGTAGCTACGTATGTAGTAGCTACGTATGTAGGAGCTGCATATGTAGTAGTTACGTATGTAGTAGTTACGTATGTAGTAGCTATGTATGTAGGAGCTACGTATATAAGAGCTGCGTATTTAAGACCTGCGTATGTAGGAGCTGCGTATGTAGTAGCTGCGTATGTATGAGCTGCGTATGTAGTAGTTGCGTATGTAGTAGCTGCGTATGTAGTAGCTACGTATGTAGGAGCTACGTATGTAGTAGCTACGTATGTAGGAGCTACGTATGTAGTAGCTACGTATGTAGGAGCTACGTATGTAGTAGCTACGTATGTAGGAGCTGCATATGTAGTAGTTACGGGCCCCGCACTTTCAAGGGCCCCGCGCTAAATGCTTTCAAGCTATCAATTCCGGTTCAGCGATTCTGCACTTGCTCTACTACTATAGTACTATACTGCCCTTCAACTTTTATGAAAGACTGGGTGTTAAAGGTTAGCGATTTGTCGTATTGTCCAGCTGTATACAGTAGCAAATGAAAAATACAATTACTATACTATGCAAGTTAAAAATGTGTTTTAATATGTACGTGTTTTTAAAAATAATTTAGGGCCCCTGTATAACATCATGCTACAGGCTTGATTTGAAGCTTTCGTGACTGCAGGAATTACTCTTTGTTTTTTTCGGTAAAGTCACATATAAATAAGAAATAATAAAATAACATAATAGCGTACGACGTTTCGGATGTCTGTGTGTGTGTGTGCGGTCTGTATTTTGAGTTTCATACTTAACTTGCAATTTAGCAATCTTTGAAATAGCGTGATCAACCGGACTATGCGTTAATTGTGTTTGACCGACCGTCTGTGTTGCTTTATATGGTTTCCAAAATTTTGCTAAACCCTGTTTGTCTGGTATGCTTCTCTCTCTGTTGTACCCTGTTGTATCTGTGTGAGTTCCCCCTACTTGGGTGTCTGTATATACATCTGAGGTTATGTGTTTCCCCTCTCTCGTAAATTTAGCTCTTCTGTACCTGATGATGGCTGCTTGTGTTGCAACCGAAACGTCGTACGGGGGGGGGGCGGGATCGTCCCCCTCTCCCGAGCCGTGGTGAGGCCCCTTGAACGCGCCTCTGCTGGGGTCGACGGAGCCTTGCAGGTGGCGGTGGGCAGTTGGCTGGTGGGGGGAGGGGAGACAGGCTGCGGCGTGGAGACTGTGCAGGAAATGTTTTGAACACCAGGGCCTCGTTGCTGCCCGATAGGCGGCGTGTAACGCGCGCCTTACTAATACTACACTGATACATAACGTGTAATGCACACGCCTTACTAATCCAGCACTAATACGCAAGGTAAAACAGGCGCCTTACTAATACAACACTGATGCACGGTGTGTGAATCGCACGCCTTACATTTAGAATCAACGCCACGCGTTCAGATAATTAGGTAGCTCCTGCTCTACATTTCCACGTGATGATGATGATGATAAGCCACTTCGTTGAGCTATCATTTGTGATGGCCAGGTCGCTTTATAAAAATAGCTTACATAGCTCTATTTGTGTTTTATTTACAATGTTTTATGTTACCATGTAAGACGCGCTGAGCCATGTCGATATTTTTCAGAAGCGACCTGGCCGCAAATGATAGCTGAACGAAGTGGCTCGTCGTCTGGCAGCTGAATACTCTGAATGCGTGCCATTGATTCTAAATGTGGAGGGGAAAACCGGAGAAAAATCCACGCGACCACGGGGAGAACATGCAACCTTCAAATATACAGCAGCAGGCTCCAGGGTCGGGAACGACCCCACCGACCTCGTGTACACCAGGCGAGGTAGTTAACATCTCACCACGGAGAGAGACGCAAACTTCAAACATGCAGCAGACGTCAGGGTCGGGATCGAACCCACGACCTCCTGTATACCAGGCGAGGTAGTTAACATCTCACCACGGAGAGAGACGCAAACTTCAATCATGCAGCAGACGTCAGGGTCGGGATCGAACCCACGACCTCCTGTATACCAGGCGAGGTAGTTAACATCTCACCACGGAGTGAGACGTAAACTCCAAATATGCAGCAGGCTTTAGGGTCGGGATCGAACCCACCGACCTCCTGCACTATAATTTGTCGCTTCTGAACAAAATAAGCTAACACAGTAAAACTTTGTATTGCGAGTAACTTGGTCTGCGAGTGTTTTGCAAGACAAGCAATTTTTTTTTATTAAATATTAATTTGATAAACGAGCGAGGGTCTTGCAACACAAGTAGTATGTATACGCTTTGTACTGCCGAGAGTCACGTGATCACAACTGATATACGAGTGCTTTGATATACGAGTATTTTGGATTACAAACACGTTTCCGGAACGAATTATGCTCGCAATCCAAGGTTTTACTGTAGCTCAGTAGGCTTTATCTGGTAAGATTTCAAACATTGTTTAGTTTTATTTGTATACATTTGTAAGCGACTTGTTTATCTTTCCTATGCTTTGCACTCCTATCGTGTTTTTCTGTTGTTCGTTTGTTCTTGTAACGTTCTGACCCCGCGCCCCTAACTGGGCATCAGGGAACAAGAGCTTCATAGCTCATCGGATTCCTCTTGCAGTCTAAATACATATTCTGATTTGGGATATTACCTGTGACTCCTATTATCTACGAAAAACTATTAGGGTTTGGTAAACTCCTATTACCCGCAGGCCTTTTTTCTTCCTATCATTATTAATATTCACGGTTTTCTACGATTTTACCCATAAAGCATTGAGAACATTGTTTCTAAAACCCGCGATCATTTACTCAGATAAGGGGAATCGCGCGACAAAACCATCCCGTTATCCGCCGCACGGGCTGTCCGCAAATTTACCCCGCGGGCAACTGGAGAGAAATCGCGAATAGGATCCGCGGTGATGTCAATCCCCGATGTCGCGGCGGATAAGAACATGTCTGTTGGGACCTTTTTTTGCCAGGATAAAAATCGTTAACGAATATGTAAATAAGTAATATTGAAAAAAACTTTTTTAATATATAAACACGCTTTTATGAAATGTACTAGTAATGGCAGAACTCCACGAACTCCAGGAAGTGGCCCCGAAGCTTGCCACGACGTAAGGGGGACCATGGTGATTTACAGCCAACGTGAGTTGAGCGTGGACAATTGGACAATTAGACCCAGGCCGAAACATAACATATAAAAAAATAATGTTTTAAAATGTTTTTTTTTAATGATAGAATATAGTATTGTCATCAGTATGACATAAGTATACCAAGTTTGAGGTCGATACCACATTGGGAAGTGGGTTAAAATTGAGTTACAAGATTTGCGGATATGACAACGACAACAATAACAACAGACAGAGTGAGTTAATTAAAAGCGTGTAGTAAAATAGGCTTCACCCTTTTCTGGCACCAAAAACGGGAGTTGCGTCAAGATGTTCGAACACCGAACGCGTGCCTGTTGCAAGGCATCGAGCCTGCATAAACCGCACGCACTTGTGACAACAACATGCAAACAGACGTGCTCTGATAACAATATTAATACACCCAACGTCTTTGAAACTGATCGGCCTACACGTCTTAGTCTTCTTCTTCTTCTCCATGGCCACTCCTCCGCCGGCGTGATTAGGCCGCAGAACGTCAACGGGCGCGAAAGGAGTGCACAGGCGACGCAAGTGATGGAAGGCGTTCACGGCAAGGGCGACGAAGCGTGTTTGTTCTTTTGCAACGGTTTCACTCGACTTGACTCCTATGTCTGTCGTGGTCAAATCTTGTAATCAAAATGTAGTCGCCTTCCTGTTGTCCAATGAATTCCAAATCTCGCACACGGTACTCAGATCCGGTGACAACGCATGCCTGTATCAAAATCGGCATCAATTAATCAATTCACTGGCTCTTTTAAAGCAATTGACATTTTGTGTGGACGGCTTTATTAATTAAATATTTATTGGGGTAGGTCAAAAAACGCCGCGGTCCCTAAACTCTGGAATCGCCTCGCACAAGAAGCAGGCGCCATGTCGTGGTCAAATCTTGCAATCAACATAACTCTTTGGTTCTTTCGGTAAAGTCACGTAGGTATAGAATAAATCACGACGTTTCGGGCGCAACACAAGCGTCCGTCATCAGGTGGGAAAGCATGGTCTTTACCGAAAAAACCTGCAGTCACGAAAGCTTCAAATCAAGATTGTAATCAAGATGTCGTCCACTTCCCGTTGTCCAATCGAGTTACTTACATACTCTTTGGTTCTATTCGGTAAAGTCACGTAGGTAAAAAATAAAATAACAAAAAATCACGACGTTTCGGCCACAACACAAGTGGCCTTCATCAGGTGAAGGGACCGTGCTGTCATGAGGACAACGTTGGAGTGAAAACAGCCAAGCCCTCCCACACAGCTTAAAGGACGCGATCTGGGCTTGGCTGTTTTCACTCCAACGCTGTGAACAGATTATTATTTTTTTAAACCACAGCAGACTCTCGATTATCCGCGTGCGGTTCATCCGATTTTGCGGATTAACGGCAGCACCTGAGATTTTGACGCGAATTGATAGCGCGTGGATGTTTTCCCTTAAGCCCAAAATGAATCATCTAAAAAAAAAACACTCACGCATTGTTATTCTTGGGCGCGTTTATTACAAGCAACGCGCCGCTTAAAGCGAACAAATATGTTGCTTCCGGTTCGCACGAAATCCGCGTGAACGCCTCTACAGTAGAGTAGTTGCCATATGTTTACAACAGTGGGCGGAGTTTGATTGATGATGATTGGCGTGGCTCTGCTGCGCGGGAGCAGGAAAGTGTTACCACTGAGCACGCGCATTGATTGGACGATTCTGTTCTCCATTTTTTTTTTGCTTTTGTTCATTAACAAACTCAATTTGCTTAACTTAAACATCATCTATACCCCTATATTAGTGGGTTTTGGCACAGAGATCCGCGTAAAACGGAATGCTTTCGATTATCCGCGATTTTCAATGATCCGGGGGCCAGCCTCCACCCGTCATTAGCACGGATAATCGGGAGTCTACTGTGTTTGTGTGTATATATATATATTCACACGGTTTTACATCTCTTTACGTAACGTTTTTTTTTTATAACGACAAAATCGCGAGGCCCCGATACGTGCAACACGCCGAAAGCTTCCGGTGACTCGGGGGTGGAGGGGTTGTAGCAGGAGAATCCGCGGTGAAGCCATCTGCTGCCCCAGCCGAGTGGGGGACCTCGCGTTAGGGAGGAAGATGAAGATTTAAATGAGGGGGTGGCGGGGAGGAGAAATAACCCAGCGTGCTTAGGGAAGACCACGGATGGAGGGGAGGAAGGGTCTGCCGTGAACGGATTTTTAATCAGACTTTAAACCTCTCCCCCCGCCCACCTCCGCCTCCAGCCGTCCGTCCATCCGCACGCGCAATTTAATCAACACTAAAAAAAAAAAGTGAGTGCGAGCACAATGACAGCTGGGAGTGAGATGGCTTGTCTGGGAAATTAGGAAGCGCCTCTCTCTCTCTCCATCCCTCCCTCCCGGTTCGTTAGCTTAGATACGACGGGGGGGGGGGGGGGGGATGACGACTTTGGGGTATTCTTCTTCTTTGTCGTCTTCTTCTTCCTCTTCTTCTTCGTCTTCTTCGCCTGCTTCTTGGTCGTCTTCTACATCGTCTTCTTTGTCTTCTTCGTCTTCTTCTTCGTCTTCTGCTTCCTCTTCTTCTTCGACTTCTTCGTCTTCTTCTTCATCTTATTCTTCGTCTTCTTCTTCGTCTTCTTCGTCTTCATCTTCTTCTTCGTTGTCTGTGTCTCTGTCTTGTCCATCAGGGCACGGTGTCTCTGTCTTGTCCATCAGGGCACTGTGTCTCTGTCTTGTCCATCAGGGCACTGTGTCTCTGTCTTGTCCATCAGGGCACTGTGTCTCTGTCTTGTCCATCAGGGCACTGTGTCTCTGTCTTGTCCATCAGGGCACGGTGTCTCTGCCTTGTCCATCACGGCACTGTGTCTCTGTCTTGGCCATCAGGGCACTGTGTCTCTGTCTTGTCCATCAGGGCACGGTGTCTCTGTCTTGTCCATCAGGGCACGGTGTCTCTGTCTTGTCCATCAGGGCACGGTGTCTCTGTCTTGTCCATCAGGGCACGGTGTCTCTGTCTTGTCCATCAGGGCACTGCGTCTCTGTCTTGTCCATCAGGGCACTGTGTCTCTGTCTTGTCCATCAGGGCACGGTGTCTCTGTCTTGTCCATCAGGGCACGGTGTCTCTGCCTTGTCCATCACGGCACTGTGTCTCTGTCTTGGCCATCAGGGCACTGTGTCTCTGTCTTGTCCATCAGGGCACGGTGTCTCTGTCTTGTCCATCAGGGCACGGTGTCTCTGTCTTGTCCATCAGGGCACGGTGTCTCTGTCTTGTCCATCAGGGCACGGTGTCTCTGTCTTGTCCATCAGGGCACTGCGTCTCTGTCTTGTCCATCAGGGCACTGTGTCTCTGTCTTGTCCATCAGGGCACGGTGTCTCTGTCTTGTCCATCAGGGCACTGTGTCTCTGTCTTGTCCATCAGGGCACGGTGTCTCTGTCTTGCCCATCAGGGCACTGTGTCTCTGTCTTGTCCATCAGGGCACGGTGTCTCTGTCTTGTCCATCAGGGCACTGTGTCTCTGTCTTGTCCATCAGGGCACTGTGTCTCTGTCTTGTCCATCAGGGCACTGTGTCTCTGTCTTGTCCATCAGGGCACTGTGTCTCTGTCTTGTCCATCAGGGCACTGTGTCTCTGTCTTGTACATCAGGGCACGGTGTCTCTGTCTTGTCCATCAGGGCACGGTGTCTCTGTCTTGTCCATCAGGGCACTGTGTCTCTGTCTTGTCCATCAGGGCACGGTGTCTCTGTCTTGTCCATCAGGGCACTGTGTCTCTGTCTTGTCTATCAGGGCACTGTGTCTCTGTCTTGCCCATCAGGGCACGGTGTCTCTGTCTTGTCCATCAGGGCACTGTGTCTCTGTCTTGTCCATCAGGGCATGGTGTCTCTGTCTTGTCCATTAGGACACGGTCTCTCTGTCTTGTCCATCAGGGCACTGTGTCTCTGTCTTGTCTATCAGGGCACGGTGTCTCTGTCTTGCCCATCAGGGCACGGTGTCTCTGTCTTGTCCATCAGGGCACTGTGTCTCTGTCTTGTCCATCAGGGCACTGTGTCTCTGTCTTGTCCATCAGGGCATGGTGTCTCTGTCTTGTCCATCAGGGCGCTGTGTCTCTGTCTTGTCCATCAGGGCACTGTGTCTCTGTCCTGTCCATCAGGGCACGGTGTCTCTGTCTTGTCCATCAAGGCACTGTGTCTCTGTCTTGTCCATCAGGGCACGGTGTCTCTGTCTTGTCCATCAGGGCACTGTCTCTGTCTTGTCCATCAGGGCACTGTGTCTCTGTCTTGTCTACCAGGGCACGGTGTCTCTGTCTTGTTCATCAGCGCACGGTGTCTTTGTCTTTTCCATCAGGGCACTGTGTCTCTGTCTTGTCCATCAGGACACGGCGTCTCTGTCTTGTCCATCAGGGCACGGTGTCTCTCTCTTGTCCATCAGGGCACGGTGTCTCTGTCTTGTCCATCAGGGCACTGTGTCTCTGTCTTGTTCATCAGGGCACGGTGTCTCTGTCTTGTCCATCAGGGCACGGTGTCTCTGTCTTGTCCATCAGGGCACTGTGTCTCTGTCTTGTCCATCAAGGCACGGTGTCTCTGTCTTGTCCATCAGGGCACGGTGTCTCTGTCTTGTCCATCAGGGCACGGTCTCTCTGTCTTGTCCATCAGGGCACGGTGTCTCTGTCTTGTCCATCAGGGCACTGTGTCTCTGTCTTGTCCATCAGGGCACGGTGTCTCTGTCTTGTCCATCAGGGCACGGTCTCTCTGTCTTGCCCATCAGGGCACTGTGTCTCTGTCTTGTCCATCAGGGCACTGTGTCTCTGTCTTGTCCATCAGGGCACTGTGTCTCTGTCTTGTCCATCAAGGCACGGTGTCTCTGTCTTGTCCATCAGGTCACTGTGTCTCTGTCTTGTCCATCAGGGCACTGTGTCTCTGTCTTGTCCATCAGGGCACTGTGTCTCTGTCTTGTCCATCAGGACACTGTGTCTCTGTCTTGTCCATCAGGGCACTGTGTCTCTGTCTTGTCCATCAGGGCACGGTGTCTCTGTCTTGCCGCATCGTTTCCCCGTCACCTCTGCGCGCCCTCGATCCCGCCAGTGCCCTCCGGTGCGTTGTCGGTTCTTTAGTTCTGCACGGTTCCTGGACGTTGATGGGTCGTCGTGGTGCCTTAGAGATGTTAACTACCTCGCTAGGTATGCAGGAGGCCGTGGGTTCAATCCCGGCACTGGCGCCCGTTGTATATTTGGAGTCTACATCTCTCTCCCTCTCTTGTACCAGCGTGAATGGCACCCTCGTGTTCACCTTCTGAAGCGCTCGCTCGTCACCGTGGCGTGCGCGATGACCACCACAACCACCACCACCACCACCACGTGACTATTATTTCGTGTTGTGCGCGGTGCTTTTAGCGCCACAGCGCGTGGATTTATAGCGATCTTTTGTGTTGCTGGTGACTTTGTGTTTCATATCGGAATCGCCTCCAGTGCTGTTGCTGCTGGCGGCAATAAAAGTTGTTTAAAAGTCAAAAAGTCTCTCCCTCTCTCTCTCGATGACTCTCTCTCTCTCCGTGGCCACGTGCATTTTACTCCGGGTCTTCCCATTTCCCCCTCAACATTTCGAACCAACGTCACGTGTTCAGGGTATTTGGCTGCTATAAATGTCCACGTGATGATGACGATCGCCCACTTCGTTGGCCTATCATTTGTGATGGCCAGGTCGCTTCTGAAAAAGAGCGATACAGCTCAGTGGGGGCTTTACCTGGTAAGATCAGAATTGCTTCGTTTATGGTTCTAAAGGGGTGCTGCGGTGGTGAGATGGATGCTATCTCCCTCTCCTACTATACAAGAGGCTGTGGGTTCAGTCCTGATACTGACGCCTTCATATAAAGCAACGGCGCTGCTTACTGCTACGCCTCTCCAAACGAAATGAAATAAAACGCTGAGCCACTCGCGCGTTCCGAGATCCGGCGGTGAACGTGACACACCACAGCCTGCGGTTCCCTATCCAACCCCCTCCTCCACCGCCCACCCCTCGTCTCGAGTTATTTACAAGCTCGCCCGTGTCTCCTCGTGCCAGTGAAAAATCACAGGAGGTCAGAGGCCTAACGCGAGGCACGGTGGCTACGGTGTCAAAAATTAATTTCACCCCCCCTCCTCTCCTCCTCCTCCTCCTCCCCCGATCATCCATCGGGACTGCACTGGCTGCAATTTTTGAGCTGGCGCTGTTCGTCACCTGCTCCTATGATCACTGTTACATTGTTTTAATAGCTTTATGTTGGTGATTTTGAAAACGTTTTGGTTTAGCCATGTTCGTTTGTTGTGGTACAGAGTTAGCCTGATAACTTCAATCTAAATTGTCTCATGGTTGTTATTGTTTGGCTTGCATCCCGCTTGGATTTTTGCACAGAGCGCTGGAATGCGGTGTTTTTTTTTCTGGAAGACTTTGCTGTTTTTTCCTGGATTATTTCCGTTGTCACTTTAAGATGTTTTCTTGTTCATGTTTTTTGTTTGTTGCGGTTGCACCCGAGTCAAGAGCCGCATGGCTCACAGGGTTATCTCCACATATATATAAAAGGCAATGTTGTGAATGTGTGTCTGTTCAAAATGTTTAGCGTACTTCCCGAAATGCAACAAACTTGAAATTTGCCATGTGGGTACTTTCCAGACTGTACACCATGCAACAATTATAAAAACACACATTTTTTTTTTTGGGGGGGGGGAGCTCAATAATGCATCTTTTTTATGCACGGTGAGTGAGCTGTGACGTCAAATCTGTCACGTGACCCGCGCATGTGGAAGCATAACGCATTGTAGTGTAGTGGTTAACCCGGCGACCCGAGTTCGATTCCCGCTCACGGCCACCACCGGTGACGATTATTTTAACCGGTCCTGGGCCTCCCCGAGGTCGACTCAGCCTCAAACGCGTAACTGGTGCTGGTGTGTGTGAACATCGCCACTGGGGAGACAAAGGCGGCCGGGCGTGGTGAATCCAAGTGCCGGGCGAAGCCGGGGAGTAGAGCTAGTACCAAAGAGATGAAACTGAAAACCGTTTGTCGCCACCTGCCCCACAATCTTCCTGTCAAGATTCCGAGCAACAACATCAGATTTGGGGGGCGGGGGGAGGCGCGCTGGCGACGATTCTCATCCGCCGCGTCTCCGGGCACGCAGAGCGAATGTCTCGCAATCAAATCCTGGGTTGGAGGACGGGGTAGGGGGAGACCCTCGGCCCATCATCCCTCCGGTGTGGGGAGGGGCGGTCGATAAAACGAGTACCGCTTTTGGCGAGAAGTCAACGGTGGTTGTCCCGTGACGGCGAAGGGCTCGCGCCCGCCATGGGAACGTGGAATTTCTTGCCGCTTTGCTCAGGGGGCTGTAAAGGAGATGAGGTGTATATTTATTTATTTAGCACCTATGCCCCCGTCGCTCGTTTATGCAGCAGCAACTCGTTTTGCTTATTATCGTTTTTATTTTTTTATGAATTTATTTTCTCCAAAAATATTAACGTATTTGTGTCCTTATATTTTGACAAGCATAATTATTTATTAATCTATTTATTTACTTATTTTTGTGGGGGGGGGCGCGGGGGGTTGTTCGTGATGGGTGGGCGTTGTACCAAGTCTGGTGCAATCAGGAGCCAGGATCTGGTGTCATCAGGAGCCAGGATCTGGTGTGATCAGGAGCCAGGATCTGCTGCGATCAGGAGCCAAGATCTGGCGTGATCAGGAGCCAGGATCTGGCGTGATCAGGAGCCAGGATCTGGCGTATCCGGGAGCCAGGATCTGGTGTGATCAGGAGCCAGGATCTGCTGCGATCAGGAGCCAGTATCTGGCGTGATCAGGAGCCAGTATCTGGCGTGATCAGGAGCCAGGATCTGGCGCATCCGGGAGCCAGGAGCACTGCGAGGGCGGTTTTGGTCATCGGCTTAATTCTCCCGTCGTAATGAAAAGTAGATAATTGGTTTGACTCGACGACAGCTCGAAGGGATTTACGTCCCCGCTCGGTGCAGGAACTCTCAGCGCGGCGCGGCTGCGGTGTCGTCTGTATGGATCTCGGCTGTATGGATCTCGGCGCATTTACCATTCGCGCCGGCGATCGCTGTTGTGTCGGGGGTGGAATGAGACCGGCGGAGTTGCAGTTGTGAGCGGCGTTCTGCTTGGGGGGGGGGGGGGGGGTTGACCTCCCAGTTTGTTTCAGTTCCTCGTATTTTTTTTTAGCTCGGAGCCCCCACCACCAGCCCCCCCCCCCCCCCCCCGCCTGAAGTGGTTTCGTGATGAGAGCCACAGCAGCAGAGGATGGCACCCTAGCCCCTAGCCCCTAGCCGCACCGCACCTCCGATTAGCGCGGTTGGCAAAGTGCGGCGCGAAGGAAGTTCGACATACATACAGCCCATAGACTAACACTGCCCATAGACTAACACTGCCCATAGACTAACACTGCCCATAGACTAACACAGCCCATAGACTAACACTGCCCATAGACTAACACTGCTCATAGACTAACACTACCCATAGACTAACACTGCCCATCGACTAACACTACCCATAGACTAACACTGTCCATACACTAACACTGTCCATACACTAACACTACCCATACACTAACACAGCCCATAGACTAACACTGCTCATATACTAACACTACCCATAGACTAACACTGCCCATACACTAACACAGCCCATAGACGAACACTGCCCATAGACTAACACAGCCCATAGACTAACACTACCCATAGACTAACACTGTCCATAGACTAACACTACCCATAGACTAACACTGCCCATATACTAACACTACCCATAAACTAACACTACCCATAGACTAACACTGCCCATACACTAACACTGCCCATAAACTAACACTACCCATATAGTAACACTACCCATACACTAACACTACCCATAGACTAACACAGCCCATAGACTAACACTACCCATAGACTAACACAGCCCATAGACTAACACTGTCCATACACTAACACTGCCCATAGACTACTAACACTGCCCATAGACTAACACTACCCATAGACTAACACAGCCCATACACTAACACAGCCCATAGACGAACACTGCCCATAGACTAATACTGCCCATAAACTAACACTACCAATACACTAACACTGCCCATAGACTAACACTGCCCATAGACTCAACACTGCCAATAGACTAACACTGCCCATAGACTAACACTGCCCAAAGACTAACACTGCCCATACACTAACACTGCCCATAGACTAACACTGCCCAGAATCTGAATCATCATCGTTGGGCCACTATTTGTGATGGGCAGGTTACTTCTGAAAAAAAAGGAACTACATAGCTTAGTGAGCCTTATCTGGTAAAAAACAAAGAATAGTTTAGTATCATGTTAACGTTGGGCTGTAAAATGTCACATTGTCAGTTTGGTACCAGCTATGCCTTCTGTTGCCATGACAGCGTCGGAATAAGAAGCTGAATATTAAATTCATACCGGAGGAATCCGATGAGCTATGAAGCTATTTTTTTTTTACAGATGTCCAGTCGGGGCGGGTTTTTTTCCTGGATTTTTCTGTTTGCACAGTCACATAGTCACTTTAAGATGTTTTCTTGTTCATGTTTTTTGTTTGTTGCGGTTGCACCCGATTCAAGAGCCGAATGGCTCACATGGCCATACCAAATGAATGAAACTGAAAACTGGGTAAGAACGTTACAACAACAAGCAGTGACACACGCATGATGGTAGGGCAAAGTATAAGAAAAGTAAACAAATAACTCAAACTATTGGTTCTTTCGGTAAAGTCCCGTTGAAGGGAAATAATAAAATAATAAAATAAAACATTATTTAAAAAAATTATGTTTTTTATTTTATTATTTCCCTTCTACGTGACTTTACCGAAAGAACCAAGAATATGAATCCCTGCAGTCACGAAAGCTTTAAATCGAAATTCAAATCACTCAAACACGTACAAGTACAACACTAAACCATCCACATCCTACCAGGCAAACCCCACTGAGGTATTAACTTATTCTTTCGGAAGTGACCTGGCCACAGATGGTAGCTCAAGAAAGTGGCCCCATCATTTGGACATTTATTGCAGAAAAATACTCTCAATAATCATCGATGCATGTTTCTACATGTGGGGGGGAAAACCCCGGGCCACCCCGGGGAGAGAGAGACACAAACTCCAAATATACAGCAGCATGCGTCAGGGTCGGGATCAAACCCACGACCTCCTGTGTACCAGGCGAGGTAGTTAACATCTAACCACGGAGAGAGACGCAAACTCCAAATATACAGCAGCAGCATGCGTCAGGGTCGGGATCGAACCCACGACCTCCTGTATACCAGGCGAGGTAGTTAACATCACAACCATGTATTTCTTTGGCTCTTTCGGTAAAGTCACGCAGATAGAAAGAAAAAGAAGTTAATACAAAATATATATTTTTTATAACAAAAAAGAAAGTGAATAAAAATATTTTAATTAAACATTTTTTTAAAATATTTGTATTCACTTTTTTATTATATTTTTTCCATCTACGTGACTTTAACGAAAGAACCAAAGAGTATGAATTCCTGCAGCCACGAAAGTTTTCAGTCATCACGACCACGATGGCTCTCGTTTATTAAATAACTAAAGTATTTAAGTTCAAATTGCATCATCAATTCCCAAGCATTAGGAAAAGGCAATAAAACTAGAAGAAAAACAGTCCCAGACCACACCAAGACAACAACATTAACACACAGTCCCTCGATAAAATATAAATAATCGTACATTAAAATTGAACTCTCAATGCATTATTAAGGATCACATTCACAAATCACATTTGCAAATGTGGCTGTATCCAGCACCTGCCCCCCCTCCCCCTCATCCACTATAGATCCCAACGACCATCTGCTTAATATTCAGCTTCGAGGGCCCAATGTTCGTACTTAATAATTCAACTCGTTCCAATATTAGCGCGCACGCCCTAATCAATGCGGCAACATCGTTCCTGGTCAGAGCCGACTGAAGGACGGCGGCGAATTTTTTAATTATTATTTTGTTTTAATCAAGGCTCGGATTGAATTAGGCTGCGTCAACACGCTGAACGCTCTCGGAGTATTTTATCGTTGATGTTTGTTGTTGTTGTTGTTTGTTTGTTGCTGGCTTCGCGAGAGGGGGAGGGAGGAAGGATGGGAGGGTGGGAGGGAGGGGGTAGTGGAGGGAGGGGTGAGCGATAGAGGGAGGGGAAAAGCGGGGGAGGGAGTGGAGGGAAGGGGGAGGGGTGAGCGAGGGAGGGAGGGGAGGGACGGGAGGGGGGAAGCGGGGGAAGGAGGGAGGGGAGGGAGGGGGGAGGGGTGAGCGAGGGAGGGAGGGGAGGGGGGAAGCGGGGGAGGGAGAGAGTGGGGGACGGAGGGAGGGGAGCGAGAGAGAGGAGAGGAGGGAGGGAGAGGGGAGGGAGCTGTGATTAAAGACGTATTGATCGAGGACAGCCCCCCGCCGGCACTCCTGATTTAGTTGTTAAGGGAAAAATATATATTGTGGGACATTTTTATTTTTAAAAAGGATAATGAATGAAATAAAATAAATAAGCATGTATTACATATTAAATAAATGTTCCAACGGATAAAATAAATAGAAATGTTAATTTGAATGAATAAAACTATAAAATAAATAGACTTTGCATGAAAGAAAATATATTGTTGGGAGATTTAAAAAAATCCAGAAGGGTGACGTAAGAACGCACTCGTGCTCCAGGTTAATTGGGCCCAAGTGCGTTTTCTTTTTACCCAAAACTTGGACGTCTGTGGAAAACAAAAGAGCTTCATAGCTCATCGGATTCCTCCAGTCGACGTCAACGTTGAGGTGTCCACGCGTAGGGACAGGAGCGTGACCGAGACGGACGTCCACCGAGTGAGACGCGGCCGCTGACGCCGGGCGCTGCCATTGATTTGGTGGCGCGATCGTGAGAGGCAGTGGCTGCTTGTGGAGGCTTTTAATCCAGCAGCCGATCGGTCACGGCTGCTGATGATGATGATGATGTTGTTGACGACGATAACGACGAAGGGACGCCACGGTGGCGAGATAGCGCTGCTAAGATCATCAACATGGTATTCGGCCGTGATCCATCCACTGCTGGATGGATGCCTCGCCAAGCCTGGTCCCGTCTATAGCAGGGTCCTGCAGTGCAGAAATCCATGGCCCCATCTCCCCCGGTGGGCCTCATCCCAGGCGCCACGGTGGCTAGGAGATGTTAACTACCTCGCCTGGTGTACAGGACATGCAGTGGCGGAGCCAGGATTTTCAGGTGGGGAGGGGGGGGGGGCAACCCCTCCAGCAATGAAAAATGATAGAGGAGTTAACTTTCGATTTAAAGCTTTCGTGACTGCAAGGATTCATCTTCTTTGGTTCTTTCGGTAAAGTCACGTAGAATGAGAATAAAATAATAAATTGATAAAATAAAATAACACAATAATATTCTCACGACGTTTCGGCCACAACACAAGCGGCCTTCATCAGGTGAAGGGGACGAGACTGTCTGGAGGACAGCGCTGGAGCGAACAAAGCCACGCTCAGATCGCTCAGATGGCGACCTTTGTTCGCTCCAGCGCTGTCCTCCAGACAGTCTCGTCCCTTCACCTGATGAAGGCCGCTTGTGTTGTGGCCGAAACGTCGTGAGAATATTATTGTGTTATTTTATTTTATCAATTTATTATTTTATTCTCATTCTACGTGACTTTACTGAAAGAACCAAAGATGAGGAGTTATCTTCTTTGGTTCTTTCGATAAAGTCACGTAGAATTAGAATAAGCTCTGTCGTTCCGACAGGTTGTTCCTTTCACCCGAAGAAGGCCACTTGTGTTGTGGCCGAAACGTCGTGAGAATTTTATTGTTTATTTTATTCTCATTCAACGTGACTTTACCGAAAGAACCAGAAGATGAATCCTTGCAGTCACGAAAGCTTTAAATCGAAAGATAGAGGAGTTGTTCGTAAGTAAGGACTTGATTTGGCGCTTTCCTGACTGCGGGAATTACTCTTTGGTTCCTTCAGTAAGGTCACGTGGAAAGAGAAAATAATAAATTAAATAAAAGCATACGACGTTTCGATTGCAACACAAGCAATCATCATCGGGTACAAATGAAAGAGAAAACAAACCTAGTAAACTTAGAAATATAATGGAATACAACACAGATAGTCGGCTAACACAACAGTCAACACCCTACCTGGTTGATTACGTTCTTCCAAAGATTGCTAAATTTGTGTCTCCGGTTCTGTGTTTTATCTCTCTCTCAAATTTAGCAATCGTTGGAAGGACGTAATCAACCAGGTAGGGTGTTGACTGCTATGTTAGCCGACTATCTGTGTTGTATTCCATTATATTTATAAGTTAACTAGGTTCGTTTTCTCTTTCATTTGTACCTGATGATGATTGCTTGTGTTGCAATCGAAACGTCGTATGCTTTTATTTAATTAAATATGTTCTCTTTCTACGTGACTTTTCCGAAAGAACCAAAGCGCAAGTAAGGACTTGTCCCTTGCTTTTTATTCGATGCGTTGTGTGATCGGCATCGCGCTCGCTGAAGGTGAATGCCTTCGGGGAAGTCGTGTACTGTATAAGCAACTGCGCACAATCCTGCGAGTCACTTATAACCGCTTTGCCGTTACTTATTGCCAATTATGGACTCAGACTATCATCCAATCGTCTCATAGAGTCCCTGGCCACGTAATAGTATGCTATACAGTGGCAGTGGGGGTTCGCAAAATGCAGATGTATTACTAATAAACCCCAATGATCCGCCACTGAGGACATCGTGGGTTCGATCCCGACCCTGACGCCTGTATAGTTGGAGTTTGCGTGTTCTCCCTGCCCTGTGGTCGCGTGGATTTTTCTCCCGCTCCTCTGCTTTTCCCCCTCCACAAATGGAGTCGACGCCACGCGTTTAGGGCATTTGGCTGCCATAAATGTCCACGTGATGGTAAAGCCACTTGGTTGAGCTATCATTTGGGACAGCCAGGTCGCTTCTAAAAAAGAGATGCGTGGCTAGTGTTCCCTTACCTGGTACAAAAAAAGCCAACAACTTTATAAGATGTGTAGAGACAGAACTCTCTTCCGCTTCTACGGGCTGCTTCAAATTTGTTTTAACACTTCGGAGAATTTGCAACGAAACCACGTGACATGTGCCGCTGCCTCCGGGGCTCTGGAGACCTCCTGGAGAAGATTCCAGGCCACGTGTTGACAACGATGGCGAACACGTGGGAAGACGTATTCTTGGTTCTTTCGGTAAAGCCACGTAGAAGGGAAACAATAAAATAATAAAAATATTAAAACAATAAACTTCTCACGACGTTTCGACTGCAACACAAGCAATCGTCAGCAGGTGTAAAAGCCACAGCAAGAAAATTTTTCTTGCTGTGGTTTTCACAATTTTCTTGCTGTGTTTTCACACCTGATGATGATTGCTTGTGTTGCAGTCGAAACGTCGTGAGAATTTTATTGTTTTATATTTTTTCTTGCTGTGGTTTTCACACCTGATGATGACTGCTTGTGTTGCGGTTGAAACGTCGTGAGAATTTTATTGTTTTATATTTGTATTATTTTATTGTTTCCCTTCTACGTGACTTTACCGAAAGAACCAAGAATATGAATGCCTGCAGTCTCGAAAGCTTTAAATCAAAATTGGGAGACTCTTTGACTTTTGGAAGGTATTAACATTACATTTGTTATCATGTTACGGTGTATTATTATCCGTTCTTTTGCCATTAAAAGCGATAGTCCCATGTAAGTGTTAACATTGTTTTGAAGCACTCTGTATTTTCCTTAACCCATAATGCTTCACAGTAGCGCGTAATGAGTTTGCGTACGGGAGTTGTGTTTCGCCTTAAACGGGGTCCCGCAGTTTATAAGCAGTGCCCTTACCAATAACAACAAAGTAATCCAGCAGAATCGAACACGCCTGACCGCTGATGAGGCCCTAGAAGGTGGAAACGGGGTCCAGAGTTTGGTCGCATAGACAAATGTTGCTTGATAACACCGGTCTGGAGAGCCATTCGGCGATTGGTGGGCAACATCTACTTCCTTATTTAACTCTCAAGAGGCGACTTGTGATGCATGCACCGTGACACTCATTCGGAAGAGAGACACGCAAACTCCAAACATACAGCAGGCGTCGAGGGTCGGGATTGAACTCACGATCTCCTGTATGCCAGGCGAGGTCGTTAACATCTCCTAGCCACCGTGGCGCCTATTCATTACTAGAGAGAGAAACAAAATCGCCAAATACAAAAGAACTGACCAAAAGCTAGCCTACTATAGTCATGTAAATGAGAACAACATTGTAACTTGTTTTCAGATTGTGCAGAGCACAATACCAGGTTCACGTGCGCGAGGAAGACCCAAGGATGATGACAATGGATGGATAGCATCGAGCGGCACGGACGAGGCTCACACGCTGGAACAGACAATGTGAGGATAGCAGAAGACAGAAGTCAGCGGCTAAGGATTGCCCGCGGCGCGGCCAAGCCTCGGATCGCGGACGGCTGAAGGCACCGCCTGCAAATAACCTTCACGTCGTCATTTTTTTTTGGGGGGGGCGGGCGGTTTGCTGCGCGCGACAACGGGCCGTGGATACCGAAAAATGTGATTTGGGTGGACGAGACGTGATTACAATCTTTCTTGTTTAAATTGCACAATTAAGGGGGAGAGAGAAGAGCCCCCTCGGGGGTGGAGAGAGGGCGGTCGTGGGAACGCGCATCGCCTGAAAGTGTGTTCGGCCTCACACATTTATCTGCGCAGAGTGATTTTGCCCGTGGGAAATTTGATGGAACAAGCACGCGGTTGTGAGCCGAGTTGGGGTGGGGGGGGTGAGTGGGGGGGGGAGGGGTGAGTGTGGGGAGGTGGTGGGGCGAGGAGAAAGGGGGGTGAGTGAGGGGTGGGGTGGGGGTGAGTGATGGAGGTGGTGGGGGTGAGTGGGGGAGGGGGGAGGGTAAGTGGGGGGAGAGGTGGGGGTTAGTGGGGGGAGAGGTGGGGGTGAGTGGGGGGAGGGGTGGGGGTGAGTCGGGGGGGAAGTGGTGGTGAGTGGGACGAGGGGGTGAGTGGGGGGAGGGGTGGGGGTGTGTTGGGGGAGGGGTGGGGGTGTGTCGGGGGGGAGATGGTGGTGAGTGGGACGAGGGGGTGAGTGGAGGGACGGGTGGAGGTGTGTTGGGGGAGAGGTGGGGGTGAGTGGGGGGAGGGGTGGGGGTGAGTCGGGGGAGAGGTGGTGGTGAGTGGGACGAGGGGGTGAGTGGGGGGACGGGTGGAGGTGTGTTGGGGGAGAGGTGAGGGTGAGTGGGACGAGGGGGTGAGTGGGGGGAGGGAGTGAGTTGGAGAAGATAGAAGATGGTGGTGGGTGGTTAGAAAGTTACAAAAAAATAATAAAAATAAAAAAATCGTTTTAATCTGCGCAAAAAAAATGACAGGACCTTTTAACTAAGTCTGAGAGTGTTTATCGTGCGCAAATTAATTAGAGCGGCAAGCAATGAGCGTTTGGGACATCTGGGGGGGAGTGGGGGTTTGGGGTGTAAGGGGAGATGCAAAGTGTGTGGCGTCGTACGGTACGCATGCTCAACTTCTTTCGCACCGTACGTAGCCAATGGCGTGTACGCGATTTGGCCCCTGAAATATAATGAACGTGCAGCGTAGTGGGATGCTCATTGGCATGAATGATCCAACGTGAAATTAAAGTAGCAGGATTATTATTATTAAGTCAAAGCGATTTTCTGCTCAAGTTGTGCACGTGTGTGCGTTGAACTTCTTTCAGCCAACCGCGGGGGGAAGGACAACAACACAAAACAAACCCAGAAAGCAATTCCAAAAGAAATTAGTTTTCAATCGAGATGTAAAAGTGCATAGCTCCAGTGGCTTCCTAATATCGAACGGAAGAGGCCCATAGAAACCAACAGAGACCCATAGAGATCCACGGAAACCCATAGAAACCCACAGAGACCCATAGAAACCAACAGAGACCCATAGAGATCCACGGAGACCCATAGAAACCCACAGAGACCCATATAAACCAACAGAGACCCATAGAGATACACGGAGACCCACAGAAACCCACAGAGACCCATAGAAACCACAGATACCCATATAAACTCATAGAGACCCATAGAAACCACAGAGACCCATATAAACCCACAGAGACCCATATAACCCCACAGAGACCCGTAAAAACCCACGGAGACCCATAGAGATCCACGGAGACCCATAGAAACCTACAGAGACCCATAGAGATGCACGGAGACCCATAGAAACCCAGAGACCCAAATAGATATAAGGAGACCCATGTAAACCCACAGAGACCCATAGAAACACACAGAGACCCATAGAGATCCACAGAGACCCATAGAAACCCACAGAGACCCATAGAGATCCACGGAGACCCATAGAAACCCACAGAGACCCATAGAAACCCACAGAGACCCACAGAAACCCACAGAGACCCATAGAAACCCACAGAGACCCATAGAAACCCACAGAGACCCAGGTAGGGAGTTGAGAGGGATGAAAGGTGGGGCGGGGGCCAAGACTGTGGGGGGAGGGGGCGCAAGGTGGGATTGGCGGTGTGGGGAGTGGGGAAGGTTTTTTTCACCACGTCAAGGAATCAAACTCAGGACCATCAGGTTGCACCACCGACCGGGCCTCCCCCCCGCCGCCCCGTGCATTTGGGTAAAGGTGCAGCCCTGCACATCACCTGCTCGCAGCCACTGCCGGCGGATGCCTTGGAAGAGGCGAGGGGGTAGCCACGCTTTAGCCCACCACGTGCGGACTGATGGTCAGAACGGATGGTGGCGGCGATTTTAAGTAAACTCGCCCCCTTGCCATCCTCCTCCAATTGTTAGAACTGGGGCGCCACGGTGGCTATGAGATGTTAACTACCTCGCCTGGTTCGCAGGAGGTCGTGGGTTCGATCCCAACCCTGACGACGCCTGCTATATATTTGGAGCTTGCGTGTCTCTCTCTCTCTCTCTCCCCGTGGTCGCGTGGACTTTTCTCCAGTGTCCTCCAAGGATTTCCCTCTCACGTATTGAATATATCAACGTCACCACGCGTTGAGGGTTATTTGGCTGCTGCTGCTGCTACACATTTCCACACGACGATGAGCGCACTTGATTGATGTGCTGTGATGTGTGATAGCCAGGTCGCTTCTGAAAAAGAGCTATATAGCTCAGTGGGCCTTACCTGGTATCTCTCATCAATTCATCTCATGATTTCATGTCACCGCTTTATCTCTCATCGCTTTATCTCTCATCACTTCATATCAAAAAATAAACACGAAGTTTATTGGGAGTTTTTTTTTTTAGTTGTTTAACTCCCCGCGCCGTGAGATGAAACCGAGGAACCGGCAAACCTCTCTGGACTGCGATTCGAGCTTGTACACTGACCACCGCATCGCGTGCGGTGGCGTTCTTCGAGATTGGGGGGCCGGGGGGGGGGCAGCTGTGGGGTGGAGGGAGTGGGGGGAGACAGCGAATGGAATTCCAAACTCCTCCATTCCCCTGCTGTAATGTCACCGTGTATAGTGTAGTGTATAGTGTAGTATACTAGTACAGCACTATTGTATAGTGTAGTGTATAGTGTAGTATACTAGTACAGCACTAGTGTATAGTGTAGTGTATAGTGTAGTATACTATTACAGCACTAGTGTATAGTGTAGTGTATAGTGTAGTATACTAGTACAGCACTATTGTATAGTGTAGTGTATAGTGTAGTGTACTTGTACAGCACTAGTGTATAGTGTAGTGTATAGTGTAGTATACTAGTACAACACTAGTGTATAGTGTAGTGTATAGTGTAGTATATAGTGTAGTGTATAGTGTAGTGTATAGTGTAGTGTACTAGTACAGCACTATTGTATAGTGTAGTGTATAGTGTAGTGTACTTGTACAGCACTAGTGTATAGTGTAGTGTATAGTGTAGTATACTAGTACAACACTAGTATATAGTGTAGTGTATAGTGTAGTGTATAGTGTAGTATATAGTGTAGTGTATAGTGTAGTGTATAGTGTAGTAAACTAGTACAGCAACACCGGTGTGTTGGAGAGCCACGCCACAACATTTACAACCGGAGTACGACGTTTCGCCAGTAACTACAACCAGCTTCATCAGGCGACAGCCAGATTTGTGGAGAAGTCCACCTTTTTCGTTCCTCATATAGAGGCGGATATGTGGTGACCACGCTTCTGCGCTCTTATTGTGCAAAGTTGGGGGGGGGGGGGTGGGTAGAGGATTAATGAGCCAACGTACGTGACGGATGATATTGGTTGCGAAAGCCTACCGGTTAAACTGCGTGCTTAGTTTGCTGTCCGTCCGCCACCGCAACCTTCAACGAACACTGCTGGCTACGTACGGTGCGGAAGAAGTTCACCGTACGGCACCGAAGCTCCGCACGGACATTGAACATTTTTTTTTGCCACTCTTGCGAGGCGGCAATTGCGATGTCAACGATTGCCTCTCAAACTTAAGAATAGCACGAGGACTTTCTCGGGGGGCCGCCGCGGTTTTCCGCTCTATTAATAACATCGTCGTAATTATTTTAATCGCTCTAATTAACATTAAAAAAAAAATGTTGAGCAGCTCATTACGCCCTTGACGGCTACCTGCTCGTAGCTATGGTGTGCCAACGCGCCTACCGATGGGTTGCCCGACTGCGGGCAGGAAGAGCCTCCACCAACAGCAGCTCCAGAAAGCCCCTTGCCCCCCTACTCCCCCAACACCCTCACCCCTCACCCCCCTACCCCACCTCCCCCACCCCCCTACCCCACCTCCCCCACCCCCCACCCCCTACCCCGTACCCCACCTCCCCCACCCCCCTACCCCACCTCCCCCACCCCCCACCCCCTACCCCGTACCCCACCTCCCCCACCCCCCTACCCCACCTCCCCCACCCCCCACCCCCTACCCCACCTCCCCCACCCCCCTACCCCACCTCCCCCACCCCCTACCCCGTACCCCACCTCCCCCACCCCACCCCCACTACCCCTCCACCTCCCCACCCCCCTACGCCATCTCCCCCACCCCACCCCCATAACCCCCCACCTCCCTCACCCCCACCCTACCCCCCCCCACCCCCCTCACCCCACCCCATTTATACTGGAGGAATCCGATGAGCTATAAAGCTCTTTTTCACACACGTCTGCAACAACTCAGCTGGCTTCCGTTTCCTGGATCGTCTGCTTCGACTCCGACGGCGATGTATATTTATATATTTTTTATTTACTAGTGACATTAATTGTTATCTTTTTATATCTATCTTCATATTTTTTTCTTTTATATCTTTTTCTTTTAATTCAGTGGGCTCACATGGCATTGACTTCTCCAAGACGGAGGTTCTCTGCAAGCCATCCGGCTGCCATGAGAGATTCGTTCATGAGGCCATCCAAATATACAAACACAGAGACAATTTCAACCGAGAAGATGGATTATGGCTTAGTAATCATTGGAAAGACGTGATAAACCATTTCGGTTCTTGATTGATTGTATTTTACGGTGACTTTCAGACCGCAGTCCATTCGCTGGCACTGCCTCTTAATACCTTTCACACGACGGTCAATGGTATGGTTTATAGCATATTGTATAATAATAAATAGTATAACAGTGTAATGTTTAACATAATTCATAAGGCAATATATAGTATCGTAATTGTATAGTGACTATACAGCAATGTGGTATACAGTAGGGTTGGTAGAGTAATACATAGTGTAATATTACAAGTCTAATATTTTTATAGTCTAAAGTATAGGGTAGTGTATAGTAACGCATTGTATAATTAAATGGTGGGGTTTGTCTATGGCAATGTATATTACGGTGTATAGTCGTGTAATGTAGAAAAAAGTTTCGTTGGAGGCATATCAATATAATGCATAATGTTAGAGCTTACATTGGGCTGTGTATACGATATTATACAATGTAGATTAGATTGGAAGGTATAACATTGCAATGTATAGTAGTCTAGTTTATAGCATAGTTGTAACGCATCACAGGACAGAGCAGCGCATCGTGGCTGTTTCTCTCTCTCTCCCCCCCTCCTCCGTTCCGAGCATAGATGGACTCGTCCGTCTGAACAAAGCTCGTCGCTTTCCGTGGTGCTAACGTTGAGGAAAAAAGACGTAGAATTGTAATGTATAATGACTTATTGTTAGTAGCTCAGCTGCTTAGGAAGCAATATTGAATTTATTGATAATATTGTTGTAGTTTATATTTTCGTTTTTTATCAGTTTACTGTATGGTATTCATTATATAGTGTAGTGTATACCCAGTTACTTTATGTTAATAGCTCAGCTTATTAGAGAATATACTGAGTACATTGATTATATTGATGTAGTTTATATTTAGTTCTTTCACATCGGTTTATTGTATGATAGCTGGGTAGTTGCAGTTATTTAGCGTCAATATACTAAATGCCTTTGACTTTAACATAGCTACTTCCGTGACCAGTTGCATGCTAATTCCTCACTCTAACATCATGCTAATCTCCCAGTTACATGTTAATTTCTGACTTTAACACCCTGCTAATCCAACACATTAACACAGCTACTTCAATGCTAAATTCTTATGTTGATATGTAAACTCCTTTGTCAAGGCGCTCTGCTCCTCCCACCCAGCTTAAAAGACGCTGCCAAGCTTAGCAGTGTTCATTGAAGCGCTGTTGTCCCGACAGTTATGTTCCTTCACCTGAAGAAGGCTGCTTGTGTTGTGGCCGAAACGTCGTGAGAATTTCGATTTTATTATGTTTTATTTGTATTACTTTATTATTTCCCTTCTACGTGACTTTACCGAAAGAACCAAGAAGACAGAAAATATAAGTAACACAAAAATTGCGCGATTCTTTATTTAAGATCTGCCGGGTACAGCTTAGTTTTTTTTTTGACATTGTACCAGGTAACTAAGACTAAACAATTGTAAAATTATTTTACCAGGTAAGCCCACTTCGTGGAGCTTGTCATTTGAGATGGCCAGGTGGCTTCTGAAAAAAAAAACAAAGAGCCACCCGGCTCAGTGGTGGGGGCCCTCACCTGGTAAAATCAAATGAAACTTTAATAAAATCGTCGGTCAGTTAGTTTTCGTCGACGGTGATTTCCATCTCGTGAGCGCCGGTGGCGAGCGGCGCGGGACTCGCCTAGCCGCACCGATGGCCACGCGCGCCGCTCGATGCGAGGGTGGCCCACGGCGTCAAGCGGCGTTTTCCCCGGTGGCTTAGAAGCGAGAGCCGGGCCTTGGCAGTCCTGCCGAAAAGAGCGGCGTCACGATGACATGGAGAGCAGGGGGGGTGGGGGGGGGGGGTGTTGATGGGGGGGTGTGGGGGTGGGGGGGGTGTGGGGGTGTGGGGATGGGGGGGGTGTGGGGATGGGGGGTGGGGATGGGGGAATGGGGGGGTGTGGGGGTGGAGGGTTTCGGGGTGTGGGGTGTGGGTGGGGGGTGTGGGGATGGGGGGGTGGGGGGGTGTGTGGGGGGGGGTGGTTTCAAACTCAGTGGCGGCGTTTTTAGAGCGAAACACCAAAATCTCCGGGATATAAAAAAAATAAACAAACATTTTGGCGTTTTCATAGCACGGCCCTTTGTCAATCGAACCCAGGACCTCCTTGTACACCGGGTGAGGCAGTTAACATCTCCTAGCCACCGTGATGATGATGATGAGAGAGAGAGAGACACGCAGACTCCAAATATACAGCAGCAGGCGTCAGGGTCGGGATCCAACCCATGATCTCCTGCACACCGGGCGAGGCAGTTAGCATCTCATAGTCACAGTGGAGGCCCCAACAGCTCCAGGTGAGTCGGAGTGAGCGGTCGCGATGCCACCGGGAATGGATCTGTCAGGGTGCAGGAGTCCGGTTCGTGGGGCGATCGTCTGACTTGAGTGGTGGTGGTGGTCGCAGATGTAGTGGGGAGCGGTGGCGCGATGGTTAGCGCACTCCGCTCCGAACCCGGCGACCAGAGCTCCTTTGCCGCACGCGGCCGAGAGTGACGGTGGCGAATGTGTAAATAGGTGCTGGGCCTCGCCTAGGTCGACTCAGCCTTGAACGAGTACCTAGCGCGTGTGTGTAAACACCAGCGCCTCCGACGAGCACGGCCTGGATACGGTCGGTGCGAAGGGAGTTCAGCAAACAAACAAACACAGTCACAAGTTGGGCCGCTCCTCACGCTCCTCACGCGAAGGAAGCGGCCGCTTCTTTCCCTGGCCTTGACCCCCGTGGCCAAGGAGTTGCGCCAGCGAGAGGTAGGGCTGAGTCAATTACCGCTCCTGGTATGCAGGAGGTCGTGGGTTCGATCCCGACGCCTGTTGCATATTTGAAGTTTGCGTGTCTCTCTCCACCCGTGGTCCACATTAAGAATCAACAGCACGCGTTCAGAGTTATTTGGCTGCTATAAATCTCCACGATGATGATGATGATGGTGACGATCAGCCACTTCGTGTGGGCTATCAGTCGTGGTAGCCATGGTCGCTTCTGAAAAAACAGAGGTCCACATCTCAGCGTGGCCTTACCTGGTACAATAAAAAAAATCAAAGTTGGATGCGGGGTTTGGAGCGTATTCCAGTAAGGCGGGCTGCGGGATTTCAGACGCGTGCATCGTGGGGGCCGTTTTGAGATCGTTTTGTCACCGGGAGCGCTCCGTTGGCTGACGGCCGTTAATGTTCTTCCGTGGAGAAATGTGTCCCCATGCGGAAGGTAGGACGTGGTGATCGGAGAGAGAAATAATGTATTTGATGAACAGTTCGCTACTCTTTGGTTCTTTCGCTAAAGTCACGTAGGTAACAAAAATAAAAATAAATAAAATAAAACAAAAATGAAAACAGCTAAGTAAAATCACGACGTTTTCGGAGGCAACGCAAGCTTCCTTCATCAGGTGTAAAAAGCACAGCAAAATTACGGTCTGGATTTAATTTAGTTGTTTTCATTTTTGTTGAATTTCATTTAAATTTGTATTTATTTTTCTACTTACGTGACTTTACCGAAAGAACCAAAGAGTATGGATCTTTGCAGTCACGAAAACTTCAAATCTTGAACAGTTCGCTGTTTGCCAAAGCGAACTGTTCTAGAGCGTACGCTCTAGAAGATGAAGAAGAAAACAAACTGGATAATAAACGTATTCTTGGTTCTTTCGGTAAAGTCACGTAGAAGGGAAACAATAAAATAATATTTTATTATTATTTATTATTTTATTGTTTCCCTTCTACGTGACTTTACCGAAAGAACCAAGAAATATGAATCCCTGCAGTCACCAAAGCTTTAAATCAAAATTTTGATCATGAACGGTCGAATTATTCAGTAGATAGGCGATTACAACACGTTCGGTTCGAGTTGAGGAAATAAAAAATGTTCATGAAGCTGGGGTAATTTCATGGGGGGGGGAGGCGGGGGTGTTCGTGCGTTTGAGAAGCGGCCTTGCCCTCGCCTGGCCGATCTCCAGGAGTTTGGAGGCGGCGGACGAGAAGAACCCTCGGGCTGGATCGAACGTTTTCATTTTTTTGCTTAAACTGCCACCGCCACTCGGCGTAATCGAGTAACAGAGAGGGCAACAGAAATTGCGCGCAATTAATTACAAGTGTTTTTTTCCCGTGCGATTTCTCTAAACGAATCTAATTAGCTAAATTAAAACTAGACGACTATTTGTTTTTTTTTATTTTACCCAGGTAAGGCCTCCGCTTGAGCTGTAAAGAAAGTATTTTTTTCAGAAGCGGACCTGGCTAACACAAATTATATAACCTCAACGAAAGTGGCTTATCATCATCTTCATCATCTTCATCATCTTCGTCGTCGTCGCGTGTAAATTTACAGCAGCAGCTGAATAATTCTAAATGTGGAGGGGGGATCAAACTGGAGGGACCCGGAGAAAAATCCACGCGACCATGGGGAGAGAGAAACACGCAAACTCCAAATATACAGCAGCAGGCGAGGTAGTTAACATCTCACCACGGAGAGACACGCAAACTCCAAATATACAGCAGCAGCAGGCGAGGTAGTTAACATCTCACCACGGAGAGAAAAGCAAACTCCAAATATACAGCAGCAGGCGAGGTAGTTAACATCTCACCATGGAGAGAGACGCAAACTCCAAATATACAGCAGCAGCAGGCGTCAGGGTCGGGGTTGAACCCACGACCTCCTGTATACCAGGCGAGGTAGTTAACATCTCACCACCGTGGCCGTTTTGTGCGCGAGGTCCCCTATGGAGGCCGGCACGGCGCAAAACGGGAGTCGGAGTAGACACCGCCACCACTACGCCTGGCCGCCTTTGTCTTCCCGGTGACAATGTATACACACCGCTACGGTTACTCATTTAAGGTCGATTCGATCTCGGGGCAGTGCCGGATGAAGCTAGTGCGGGGCCTGTAGCATGGTGTTATAAAGGGGCCCTAAATAACAACAACAAAACCACGTAAATATTCAAACACAAACTTTTAACTTGCATAGTAAAGTAATTGTATTTTTTCATTTGCTATACAGCCAGATAATACGACAAATCGCTAACCTAAAACACCCGGTCGTTCATAAAAATTGAAGGCGGTATTAGTACTGTAGTAATAGAGCATTTAGCGCGGGGCGCTTGAAAGTGCGGGACCCGTAGCTACAGTCGTAGTAGCTACTACTTAGTTACGTAGTAGCTACAACATATGGAGCCACTACATATGCAGCTACTACTTATGTAGCTACGTTTGCTACTAGGATCATCCCATACTGCCTCGGGGTGACCCATGATCGGTTCAGATATTCGCCCCGACGTTGGCCGGGTGTCGGGATGCTGCGTAGCGCACTCACCACTGCACTCACGTTTCCCATAACGTACACAAGCAGACACACACACACACGAAGCAAAGACAACGACACCCCGTGCAGCCTTAACAGACTGTTGGGGCAAGTGCTGTTAGCGAGCAGCACCTGTGAAGGCCGGCACGGCGCACGAGGGAGTGGGTGGCAAGCAACAACGCCCGGCCGCCTTTGTCTCCCCAGTGGCGATGTTTACACAACGCACCAGGTACTCATTTGAGGCTGAGTCGACCTCGGGGAGGGGGCCAAACAGACACGCAACAGACACAAACACACAGAGGCACACACAAGACACAAACATGCACAGACACACACAGACACACACAGAGACACACACAGAGACACACACTCTCAGTCTTTGGGTCGTCTCTTTTGAGGCTGCGTGACTTTGACTTAAAATCGATGGCGACGAAGCGTCGGCAATCTCCGGCAAATGTAACGCCGAAATTGAGAGGTTTCCTCCCTCCTCCCGCTCGCACCACGAACATTTATAGCGGCGCCTCACGAGCCCCACTCCTTACTTGCGAGTCGGAGTTTGGGGGGGGAGGAAGAGAGTGAGATCCTCACGATATTGGTTGCTGGGCCACTCGTTAAGAATCTACACCACCCCCCCCCCCCCCCCCCCAAGTGGGGCTGGTGCAGGCGGACAGGTGAAGGCGCAGTCCTGCAAGTGCTCGCTCGAGCCACTGCCGATGGAAGAGTCTCCCACGAGAGGGAGTTCTATGGATCCTCCACCCACCAACCCACCCACCACGGCCTCCCCCTCGTCGCCTGACTCCGACACGCTGGCCAGACGTCTTGGAAGAGGTTGGGGGTCGCCTCCACAGAGCACGTGGAGGTGTTCACTGGAAGAAGAAGAAGATGTCGTGGTGTGTTGTGAAATTTCCTTCGGCATCCGTCCCTTGTAGTGTGTCTGTGTATGTATCTGTGTGTCTGTGTGTGTCTGTGTATGTATCTGTGTGTCTGTGTATGTATCTGTGTGTCTGTGTGTGTCTGTGTATGTATCTGTGTGTCTGTGTGTGTCTGTGTATGTATCTGTGTGTCTGTGTATGTATATGTGTGTATGTGTGTGTCTGTATGTATCTGTGTGTATCTGTGTGTTTGTGTGTGTCTGTGTATGTATCTGTGTGTCTGTGTGTGTCTGTATGTGTATCTGTGTGTCTGTGTGTGTCTGTGTATGTATCTCTGTGAGTGTGTCTGTGTGTGTCTGTGTATGTATCTGTGTGTCTGCGTGTGTCTGTGCATATATCTGTGTGTCTGTGTATGTATCTGTGTGTCTGTGTGTGTCTGTGTGTGTGTGTGTCTGTGTATGTATCTCTGTGTGTGTCTGTGTGTGTCTGTGTATGTATCTCTGTGTGTGTCTGTGTATGTGTATGTGTCTCTGTGTGTGTGTCTGTGTGTCTGTGTATGTATCTCTGTGTGTGTCTGTGTGTGTCTGTGTATGTATCTGTGTGTGTCTGTGTGTATCTGTGTATGTATCTCTGTGTGTGTGTCTGTGTGTATGTATCTGTGTGTCTGTGTGTGTTTAGTTTGTTGTCTATTCCCCCTGCACCTCCGATTGTTCTGAATGCCGCTGGCAGAGGAGGAAGAGGATGAAGAAGAGGAGGAGGAAGAGGAGGAAGAGGATGAAGAGGAGTAAGGGGATCTCAGAGGTAGCTCTACGATCTCCACTTCCGTGGACCCGCGTTCCTCTAAACGTGATCGAGGGGCCGCACCGCTCTGCGGAAGCTCCGGACGACGACGCCGCCAATTCCCGCGGTCGCTGCGAGCTCGGAGGGAGGAGAACAACGCGTGGGGAAATAAATAAATAAATAGAAGCTTGCCCCCTCGGATTTTGCGGGCGAGAAGGCTGCTTAAGATGCGTGGCGACAATGAACAGGCGGCGGGCGGCAGTGGGATGTCACGTTAAGCGAAGGTGACGGGACCCAGATGAGACAGGTCCCGTGGTTGGTGGTGGTGGTGTGGTTGGTGGTGGTGGTGGTGGCGATCGGAGATGTTAACTCCCTCGCCCGGTATGCAGGAGGTCGTGGGTTCGATCCCGACCCTGACGATGCCTGCTGTATATTTGGTGTTTGCGTGTCTCTCTCTCTCATCACCATCATCACGGTGGCTGGGAGATGTTAACTCCCTCGCCTGGTATGCAGGAGGTCGTGGGTTCGGTCCCGACCCTGACACCTGCTGCTGTATATTTGGAGTTTGCGTCTCTCTCTCTCCGTGGTGAGATGTTAACTACCTCGCCTGGTATACAGAACGTTGTGGGTTCGATCCGACCCTGACGATGCTTGTTGTATATTTGGAGTTTGTGTGTATCTCTCTCTTTCTCTTCGTGGTGAGATGTTAACTACCTGGCCTGGTATGCAGGAGGTCGTGCTTTCGGTCCCGACCCTGGCACCGCAGAAAGGGAATCTCTCACCCCAAGAGGGGTTAAGAGGAACCACCGCTGGACGGAAGCCGTAGCAGAGAAGCGAGCGGAGGAGGGGGGGGGGGGGGTGAAGAGTTCGGGAGACTGACAACGGAGTGGCATGATGAAGGTTTTCTGGGGTTATATCGCGTAAGTATAAATGTTGTGTCGTAACCCTCCACCACCCGACACAACCAATCAGTAAGGGCATTTGTCACGTAAACAAAACGCCAATTAGTTTACTACTTCAGCCCACCGGTGTGTTGGAGAGCAAATACACAACATTTACAATTTGAGCAGTACGACGTTTCGCTGGTAATTACATCCAACATCATCGGGCGAATTGTCAGAATAATAGTAACTAATTGGCGTTTTCTTTACGTGACGAATCCCTGACTAATTGGCTGCGTCGGGTGGTGGAGCGTCACCACACATTTATACCCACGCGATCTTCATTATGAATAATATCGGTCGCGAAATCCCGCTACGTGTTAAACCGAGTGGCAGCCGAGGTGACGGAGCCTTAATTTTATTTAACGGGAGGAATCCGATGAGCTGTCAAGCTCTTTCCTTTATTTTTGTTTTCCACACCAGATGTTCCAGGAAGGGACCCACGGGGTCAGGGACGGCAGAAACACCGGCGGGTTAAGCGGAGTGGCGAGGATCGGCGAGGATCGGCGAGCGTGCGGACGGTACCGGGCGGATCGTCACGTCGAAGTGATCGCGAGAGAGATGTCGGTGGGGTGGGTGGGGGGTGGTGCATTCATCCAGCAGTGGATCGACCGTGGCCAATGGCGATGGTGATGATGACGACGATGACGAGTTTCACGTTGCAGTCGTTTCGCTCGGCGGTGAATTATGACGCCGCCACTGCCACCGCCGCCACCATCACCACCATCACTACCACCATCACTACCACCATCACTACCACCATCACCATCACTACCATCACTACCATCACTACCATCATCACCATCACTACCATCACTACCATCACTACCATCATCACTACCACCATCACTACCATCACTACCATCATCACTACCACCATCACTACCATCACTACCATCACCACCATCACTACCATCGCCACCATCACTACCATCACCACCATCATCACTACCATCACTACCATCACTACCATCGCTACCACCATCACCACCATCACTACCATCACTACCACCATCACCACCATCACTACCACCATCACTACCATCACTACCATCACTACCATCATCACTACCATCACTACCATCACTACCATCACTACCACCATCACCACCATCACTACCATCACTACCACCATCACTACCATCACTACCACCATCACTACCATCACTACCATCACCACCATCATCACTACCATCACTACCATCACTACCATCACTACCACCATCACCACCATCACTACCACCATCACTACCATCACTACCACTATCACTACCATCACTACCATCACTACCATCACTACCACCATCACTACCACCATCACTACCATCACTACCATCACTACCACCATCACTACCATCACTACCATCACTACCATCACTACCACCATCACTACCACCATCACTACCACCATCACTACCATCACTACCATCATCACTACCATCACTACCATCACCACCATCACCATCACTACCACCATCACCACCATCACTACCATCACTACCATCATCACTACCATCACTACCATCACCACCATCACCATCACTACCACCATCACTACCACCGCCACCACCACCATCACCACCATCACTACCATCACTACCACCATCACCACCATCACCACCATCACTACCATCACCACCATCACTACCACCATCACTACCATCACTACCACCATCACTACCATCACTACCATCACTACCACCATCACCACCATCACTACCACCATCACCACCATTACTACCATCACTACCATCACCACCATCACTACCACCATCACTACCATCACTACCACCATCACCACCATCACTACCATCACCACCATCACTACCACCATCACTACCACGATCACTACCATCACTACCACCATCACCACCATCACTACCACCGCCACCATCACTACCATCACTACCACCATCACCACCACCATCACTACCACCGCCACGAGTAGAGGACTGTCCACCCCTCATGGTGGCAGGAGCCAGAGCCGGTCCACCGGACCTCTTGAATGCCACATAGATCCAGGCGGTACCGGTCCAGCTCCCGACAGAGGAGTGGCAGCCTCTCCTCTGCAGTGAGCGTTCGAATATTCCACGTGGCCACCCGTAGTGGCTTTTCGTTGTTTCTGGAGGAGCCCCGAGGGTAGATATTCAATCTCCTGGCTCCGCCAATTGGGGTTTGGCCAGGAGACGTCATAGATGCCTGGCCCCCCGGGGCCTCCAGCACAAGCTTATTAGTTACATATTTCAGTTTAACTCGTGGTTTAGTGGTAATTAATTGAAGGTGGAGGGGTTACCAGCCCTTCGCACCCGTCCAGAGCCCCCGTTTAGCCCCTGTGGTGGACACATATGCCATGAGGGGAGGAGCCAATCAAAAATTGGACCTCCCCCCACAGCGCTGTCCACGACAGAGTTGCCAGTCCGGCACCGCGAGGAGGTAGGGGGTTGTTTTGCCGGACACCACCACCATCACTACCACCGCCACCACCACCATCACTACCTTCACTACCACCGCCACCACCATCACTACCATCACCACTACCGCCACCACCATCACCACCATCACCACCATCACTACCACCGCCACCATCACTACCACCGCCACCACCATCGCCACCATCACTACCACCGCCACCACCATCACCACCATCACTACCACCGCCACCACCACCATCACTACCATCACTACCACCACCATCGCCACCATCACTACCACCGCCACCACCATCACCACCACCACTGCCATCATTACCACCGCCACCACCATCACCACCATCACTACCACCGCCACCACCGCCACCACCGCCATCACTACCATCACTACCATCACCACCATCACTACCACCGCCACCACCATCACCACCATCACTACCATGACTACCACCGCCACCACCACCATCACTACCACCACCATCACTACCACCACCATCACCACCTTCACTACCACCGCCACCACCACCATCACTACCATCACTACCACCGCCACCACCACCATCACTACCACCACCACCATCACTACCATCACCACCACCGCCACCACCATCGCCACCATCACTACCACCGCCACCACCATCACCACCATCACTACCACCGCCACCACCATCACTACCACCGCCACCACCATCACCACCATCACTACCACCGCCACCACCACCATCACTACCATCACTACCACCACCATCGCCACCATCACTACCACCGCCACCACCATCACCACCACCACTGCCATCATTACCACCGCCACCACCATCACCACCATCACTACCACCGCCACCACCGCCACCACCGCCATCACTACCATCACTACCATCACCACCATCACTACCACCGCCACCACCATCACCACCATCACTACCATGACTACCACCGCCACCACCACCATCACTACCACCACCATCACTACCACCACCATCACCACCTTCACTACCACCGCCACCACCACCATCACTACCATCACTACCACCGCCACCACCACCATCACTACCACCACCACCATCACTACCATCACCACCACCGCCACCACCATCGCCACCATCACTACCACCGCCACCACCATCACCACCATCACTACCACCGCCACCACCATCACTACCACCGCCACCACCATCACCACCATCACTACCACCGCCACTACCATCACTACCATCGCCATCACGACCGCCGCCATCACCACTACAATGGGTTTCCTGTCCATCGACCGTACAGAAACTAATTGTGCGAAAACACTCGAACGGTTGTGTATTTATTTATTTATTATGTCTCCCTCCTTGTTATCACCCCCCCCAAGACAAAGATCCCCCGTGTAGTCTTAACAGACTATTGTGGCAAGTGCTGTTAGTGAGTAGCACCTATGAAGGCCGGCACGGCACACGAGGGCGTTGGTGGCCAACACCACGCCCGGCCGCCTTTGTCTCCCCAGTGTCGATGTTTTCACACACCGCACCAGGTACTCACTTGAGTCTGAGTCGACCTAGGGGAGGCCCAGGACCGGTTCAGATAATCGTCACTGATTATGGCAGTTAGCGGGAATCGAACCCGTGTCATCAGGTTCGTCCCAACACACACCCCCACACACACCCCCACACACACCCACACACACCCACACACACACACCCACACACACCCACCCCCACACACACACACACACACCCACACACACCCCCACACACACACCCACACACACACCCCCACACACACCCCCACACACACACCCACCCACACACCCCCACACACACCCCCCACACACACCCCCCACACACACCCCCCCCACACACCCCAAACACACACCCCCACACACACACCCCCACACACACACCCACACACACACCTCCACACACACCCCCACGCACACACCCCAAACACACAACCCCACACACACACCCCCACACCCCCACACACACCCCCACGCACACCCCCCACACATACACCCCCACACACCCTCCCCCCATGCACAACTCAATTTCCCCAAAGGCTCCTCTCCAGGACGATCACCGTGTCTGCTCTCCCCCGGAATGCTAAAACGCAGTAGTCGCCAGTGCCAAGGTGACTGCTGCTGGCCTCGGACGGCGATCGCTCTCTCTCTCGCTCTCTCTCTCTCATTCTCTCTCTCTCTCTCGCTCTCTCTCGCTCGCTCTCTCTCTCTCTCGCTCTCTCTCTCTCTCTAGCTCTCTCTCTCTAGCTCTCTCGCTCTCTCGCTCTCTCTCACTCTCTCTCTCGCTCTCTCTCTCTCGCTCGCTCTCTATCTCTCTCGCTCTCTCTCTCTCTCTCTAGCGCTCTCTCGCTCTCTCTCTCTCGCTCTCTCTCTCTCTCTCTGTAGCTCTCTCTCTCTCTCTAGCTCTCTCTCACTCTCTCTCTCGCTCTCTCTCTCGCTCGCTCTCTCTCTCTCTTTCGCATGTACTCAGGCGAAGATGGCGGTGTACAGAACGAGAGTAAAAAGATGCTGCAAGGTGACACTGACGGCTGCTCTGTGCTGCTTCCAGTGTTCAGGGGCCTGCTCAAGGCGCGGCTCCGGCTGGAGCACGCCACGTACCACACACACGTGTCGGTGATGTGCAGCGCGTCTTCTTCGAACGCTGGGGAGCCAGACATGCCCCTCTCTGTACCAGCGTGGACGGCACCACCCCACGTGTTCACCTTCTGAAGCACTCGCTCGTCAACGTGGCGTGCGCGATGACCACCACCACCACTACCACGTGGCTTTTATTTCGTGTTTTGCGCGGTGCATTTAGCGCCACAGCGCGTGGATTTATAGCGAGTATTTGTGCTGCGGGTGACTTTGTGTGTTTCATATCGGAATCGCCTCCAGTGCTGTTGCTACTGGCGGCAATAAAAGTTGTTTAAAAGTCAAAAAAGTTTCTCTCTCTCACGCTCTCTCGCTCTTTCTCTGCATGCTGGGAAGAGGGTGTCTCCCCGCGCCCCAAGCGTTTCCATGACCTGCTAGTGAGGGCCTCGTTTTTCATATGCATCCTAGCCTCACCTGAGAGAGTTTCTTGTACTTGCCGGCGACCCCTTTCACTCTCCGAGCTCCGTCGAGTGCTCTTCATCTCTCCTCCAGCTCTGTGAGTGTCTCCAACAACAGAGGCTCGTGCTGTCTCCCACCTCTGTATCCCTTTCTCCTCTTAACACACTCGTTACTCGGCACGCCTCTGGGCTGCTCACAGCCCTAGCTCTCACCACCCTTCCGATTGCCTGCTCTATCGCTCATCTTTCTCACTCCTCTTACCCTCTGCTCATTCTCACCCTTTTCTTTCCTTGCTGTTGTTTCCCTGCCCCTGCAGCACCCATCACGCCGCGGGATGCTCGTGAACACAGCTCTCACTGTCACCCCCTCCCCCCTCTCTCTCTCCTGCCGCCACCCTGCGCCTACCTCTACCCCCACTTTCTTTTCCATCCACCTCCTTCTTCGTCTTCTCCTCTCTCCGTTCATTCGTGCAGCTAACGTATATATTTAGGTAGTTTATACATTTATGTATGTGTAGTGAGTCCAACCGAGTCGCAGACGTTGTTCCTTTTAGAGGCAACACGTGTATTTGTAACACCGTAACACAATGGGTAACTGCCCCTTCACCAGATACAGCCTAGGGTGGTGACCACCCAGCTAACTACGCTATACAGAGGAGTTGCTGCTACGAAGGGTCGGACCCTCACTCGGGTCTCCGACCACGTGCTTGCCTCGTAGGACGAAGAGCTTCAGCTTGAGACGTAGAACTTCCCGCTTCTAGATGTTGAGCTTCCCGCTTGTAGGTGTTCAGCTTCCCGCTTGTAGGTGTTGAGCTTCCAGCTTGTAGGACGTAGAGCTTCCAGCTTGTAGAGGTGGAGCTTCCAGCATGTAGAGGTGGAGCTTCCAGCTTGTAGGTGTTGAGCTTCCAGCTTGTAGATGTTGAGCTTCCAGCTTGTAGGACGTAGAGCTTCCAGCTTGTAGGTGTTGAGCTTCCAGCTTGTAGATGTTGAGCTTCTAGCTTGTAGATGTTGAGCCACCAGCTTGTAGATGTTGAGTTTCCAGCTTGTAGATGTTGAGCTTCCCGCTTGTAGGTGTTGAGTTTCCAGCTTGTAGATGTTGAGCTTCCCGCTTGTAGGTGTTCAGCTTCCCGCTTGTAGATGTGGAGCTTCCAGCTTGTAGATGTTGAGCTTCTAGCTTGTAGATGTTGAGCTTCTAGCTTGTAGATGTTGAGCTTCCAGCTTGTAGGTGTTGAGCTTCCAGCTTGTAGATGTTGAGCTTCCAGCTTGTAGATGTTGAGCTTCCAGCTTGTAGGACGTGGAGCTTCCAGCTTGTAGATGTTGAGCTTCCCGCTTGTAGATGTTGAGCTTCCAGCTTGTAGGACGTGGAGCTTCCAGCTTGTAGATGTTGAGCTTCCTGCTTGTAGATGTTGAGCTTCCCGCTTGTAGATGTTGAGCTCCCTGCTTGTAGATGTTGAGCTTCCTGCTTGTAGGTGTTGAGCTTCCAGCTTGTAGATGTTGAGCTTCCAGCTTGTAGGTGTTGAGCTTCCCGCTTGTAGATGTTGAGCTTCCAGCTTGTAGGTGTTGAGCTTCCAGCTTGTAGATGTTAAGCTTCCAGCTTGTAGGTGTTGAGCTTCCCGCTTGTAGGTGTTGAGCTTCCAGCTTGTAGATGTTGAACTTCCAGCTTGTAGATGTTGAGCTTCCAGCTTGTAGATGTTGAACTTCCAGCTTGTAGGTGTTGAGCTTCCCGCTTGTAGGTGTTGAGCTTCCAGCTTATAGATGTTGAACTTCCAGCTTGTAGATGTTGAGCTTCCTGCTTGTAGGGGTTGAGCTTCCAGCTTGTAGATGTTGAGCTTCCAGCTTGTAGATGTTGAGCTCCCAACTTGTAGGTGTCGAGCTTCCAGCTTGTAGATGTTGAGCTTCCGGCTTGTAGATGTTGAGCTTCCAGCTTGTAGATGTTGAGTTTCCAGCTTGTAGGTGTTGAGCTTCCACCTTGTAGGACGTAGAGCTTCCAGCTTGTAGATGTTGAGCTTCCCGCTTGTAGATGTTGAGCTTCCAGCTTGAGACGTTGAGCTTCCAGCTTGTAGATGTTGAGTTTCCAGCTTGTAGATGTTGAGCTTGCCGCTTGTAGATGTTGAGCTTCCTGCTTGTAGACGTAGAGCTTCCAGCTTGTAGATGTTGAGCTTCCTGCTTGTAGGTGTTGAGCTTCCAGCTTGTAGGACGTAGAGCTTCCAGCTTGTAGATGTTGAGTTTTCAGCTTGTAGATGTTGAGCTTCCGGCTTGTAGATGTTGAGCTTCCCGCTTGTAGATGTTGAGCTTCCAGCTTGTAGGTGTTGAGCTTCCAGCTTGTAGATGTTGAGCTTCCAGCTTGTAGGTGTTGAGCTTCCAGCTTGTAGATGTTGAGCTTCCTGCTTGTAGGTGTTGAGCTTCCAGCTTGTAGATGTTGAGCTTCCAGCTTGTAGGTGTTGAGCTTCCAGCTTGTAGATGTTGAGCTTCCAGCTTGTAGATGTTGAGCTTCCAGCTTGTAGATGTTGAACTTCCTGTTTGTAGGTGTTGAGCTTCCAGCTTGTTGATGTTGAACTTCCAGCTTGTAGATGTTGAGCTTCCCGCTTGTAGGTGTTGAGCTTCCAGTTTGTAGATGTTGAGCTTCCAGCTTGTAGGTGTTGAGCTTCCCGCTTGTAGATGTTGAGCTTCCAGCTTGTAGATGTTGAGCTTCCACCTTGTAGGACGTAGAGCTTCCAGCTTGTAGGTGTTGAGCTTCCACCTTGTAGGACGTAGAGCTTCCAGCTTGTAGGTGTTGAGCTTCCACCTTGTTGGACGTAGAGCTTCCAGCTTGTAGATGTTGAGCTTCCCGCTTGTAGGTGTTGAGCTTCCAGCTTGTAGATGTTGAGCTTCCTACTTGTAGATGTTGAGCTTCCAGCTTGTAGGTGTTGAGCTTCCAGCTTGTAGGTGTTGAGCTTCCAGCTTGTTGGACGAAGAGCTTCCAGCTTGTAGGACGGAGAGCTTCCCGCTTGTAGGTGTTGAGCTTCCAGCTTGTAGGACGTAGAGCTTCCTGCTTGTAGATGTTGAGTTTCCAGCTTGTAGATGTTGAGCTTCCTGCTTGTAGATGTTGAGCGTCCAGCTTGTAGAATGCAGCGACCCCGGTCCCTCTCAGGAACCCGCCTTATATCCCTCTACAGTCGGGGCCGCTCCGCCCTCGGCCCCGCCCGCCTTCTCGAACATTCTTGTTCTCTCTCGATCCTTCTCAAGAGCTCTCCCCGGACACGTGGTCACCCACAAACCCCCCCACCTGGGGCCCCTTGTGTGGACTCTCCGGATCACGTGTCTACAGGGTCAACCAGAGTGCCATGGCCCGGGGCAACCCTGCCCCCTGGGCTGACGCTCAACCACTCCCCCTCGTGGGAGCCCCCCACCACACGTTGTGCGTGGTGCCCGCACTATCGCAGTGCTCGCCAAGCCCCGCTAGGGCCGGTGTCACACACAGCCACCCACACGGTGCTGTCCACCCTAGGGCTGGTGTTACACACAGCCACCCACACGGTGCTGTCCACGCTAGGGCTGGTGTCACACACAGCCACCCACACGGTGCTGTCCACGCTAGGGCTGGTGTCACACACAGCCACCCACACGGTGCTGTCCACGCTAGGGCTGGTGTTACACACAGCCACCCACACGTTGCTGTCCACGCTAGGGCTGGTGTTACACACAGCCACCCACACGGCGCTGTCCACGCTAGGGCTGGTGTTACACACAGCCACCCACACGGTGCTGTCCACGCGAGGGCTGGTGTTACACACAGCCACCCACACGGTGCTGTTCACGATGTAGGAACATCGAACGGCACAGCCCTTCCAGGCCAGCACCATACAGTGACATCCCCGATGTCACTACATCACCCCCCCCCCCCCACCCTTCATAACATCCAGCAGTCCTGGCTGTCAACTCCCTCTTTAACTGAACAATAAGTGAAATGCAACAATAAGAAGAACAGAAATAAATACCCCAACCCACCTGTACAAAAATTACACAATATACAAACCAACAGGGAGAAGGTTGGCAACTAACGAACCAATAATAACCAGACCATCCCAACAACATTATTACAAAAACGTGTAAAACCTCGGGATCCCTTCCACTCCCACACCTCCCACCTTCACCGCGTAACAATGCACGTGAGCTCAATGGCGGCCAGGTTCAGCCAATGACCCGCCACGACAAAACGTGCGCGACAAGCAACTGGTAGCTTGGGAGCGTGTGTGCGAGGGAATGACGAAGAACGAGTCTTTGAGCGAGTCCTTGATGCCGTGCCCCCAGCGACGGTGGGCTCGCTCACCCTGGAGGACCTGGGAGGAATGCGTAAATGTTCCGCCGAACCCGGGCTCCTCACGAAGAGCAGTAGGCCGGGCCGACGGATCCTCCGCGCTCGAAGCCTGCGAAGGCGGCATGCACGGCCGTTCAGGGGACGTCAGTCGTGTAGCACCTGGGGGCGGAACAGAGGATCAACCTCAGCTGGCACACACCCCGGCTCGTCGGACACAATCGACACTCGGCCCCTGCGATGTGGAGACGAATCGAATTCGCGCGGCGCGATAAACGGTTTTAGGCGAGAAGGATGCACGGACCAAAGTTGATCTGGACACAGTGGTCGAACAACTCGGACAACATCGACCGGCCCCCGCCAAGGGTGGAGTGACTTAGGCGATGTACCCAACCGGCACCTGGGGACAGTGCAACCAGGCCTTGTCCCCCGGCGACCATTCGCGCAGGGACGCACGCACTCCCTTAAGCCGTACGCTGGCCAATTGCCGCGACTCCGAATTAATCCTGGAGGCCTCCCACGCTTCAGAAAATTTCTGAAGAGAGTGAAGCAAACGGAGTCAGAAATCTTAGATTGATGCTTTGCTGGCGCGGCCTGTAACTGTACATCGATGGGGGGGGGGGGGTCGTATTCCCTTCCATACATTAAAAAAACGGCCAGTGGCCGGTGGACGCGTGCGGGGCCATCCTGTAAGTGGCGAGGACCCCAGGGGATATGTAACTCCCAATCGAGTTGTGATTCATTGACCTGGTGGCTCAACATGGAGGTCAAAGTCCTATGTAGCCGTTCGACCATTCCATCCGTCTGCGGGTAGTACGGCGACGTACGCACCTTCTTTGTTCCCAACAAAACGCAGACCGCCTGTCGCAATTTAAAATAAAATGTATTGCCCTGGTCGGTCAAAAGGCTCACTCCAGCGCTGTCCTGCAGACAGTCTCGTCCCTTCACCTGATGAAGGCCGCTTGTGTTGTGACCGAAACGTCGTGAGAATATTATTGTGTTATTTTATTTTTTCAATTTATTGTTTTATTCTCTTTCTACGTGACTTTACCGAAAGAACCAAAGAAGACGGTCAAAAGGCGTTCAGGAGCGCCCTTGTCCATAACGTAACCATCGAGGAATGCTTCCGTAGGTCGACTCAGCCTAAAATGAGTACCTGGTGCGGTGTGTAAACGTCGCCACTGGGGAGACAAAGGCGGCCGGGCGTGGTCTTGGCCACCCACCCCCTCGTGTGCCGTGCCGGCCTTCATAGGTGCTACTCGCTAACAGCACTTTCCCTAACAGTCTGTTGCAGGCTATGCTGGGGGATCTTTGTCTTTGGTGCGTCTGTGCCTATGTAGGCTAGACGGTGACCTTTGCGTGAATATGTGAGGCTGGAAGGTGGTGGGCACGATTCAAAACGTGATCGCGACGGGAGAGATGTACGGAGGTGTATTGCACGAGTGTACACGTGTGGGTGCAGTGGGGAGCGGTAGCCTCGTGGTCGGTGCACCGCAACTATCCAATCAGGCGGCCCGAGTTGAATTTCTCGGCGCACGGCCAAAAACGGTGGGCGAATGCTTATTGAACCGGAACCGGGCCTCCCCAAGGTCGCCTCAGCCTTAAATAATCACCTGCTAGCGACGGGTGAACATCGGCATTTTTAGGAGACAAAGGCGGCCGGGCGTGGCGTTGGCCACTCGCCCACCCTACTTTCTCGTGTGCCGTGCCGGCCTTTAACAGGTTAAACGGGGGGGGGGCATCGTTGTCTTCGTGCCGGGAGTGGCGGTGCTGTGCTTACGCAGCGCGCCGCCGAAACCCGAGAGACGTTAAGTTTGACTCCTTGAGAAATGGATAACGCCGTAGTATCGGGGGAACCCAATTTCTCCAGTCTCAAACAGGACCATTGCCCGAAACGTCAGCCGATTGCGTTTTTGTTTTTTTGTCCATGCGACGGCCTTCGGTGATGAATGTGCCGGGCGTCATGAACCTGTGTTTGTGCGCCACTGCCCGTTAATATTTTAGTGCAAATTAATCAATCGCATCGTTTATTTATGGCAGGGTGGAGGAGCTCCCGTCGAGAGTAACCTGGACCACAGCAACGCGGTGGACGCGCGATGAAAAGTCGTCAAGCAACTGCGGCGAATGGAAATAAATTACGCAATAGTGGCACACTGTAACGGGGCCTCGAGTCACTCGTTACCTGCAATGAACGCGAACGCACGGTTTGGTGGTGGTGCTGATGCTGCTGCTGCTGTTGTTGCTGTTGTTGCTGTTGTTGTTGCTGCATTGGCAGTGGGGTACAAACAGCAACGAGGCTCAACGCATTCGTCGATTTAAAAAAAATAAACTACGTTAACAACTATTGTTACGTGGCTCTTTTTTCAGAAGCGTAGATGGCTATCTCGAATAATAGCTCAACGAAGTGGGCTTATCATCATCATCATCACGTTGAAATCCTATGGCAGCCAACATACTCTAAACGGGGGGAAGAATCGGAAGACCGGGAGAAAAATCCACGTGACCACGGGGAGTGAGAGAGACACGCAGACTCCAAATATACAGCAGCAGGCGTCTTCAGGGTCAGGATCGAACCCACGACCTCCTGCATACCAGGCGAGGTAGTTAACATCTCATAGCCACCGTGACGCCCAACAGCTCCAGGTGAGTCGGAGTGAGCGGTCGCGATGCCACCGGGAGTGGATCTGTCAGGGTGCAGGAGACCGGTTCGTGGGGCGGTCGTCTGACTTGGGTGGTGGTGGTGGTGGTAGTGGCCGCAGATGCAGTGGGGAGCGGTGGCGCGATGGTCAGCACACTCCACTCCGAACCCGCGATCGGAAGGGATGATGGTGATTGGTGATAATTGATGATTGATGATGATGATGATTGATTGATGATGATTGATGATAATGATTGATGATGATTGATGATGATGCTGATGATCCATGGGCGCGACTGGATGACCGACCAGAGCCAAGGAATTGGAAAAGAGCGAGAACACATCGGCGCAGATCGAGAGGTGAGATGCGTTCGTTGCGCCGGAGCGTGACACGGTAGCCTTCATCCAGCAGCGGATAAAAGCCACGACGCACGAATGATGTCCAGGACGACAACGACGACGACGACTACGATGATGATATCGGCACGAGGACGTAAATAGGTCCCGCACAATAGGACAACCGTTTTGCACCCGACGCGAAAAAAAACTATTTCACATTTTAACCTCAATTTTCTAACTGGGACACGCGCTCCATGAAAAAAAGAAACCTCTCTCTCTCTCTCGTGTCTCACGGGGGGGGGGGGGGGGAGGGGGTAAGCAGGCAGAGTACGCGAGGTTCAAGCGAAGAAATTAAGAAGCCCCACCGGGGGAGCGCGGCGAGACGTCTCGAGCGTCCGCAGACACGCGGGCGCCGGAGAGAACAGAGCGGCAGGGTCAGAGCGGCACGGGCACGCGCTCCTCGCAACTGAAACTTAATAGTTCCGTGAACTAATAGTTTAGTTTTAGATTGTGATTTGTTATTGCGCTTGATTACTCAGGAAAGGCTCACAGAGTCGCAAGACTTTGTTTTAGGAGAGTCTGTCACGTTATCGACACGCCTCCAGCACTCCATACGGAGCGAAATAATAGAAATAATATGTAGTCTTGATTTGAAGCTTTCGTGACTGCAGGAATCCATACTCTTTGGTTCTTTCGGTAAAGTCACGTAGGTATTTTATTTTATTTGATACCTACGTGACTTTACCGAATGAACCAAAGACTATGCATATGTATTGTTCAACACGGAGGCACGCACTCTGGACTGGGAGGCAACACTTTTATCTAACAACTTCCCTAGCGGGTAACACTGCACGTAACTCGGGTTCTCTAGTAGGTGATGTGGCCCACTGTGTGAGTAGCGAGTTAACTCGAGACGAAGAAGAGCCCATAGACGACGAGACGCGGGACCCCGGCTTGATTCCACAGACGAGCCCAGAACGCTCCCGGGACTGCCCCTTGACGCTCCTGGGCGTGGCCTCGCTCTGCCTTCGGCCACGCCCCCTTCGAGACCTTTCCCAAAGGATCCCGACCGAGCATCACGTGCCCCACTCGGGCTACCACGTGCTCACTTGCCCTCTCTCTCAGGCCATCACCAGGACTATGCCCCCTAGGGCTGGCTGACACGCCGCACTTACTCTGGTGCTAGAGAGAGGCTCCAGACGCACAGTTACCCTACTGCAACAGTAGCTGGTGCGGACACCCGAGTGACACCATTTACGTCACTACACATACATACATACATATGAGTATGGATCTCTATGGGTCTCCGTGGATCTCTATGGGTCTCTTCCGTCCGATATATTAGATCTAGATTGAAAACTAATTTATTTGGAGCTGCTTTTTGCGTGTTTAGTTTGTTGTCCTTCCCGCCCGCACCTCCGATGAGCACGGTTGGCTACCTACGGTGCGAAATAAGTTCAACGTACGTACACAGAAATCGCCTCTTGCGTGCAATCTCATTATGATGATAGCACTCTCGATGGCGTCTGCTGTTGGGTTTCTGCTTTTCCAATGGCACAATTTCTAAATTATTTGGTGGTCTCAATGTTAAACTGCCCTTGGCGACGGGAGCTCGCTGTTGGTAGTGAACGTCGTTTGGCAATGGGGTTTTTTCACGTTCATTAATCTTCCGTGACCTTTCTTGGCATTTTAAAACAAACAAAAAAAATAAACGGCCAATGCCACGTTGCCAAAACTGTCGATGCATTTGAACTCGCGCGTAAATCGATGGCATCACGCGGGCATCATTGAAGTCATCTTCTCGCAGTGGGTTCGATCCCGACCCTGACGCCTGCTGGAAATTTAGAGTTTGCGTCTCTCTCCGTGGTGAGATGTTAACTACCTCGCCTGGTATGCAGAAAGCTCGTGGGTTCGATTCCGACACCTGACGCCTGCTGTATAGTTAGAGTCCGCGGTGTCTTTCTACCGGTGGTTGAATGGATTTTCCTCCGGGTCCTCCGGATTTTTGCCTCCACATTTAAAATCAACGTCCCTTGAGAGTAATGTGGCTACTATACATTTGCACGCGATAAGCCACTTCGCTGAGCTATCACTTTAGCGGGCCAAGTCGCTTCTGAAAAATAGTTACACAGCCCGGTGGGGCCTTACCTGGAAGAAAAAAAACCCCATAAAGTTTACAGTTTAGTATCATAAATTCTTGCACTCTTTTCATCCGTCCGTCCACCCATCTGAGCCTACAATCAGTGGCGGTACAACATTACGTCGAACTAACCCCCAATAAAGAAATGTATCATTCACAACATTTGGCCTGCGAAATGCAGGCGTGTGTTTTTAAAACACTCCGCCGTAAAAAAAAAAAAATTGGCACGTGATCATCAACTGCGGTCGCCTTTTTTTCGCGTTCGTTTGCTAAGAACGCTTTCTTTACTCTGCCATTGCAAAACGTAAACACGCGGGTTGCTCTCGGCCCCTTTCTTTAGGGGGCCGGTGAAAAAGGGGGAGGGAGAAACAAAATGAACAGCTCTAAAATCACGAAGCGCTGAAGCGAAATAAAAAAAAACACCACGACGCATATATTTTGTTTTTTTTTGCTTGCCTCTCCTACTGCGATTGAGCGGCCGTGCAAAGTGGAACGTCCGCACCGCCACTCCCCCACAGCGCCAGTCGCTGTAATTGAAGGCTTTTCAGTGCCTCGCAGAGGAGGAAGAGGAGAGTGGGGGGAGGGGGGCGCTAATGCCGTGAATATTTTCTTGTCCAGTCGCTCGAGATCTTCGCACCGTTCCCGTTGACCTCGTGGCGCGCCGATGTCTGCGTCGGCCCGTAGCGCACCACGCTTGGCGCTACGGTGGCTAGGGGAAGATGTCTCCCTCGTCTGGTATGCAGGAGGCCGTGGGTTTCGAGGGATAGATACCTATCCCTGACGCAGTTGTCTCTCTCTCTCTCTCTCCCCCGGTGGTCGCGCGGATTTTTCTCCGGGTCCTCGGGTTTTTGCCTCCACATTTATAATCGACCTGGGTGCGTTCATGAGTCTTTGTCTGCTGCCATACATCTCCACGTGATGATGATGCGATGACGATGATGACGACGAGCCACTTCGTTGAGCTGTCATTTGTGATGGCAAGGGTCGCTTCTGAAAAAGAGTTGTAACAGCTCGGCGGGGCCTTACCTGGTACAATAAAAAAATAGTTTGGGTTTTCTCCGGGTTCTCCTGCCCCCCCACCCCCCCCCTGCCTCACACAAAGCCTGGAACAGACCAAACTGCTGAATGAAAATTGGTTTGCTCTTTAATAATAAATTGATAAAATAAAATAACACAATAATATTCTCACGACGTTTCGGCCACAACACAAGCGGCCTTCATCAGGTGAAGGGACGAGACTGTCTGCAGGACAGCGCGTTGTCATCATCGGCGTCGTCGTCATCGTCGTCATCATCGTCATCATCGTCGTCGTTATCGTCATCGTCATCCTCGACGTTATCATTGTCATCGTCGTCGTCATCAGGGTCATCATCGTCATCATCCTCGTCGTCGTTATCATCATCGTCATCCTCGTCGTCATTATCGTCGTCATCATCGTCGTCATCATCGTTGTCGTCGTCGTCATCATCGTCATTAACGTTGTCGTCGTCGTCATCATCGTCATCATCGTCATCATGATCGTCGTCGTCGAGCAGCGCAAGAGGCAGCATTCGGTGGTCGCGCGGCTTTGCTCTCGTGGCCGAGTGTGGGCCAACGCCGGCGGCGACGTGGCGATGTGTTCCATCTTCACGCGCCAGGGGGGGCAGTGAAGTGTCACTTTCGGGCCGGGGAAGTTCTTCGCAAAATAAAATTGAGGACCGGTGGGGGGGGAGGGGATGGGGGATGGGATGGGGTAGGTGGGTTGGATGGGTGGGTGACTGGGATGGGTTTGTGGGTGGGATGGATGGGTTGGTGGGATGGGTGGGTGGGTGGGTGGGATGGGTGGGTGGGATGGATGGATGGGTGGGATGAGTGGGTGGGTGGGATGAGTGGGTGTGTGGGATGAGTGGGTGGGTGGGATGGATGGGTGGGATGAGTGGGTAGGTGGAATGAGTGGGTGGGTGGGATGAGTGGGTGGGTGGGATGAGTGGGTGGGATGAGTGGGTGGGATGAGTGGGTAGGTGGGAAGAGTGGGTGGGATGAGTGGGTGGGTGGGATGAGTGGGTGGCTCCGCACGTGTTTTATTTCCTTGAATCTTTTTTTCTTCCCGCGAGCTCAATCTCTAGGCAATGGACATCGCTGCGGTGAGAGGGGGATGGCGGCTTGCCGTAGTGGCGGCTCAGTGGGTTGAGCGCGCTGCTACGAACCCGGCGACCTGAGTTTGCTTGCTGGCCACGGCTAACATCAGTAGGCGAGGGATATCCTGACCGCTCCATAACAATGTTGGCCCTGCAATGGAGTAATCGCAATACCCGTCGACCCACACGGTTTACCCCGTATTCTTGTACAGATAAATTCAGTTTACAGGTCCATACGGCGCACAGCCGTTTCGATACGAGCAACATTTTTTTCCGTCTATTTGTTTGTGTTTCTCCCTCGTGATGGGACTTTGTAGGATGAACGTTGAGATGTATAAGTGCACCCACGGGGTGACCAATAAGGTCTAAATTAGTCTGTAATAGGGTAGGCATTGATAAGGGGTTGACAGGTGTGTAATCGGACCATCAAATAATAATAATAATCGGATACCTCTCGTAATAACGACGTCTTCTGAGTCTCGATCCGGGGGACGCGGCCGCGTGCCTTGGCAGTGCCACGGCGTGTCGGATGTGCCCTCCGATCCGAACAAGGCTCTCGTAAAAATATATATATATTAAATTTAAACAAAAATGATATGAAAAAATATATACCAGGTAAGGCCCACTGAGCTGTAACGCTTTTTTTCATTGGGCCTTACCCGGTAAAATAAAAAAAAATTGCGTTGCCGAGAAAGCAGCTGCCCCCTGATGGAACGGATGGTGTCTCTCTTTAGCCAAGCGGATCAGCTGTGTTCGTCATCGTCAGCGGGCTGTGGCCGCGTGTCCGCCAAGACGCGCACATCGATGATTACTTTGTTTAAGGCGCACCGCTCTGAACGTGTCTGCACGACTCCCCCGTGCTCGCGAAACTGATTTTATTGACCCCGGAGGGACAGATGGGCCGAGTCACCCCCCCCCCCCAACTCCACCCCACCCACCAACCGGGATTTGCACTCATGAGCCTCCTGATTGCGAGCCACTCTCGCTCTATGGCTGAGCCACCTTAGCTGGATGCCGGCGCACCGCGTTGGATATAAGCCCAGCTTGCCAGGCTTGCACAACGACTACGCCTACAGCTTTCCGCTGTGACTGTGCAATGCAACGGGGGGTGGGGTGGGGGAGGAGAGAACACAACTGTGTCTCGTTTACAAAAAAAAGAAGACTGCTTGTTCCGCAAATATCTAGGGGGCGAGAGGAAATCCGATATCGGCGAATTAACACGGAGCGCTATAGATGCGCGCTAGCCGGATCGATGATCTTACATCGCCGGGACAGCCGCTGCCGGTGGACGTACGAGGATTTTTTTTTTGCGTGTGCCAAAGAGCGGCGGAGCGGATTCCAGGCTTGGGGGAGCTGAGCGAGCTGGGTTTGAGCCACGTGTTTATTTTTTTTCCCACGCTGCAGGCCAGGAGGGCCTCGTGTCATCGACACCGCAGGACGCGAACCGTGGCGAGGTTCAACCCCGAAGTGCCACCGCTCTCTGGTTGGCACAAATCAATTGCTGCCAACTTGTGGCCTGGCCGGCTACAACCTGGCCAGCTTGCAAACCCCCCCCCCCCCACCGCTGCCTCCGTGTTGGGGGGTTTTGGGGGGGGAGGTTTCAAGTTTTGCTGCCAATATACCCACGCGAGCCCGTCTTATATTTCAACCACGGTTTTTGTTTTATCGTGACGTTGTTTGCTTTATTTTATTCATCATGATCGGTCATCATCGCGCGGCGCTTTCAGATGCGCTTCTGCTGGCCGTCTGGAACGCTCCTTCGTCCCGCCGATATGAGGAAGCCACTGGAGCTTTGCACTTTGAAATCACCGAGATTAAAATCTCATTTATTTAGAACTGCATTTTACGTTTAGATTGTTGTCCTTCCCCCCACGCCCGCCCGCCCGCACCTCCGATTTGGCGCGGTTGGCTACGTACGGTGCAAAATAAGTTGAACGTACAGAACGTACATTCCAGTCGGCTTGCTGGGTAGACGGACGCAGGCAATGGGTGGACTTGGTGAGTGTTGTAGTTGGTAAAGCTACGGCAATGGGATTTGTCGTACCTTTACCGGAGAAGCTGCTGGCATGTGGACCGAAACGTCGGGCATCACTGGCGAGCCACACGCGGAACGACCCTAGTGGGAGGCGGGGGGGGTAGGGTGCTGTGTCGCCACACCCTGGTGTGACACACCGGCTCGCTTCGCCTGCTGAGATTAGCCAACACAGACACTGGTGCCACGGCACGTCCATCCCGACCACCCCTCCCAACCCCCTCCACCCCCAACACCCTCCACCCACACCCCCCGTGATCGCCACCAAGTCGGCGGGCGTCCGCCCCAGCGCGTCGCGCCAACCATCGCTCATCGCCGCTCGCGAGCCCCCCGCGAGCCCCCCGCGAGCTCCCTGCTAGTCGGCGTCGTGGTGTCGCCTAGGGGTTCCATAGGTCGAGGAAGGGGGGAGAGGGGGGTTCGATTCCCCCCCCCCCCCCCCGGGGCAGACGGTCACTCGGGCCGGCGTTTAAAATTAATTGGCTATCGACTGCCTTGCACCCCGGCTGGGACCCGCAGCCGTTTGAAGATGATGGACGAAAGTTTGGCTCCAGAAAAAAAGAGAGAGAGCTTCTCTCTCTCTCTCTTTCTCTCTCTCTATATCTTTTTTTGTTCGGATCTTTCAACGTTTATTTGAACGTGGTTTTCCCTCCACAAAGTTCCGTGGTTTACACGGGCTTCGGAGGGCGGTGGCACACGGTGGAGCCTTTGGCCCCGGCAGAACGGAACCTTCGTGGGAGGCGTGCGTGTGTGCGGTCCTTGCGTGCCTCTCTCTCGAACCTGTTCCTCGCCACCTTCCTATGGATGGCACAGCTAACACCGCAGTGCAGCTTGGCATGCAGCTTGGGAAGGGCGTAAGACTCAAAGACGCCGGCCTCGGAGATGTCACGCACAGCTGCAGCCTACGCAATGTTCCTGATGGCAAACTTTTTTTTAATCGCCTTATCCTTGGGCAAAGCAGCGCGCGCAATTTTGCGCAGCGCACCGTGCTGCACGTGGTCCACGGTCCGTCGTCACGCGCCTGTTGTTCCTTCTCCTCTTAGTCATGTCGGCAGTTCTATCTCTTTCTCTCTCTCGCTCTCTCTCTCCCTGAGGAGCCTAGAAGATGCTCGGTTTAGTCGGCACTTTGCTTCGTTCATCATTTCTTTGTTGTTTTTTCTCCATTGCTTTGCTTTATGTGCTCCCCCCCACCCCATGTTTAAATGAAAGATTTTAGGTATTTTCTCTTTCTCTCTGTCTCTCACTCTCTTTCTCTCTGTGCCCTTCTACAACAGCAGCTTCGTATTTGGGGTGGTGCCTTACCTGGCTAACAAGCGCCATGACCTCGCCAACTTCGCCTGTGCTCAGGCGAAGTTGGCGGTGTACAGAACGAGAAAATAAAGCGATGCTGCAAGGTGACACTGACGACTGCTCTGTGCTGCTTCCAGTGTTCAGGGGCCTGCTCAAGGCGCGGCTCCGGCTGGAGCACGCCACGTACCACACACACGTGTCGGTGATGTGCAGCGCGTCTTCTTCGAACGCTGGGGAGCCGGACAAGCCCCTCTCTGTACCAGCGTGGACGGCACCCCACGTGTTCACCTTCTGAAGCGCTCGCTCGTGTCACCGTGACGTGCGCGATGACCAACACCACCACCACGTGACTTTTATTTCGTGTTGTGCGCGGTGCATTTAGCGCCACAGCGCGTGGATTTATAGCGATCATTTGTGTTGCTGGTGGCTGTGTTTTTCGTATCGGAATCGCCTCCAGTGTTGTTGCTGCTGGCAGCAATAAAAGTTGTTTAAAAGTACAAAAAAGTCTGCCAAGAGGAGCGAGCGAGCCTCTGTGGCCGGAGTGGCTGTGTGCTGTCGTTGTAAGCAGGAACAGAACCAGCCTCTGTGGCCAAGTGGCTGTGTGCTGTCGTTGTAAGCAGGAACAGAACGAGCCTCTGTGGTCAAATGGCTGTGTGCTGTCGATGTAAGCAGGAACAGAACGAGCCTCTGTGGCCGGAGTGGCTGTGTGCTGTCGTTGTAAGCAGGAACAGAACGAGCCTCTGTTGCCGGAGTGGCTGTGTGCTGTCGTAAGCAGGAACAGAACGAGCCTCTGTGGCCGGAGTGGCTGTGTGCTGTCGTTGTAAGCAGGAACAGAACGAGCCTCTGTGGCCGGAGTGGCTGTGCGCTGTCGTAAGCAGGAACAGAACGAGCCTCTGTGGTCAAGTGGCTGTGTGCTGTCGTTGTAAGCAGGAACAGAACGAGCCTCTGTGGTCAAGTGGCTGTGTGCTGTCGTTGTAAGCAGGAACAGAACGAGCCTCTGTGGCCAAGTGGCTGTGTGCTGTCGTTGTAAGCAGGAACAGAACGAGCCTCTGTGGCCAAGTGGCTGTGTGCTGTCGTTGTAAGCAGGAACAGAACGAGCCTCTGCGGTCAAGTGGCTGTGTGCTGTCGTTGTAAGCAGGAACAGAACGAGCCTCTGTGGCCAAGTGTCTGTGTGCTGTCGTTGTAACCAGGAACAGAACGAGCCTCTGTGGTCAAGTGGCTGTGTGCTGTCGTTGTAAGCAGGAATAGAACGAGCCTCTGTGGCCAAGTGGCTGTGCGCTGTCGTAAGCAGGAACAGAACGAGCCTCTGTGGTCAAGTGGCTGTGTGCTGTCGTTGTAAGCAGGAACAGAACGAGCCTCTGTGGCCGGAGTGGCTGTGTGCTGTCGTTGTAAGCAGGAACAGAACGAGCCTCTGTGGTCAAGTGGCTGTGTGCTGTCGTTGTAAGCAGGAACAGAACGGAAAGCGCCGCTCGGGAACTCCAAAATTGTGTTTTTGGCACGCCGGGCTACTCTCCGCCGTCTTCTCACCTCTCATTTTGCGCCCCCCGTAAAATTGTACGAAGCCAATGTTCGTTGTAGGCTGCGATGATACGGGGTCACTATCGGGTAGAGGCCTGCGTTAGGCTCCAGTGGTAGTGCGGCATGGACACGTGGTCAGGGGATGTAAGTGAGGCTCTGCCTCCAATGAAAATAGCTGTAGAATGAGAATAAAATAATAAATTGATTAAATAAAATAACGCAATACAATTCTCACGACGTTTCGGCCACAACACAAGCGGCCTTCATCAGGTGAAGGGACGAGACTGTCTGGAGGACAGCGCTGGAGCTCGTCCCTTCACCTGATGAAGGCCGCTTGTGTTGTGGCCGAAACGTCTTGAGAATTTAATTGTGTTATTTTATTTTATCAATTTATTATTTTATTATCATTCTACGTAACTTTACCGAAAGAACCAAAGAAGATGAATCCTTGCAGTGACGAAAGCTTTAAATCGAAATTTACATTTTTTTAAATATAAAATTAAAATGTTTCCACTGATCTGTGTTGTAAATGTCACTTCTGTGTGATTCCAATCATCACAGAGAGACAGTTACAGGCACGCGCTTGTTGCCTGCGCTCCATCCAGCTGTCTTGAGGGGTTGCACAATCAGAGGGGAGGCTGAGCTCGTCGTTGTCTCGTCGCATCTCCCTGCGTTTGCAGCGGAGCCCCGCAAATTTGGCGATTTTGACTATAAAAACGACTGGAATCATACAGAAGTGACATAACGCAGATCAGTGGAATAAATCTTAATTTTTATTTTATTTTTTGATTTAAAGCTTTCGTGACTGCAACGATTCATCTTCTTTGGTTCTTTCAGTAAAGTCACGTAGAATGAGAATAAAATAATAGATTGATAAAATAAAATAACACAAAAATATTCTCACGACGTTTCGGCCACAACACAAGCGGCCTTCATCAGGTGAAGGGACGAGACTGTCTGGAGGACAGCGCTGGAGTGAAAAAGCCACGCTCAGATCGCGACCTTTAAGCTGTGTGAGAAGAAACAAAGCGCCTTGACAATGGAATTAGCATTGAATTTAGCATTGAAATGGCGTGGCTTTTTCACTCCAGCGCTGTCATCCAGACAGTCTCGTCCCTTCACCTGATGAAGGCCGCTTGTGTTGTGGCCGAAACGTCGTGAGAATATTATTGTGTTATTTTATCAATTTATTTTTTTATTCTCATTCTACGTGACTTTACCGAAAGAACCAAAGAAGATTGTTTTTTTCGTAACAGCTATTTTCATTGGAGTATGGCAGGCGAGGCTGTGGCTCCCCTGACCGCACGTCCCTGGACTAGTGCCTCATGCCCGGCGATCCCTACTCTAAGCCGGCCTCGCACTGTTCGAGTGAGAAATTAATTATTGCTATTTGCCTGCAACAACCCCAGCTTTCAGAATAAATGAACACAACAAAAAAATCGGTTTTATCGTTCATGCGACAACGCCCCGCTCCTACTCTGTAGAGATAATTTTTGAGTATTTGCCTCCTGCTATAAATGTCCACGTGATGATGATGATGATAAGCCACTTCGTTGAGCTGTCGTTTCTGACAGCCAGATCGCTTTTGAACAAGAGCTCGGTGCGCGCCTTACCTGGTAAGATGAAAAAAGAAATGTGTTTAGGTTTTTTTTTTAGATTTGAAGCTTTCGTGACTGCAAGGATCCATACTCTTTGGTTGTCGTCCCGACAGTTCTGTTCCTTCACCTGAAGAAGGCCACTTGTGTTGTGGCCGAAACGTCGTGATTTTTGTTGTTTTATTTTTTACCTACGTGACTTTACCGAATAGAACCAAAGAGTATGTTTAGGGTTTTTTGTGATTTTCCTTTCCCTTCCTAAACGCGTGACGTTAATTTTAAATGTGGAGGGGGCGAACCGGAGGACCCGGAGAAAAATCCACGCGAACACTACGGGCAGAGAGAGAGACACACAGGCAAACTCCAAATATGCAGCAGCAGGCGTCAGGGTCGAGATGGAACCCGCGACCTCCTGCACACCAGGCGAGGTAGTTAACATCTCACACCTCTTCCAAGACCTGCGTGGCGAAGTAAGATTACCTTTAAGGGAGGGGGGAGAGGCTCTCTTGAGTTGAAACCCGTCCGCCAGCAGTGGCGTGAGCGAGCGATTTCAGGGTTGCCCCTTTGCCCCTTAAAGGCGCTCCCTTCATTGGGAGCGCCTTTATCTCATCTCAACGTCATTGACATAGAGATGAGAGCGAGGGCGCTTTACAGGCAATCGAGGAGGGTGCGGCGCGTGCGAATGTAACTGGTGGAGGGGGAGGTGAGTGAAAGAGGTGAGAGCGATGCAACGGGGAGCGAATCTGTGATGCGTGAAGTCGGTGGAAGCGGCACTGAAGACGGTATTGATTTGAGGCTTTCGTGACTGCACGAATCCATACTCTCTGGTGCTTTCGGTAAAGTCACGGTCGGGTATCGAAAACGTCGTGATTTATTTCATTTTATACCTACGTGACTTTACCGAAAGAACCAAAGAGTATGGAGACGGTATGTGACGCCGCATGCGCTGAACGAATGGGGGTTGATGAGTGACGGTCGTATTGTGAGAGTATGGAGAGGGAGCAGTATCGGTGGTGGTGGTGGTGGTGGTGAAGGGGGGGGGGGAGATTGAGGGGTCGTGGGGTGAGCTATGGAACGATTAGTGTTGTCAGGCCGTGCTCGTGCGTGGTGTCCGGTTCGCGTCCGGTTCGTGCCCGGTGCGTGCGGGACTCCCAACACCCCCCCACCCCCCCGTGCGCTCTCGCCCACCCGGGGGGCCGGGGGGGGAGGAGGGAGGAGGGGTGGGTGGGTGGGGACGCCATCGCGGAATCCTCATTAACGCCTTTGCGAGATCGCAGTGGGGAGGGGGGGGGGGCTGGGGGGACGTGGGGGGGAGGAGGGAAGAGCGTTCCAGACGGCCGCATTCGCCGCGCGTCTGCAGACGACGATGACGACGACCGCTGACGCGATCCGCCGTCATCGCGGTCACATCGGTGGGCGGGAGGGGTGGGAGGGCGAGCGCCCTCCGATGTCTTTTGCGTTTGACCGAGAGCCTCGTTTAGAATTTAGAGTATCGTAAGGAAGCGGGAAATAGGGGCCGTACATAAATGACGTCACGCACCTGGGGGGGGGGGGGGTTGAGAAATGTGACGTCACATCAAAATGCGCAGCTTTAAATAAATATATAATTGTTTGAACAACACTCCTACAACATCAGAGTGCAGCGCCACGTTAAACACGCACTACAATGACAATAGTTTAAAGCGATTTGAAGCACGTTTTATTTTCAAAATGGAAAAATGGTTTTGCAGGGGAGGGGGGGCAGAGCTTTGTGACGTCATATTTGAGAGGGGGGGGTCTGACTCTTTGTGACGCCGTGTGACGAGGGGGGGGGGAGGGTCAAAAATCGTCCAAAATCGCGTTGACGTCATTTATGGACGACCCCAAAAGTGTTAACCCGGGTGGGGCTTGTTAATAAAGAAGTGCCTCCAACTCTTAGCGTCTCCGAGTACAACTAAAGCTATAGCTCTCTCTTTTTTTTTATTGACACATCCCATCAGCCCACACGGCCTTCTGGGAGTGCGTAATTAGAGGCATCCTCGGAGCAGCGGCTTTTGGCTGCTCGGCCGTCGAACAAAGACGGAGATGTGCTGTCTGCTGGCCGTCTGGAACGCTTGTTCCTTCCGATACGAGGAAGCAATTTGGGAGCTTCACCTAGATTGACAAACTCGTTTCTTTAGAACTGCTTTTTTTTGCGTTTAGTTGATTGTCCTCCCCCCGCACCTCCGACGTGCATGGTTGGCTACGTACGTCGCGAAAGAAGTTCAACGTGCATCGAGCAAGGGGCGTTACAAAGTGGATCGACCCAGGGCGCCTTTTGCAATGTCTGAGCAATTAATAGTCGCGATCAAGGACCGGACCGGCCCGGCTAGTGGGCCGGTCCGGGCGGGCGGGCCGGGCCAGGCGTGAGGGGGCGAGCAAGCGGGCGGACCGGGCAAGGGGCCGTCCATAAATGACGTCACGCGATTTTTGACGATTTTTGACCCCCCCCCCTCTCCCCTCGTTGCACGGCGTCACAAAAAGTCAGATCCCCCCCTCAAATATGACGTCACAAAAAGTCAGACCCCCCCTCAAATATGACGTCACAAAAAGTCAGACCCTCCCTCAAATGACGTCACAAAAAGTCAGACCCTCACTCAAATGACGTCACAAAAGTCAGACCCCCCCTCAAATATGACGTCACAAAAAGTCAGACCCCCCCTCAAATATGACGTCACAAAGCTCTGCCACCCCTCCCCCCCAAAAAAATATATAAAACATGCTTTAAATTGCTTTAAACTATTGTCATTGTAGTGCGTATTTAATGTGGCGCTGCACTCTGATTTTGTAGGATAAAACATTTATTAAAAAAGTATATTCAATTAAGTAGAACGTGTTGTCTATATTTACTTAAAGTTGCGCATTTTGATGTGACGTCACATTTCTCAAACCACCTCCCCCCCCTCTTCACATATCGTCACAAATGTCTAACCCCCGCCCCCCTAGGTGCGTGACGTCATTTATGGACGGCCCCCAAGGGCATGAGCGGGCGGCCGAGGAGGACCGGCTGAGCGTGAGCCAGGCGTCGCTGTTGGAATTGCGAGCCACTCAGACGGAGCAAATTTAAATAATACTACGGGGGGCCTGGGGGGGGGGGGGGTGGAGCAGAGGGAGTGGAATTTCTGGCCTCGTTTCGGAGGATTGAGCATCATCGGCCGAACCCAGCTGCATCCCCCCCAACAGTTGTGTACGTTTGGTTAGGGGAATATAAATGCGTGGGGTTTTTTTTTTTCAAAGTAATTCCCCGCTCGAATGAGCATCGATGAATTCGTGCTCGCCTCTTGCTTTGCCGTCCCTGAGCGAGCGATGGAAATTCCACGTTCTCATGGAGGGGTTGGGGGGGGGGGGAAGGCATGCGAGACTATCCGTGGGTTAACTACCTTTCACTTGGTGGTTTTAGTTTCTCCAGGATTTATGACATCCTGGAGAGACGGCGAGCCGAGTGAACCCCCGGACAACAAAAAAAATTGGACTTGCGACCTTCCGATATTGATACAAAAATAAACATGCATTTGTTTTGACTAGATTCGAAGCTTTCGTGAGTTGCAGGAATGACTGTTTGGTTCTTTCGGCAAAGTCTCTCGCTGCATGCGTGTCTGCCTCGGCTGTTCCCGTGTCTGTGTTTTATCATTCATTCTTACCTGATGATGGTTGCTTGTGTTGCAACCGAAACGTCGTATTCCATTATTATTCGATTTTATTTTCTACCCGACTTTACGGAAAGAACCCAAGAGTGATGTGTTTGTGTGTTTGTTTATTCATCCAAGACGGTAATTCCGTGCGCGTGTAGACCCCCCCCCCATCCCACTTACGATTGCGTGACAATGTTCCTTTCCAAGACAACCGACGAAGGTTACTTCATATGCAGGCAGCTCGACGCTTCGTTGGGTGGCGCGCGGAAGTCCGTGACGTGCCAGTGCCCTCTGCTGTCACACAGGGCCCCGCGTTTTGCGGACTCACGCGGCATATTCAAAAGGCGTGCAACGAAACGTCGGGACATCGTTGTGCCGAACAACCCCCTCCCCCCCCCCCCCGGTGTGGGCGGTACATCCGCGCGCGCAAAAAAAAATATTTAGTAAAAAAAACTCCACGTGCGATGCTGAATTCCAAATCTCTCGCGTTGCGATTTGCCGTTCGTTTCTCGTGGCCCGAATCGTCCCTCTGCAAACGCGACCCCGCCACCACCCACGCCATGTGGTGTGTGTGTGCGGTGTGTGTGGTGTGGGTGTGTGTGTGTGGTGTGTGTGTGGTGTGCGTGTGTTTGGTGTGTGTGGTGTGGTTTGTGTGGTGTGTGTGTGGTGTGTGTTTTGTGTGTGTGTTTTGTGTCTGTTTGGTGTGTTTTGTGTGTGTGGTGTGTGTGTGGTGTGTGTGGTGTGTGTGGTGTGTGTGTTATGTGTGTGGTGTGTGTGGTGTGTTTGGTGTGTGTTTGGTGTGTGTGGTGTGTGTGTGTGTGTTTGGTGTGTGTGGTGTGTGTGTGTGGCGTGTGTGGTGTGGACCCAGGCGCTTGCTGACAAAAGATAAAATATAAACCGAGGTTGGAAATTTTGCGCCCGGGGGGGACACCACATCTGGCTACCATGGGGTGCCACGGTGGTGAGATGTTAACTACCTCGCCTGGTATACAGGAGGTTGTGGGTTCGATTCCGATACTGACGCCTGCTGTATATTTGGAGTCCGCGTCTCTCTCTCACTCTCCCTGTGGTGGCATGTATTTTTCTCCACGTGTAAAATCAACATCACGCGTTTCGAGTTGTTTGGCTGCTATACATTTCCACGCGATGATAAGCAACTTCGTTCAGTTATCACGTGATGGCCAAGTCGCTTGTGATAAAGAGCTACATAGCTCAACGGACCTCACCTGGTAAACATACAAATAATATTCTTAGTTTTTTCGGTAAAGTCACGTTGAAGAGAAACAACAAAATAACAAAATATATATAAAACAATAAAAATTCTCACGACGTTTCGACCATAACTCAAACGGTCATCATCAGGTGTGTCGGTTTGCATAAATTTATTTTGAAAACGGCATATTTATTTATTTATATAAAAAATAACGTTTGCGTCACGCGCAACGATTGGCTGTTTGCCAGGACTAGTCCATCTATTTTTTGAAAAGAGGAGGGGGGAGACGAAATTTGTTTTTATGTATGCTGTCTGAAAGCCACTGTAAGCGTGAACAATCAATCAAGAACTGAAATGATTTATCAAATCTTTCCAATGATTGCTAAGATAGAATCCATCTTCTCGGTTGAAATTGTCTCTGTGTTTGTATATGTGGATAGCCTCATGAACGAATCTCTCATGGAAGCCAGATGGCTTACAAAGAACCTCCGTCTTGGAAAAGTCAATGGCATGTGAGCCTACTGAATTAGAACAATGATCTGCTACGGCCGAGGTGTTGGTCCTACCGTGTTTAAGGTCTGCTTTATGTTCACGAATGCGGTCCGAGATATGGCGTTTGGTTTCTCCAATGTAACTACTACCACAGAGGCAACTTAGTTTGTAGACACCAGGGTATTGTATGTCCGGAATCACATCTTTTACAGACGGAACCAGATCACGGATTTTATGTAATGTGTTGAAACGGACCTGGATCTTGTGTTTATTCAAGATTTTGGAGATCTTTTTTGTGATCCCAGCAATGTAGGGTAAAGTGATGGTTTTGAAAGGCTCCTCAAGAGGGTTCTTCTTCATGGTTTGAGTGATAGCTTTGCGGATTGTATAGTCGGAGTAACCATTAGCCCTAAGAGCTTGGTGTACGTGCTTGAGTTCACTGCTTATGTGTTCCTGGTCGGATATGCATTGGGCTCTATGATACAGAGTCTTGATGAGAGAATTCTTCTGTGATGGATGGTGGTGGGACTCTGTATCATAGAGCCCAATGCATATCCGACCAGGAACACATAAGCAGTGAACTCAAGCACGTACACCAAGCTCTTAGGGCTAATGGTTACTCCGACTATACAATCCGCAAAGCTATCACTCAAACCATGAAGAAGAACCCTCTTGAGGAGCCTTTCAAAACCATCACTTTACCCTACATTGCTGGGATCACAAAAAAGATCTCCAAAATCTTGAATAAACACAAGATCCAGGTCCGTTTCAACACATTACATAAAATCCGTGATCTGGTTCCGTCTGTAAAAGATGTGATTCCGGACATACAATACCCTGGTGTCTACAAACTAAGTTGCCTCTGTGGTAGTAGTTACATTGGAGAAACCAAACGCCATATCTCGGACCGCATTCGTGAACATAAAGCAGACCTTAAACACGGTAGGACCAACACCTCGGCCGTAGCAGATCATTGTTCTAATTCAGTAGGCTCACATGCCATTGACTTTTCCAAGACGGAGGTTCTTTGTAAGCCATCTGGCTTCCATGAGAGATTCGTTCATGAGGCTATCCACATATACAAACACAGAGACAATTTCAACCGAGAAGATGGATTCTATCTTAGCAATCATTGGAAAGATTTGATAAATCATTTCAGTTCTTGATTGATTGTTCACGCTTACAGTGGCTTTCAGACAGCATACATAAAAACAAATTTCGTCTCCCCCCTCCTCTTTTCAAAAAATAGATGGACTAGTCCTGGCAAACAGCCAATCGTTGCGCGTGACGCAAACGTTATTTTTTATATAAATAAATAAATATGCCGTTTTCAAAATAAATTTATGCAAACCGACACACCTGATGATGACCGTTTGAGTTATGGTCGAAACGTCGTGAGAATTTTTATTGTTTTATATATATTTTGTTATTTTGTTGTTTCTCTTCAACGTGACTTTACCGAAAAAACTAAGAATATGAATTACTGCAGTCACGAAAGCTTTAAATCAAAATTTAAATACAAATAATAGTTTAGTTTAAAAATATATATAGTTATTTTAGTTTTTATGAAGAAGGTTCATTGCCAAAAATGTCTAAATATATTTTTTCGTATTTTTGGCAGTGTTGGTTGCCATAGTGTATTGGGATTCACCAGTAATAAGTGATAGCCACACTGCTAATTGATCACCCATTAATAATGCTCTATTAAAGAGTCTAAATGGGAGCGGCGGGGGTTGGGGCCGTCTTCCCATGATTCCCGTCGAATGCACACGCTGCGTTAGTCCAGTTATACACGTACGAGGCTTTCGCGACCAAAATCATCCCTAATACAGGGTTTTTGTGGGATTAGATTTCACAAGAGCGCAGAAGCGTGTTCACTACATCTACGCCTCTCTATAAGGAACGAAACAGGTAGACTTCTCCACAAATCTGGCTGTCGCCTGATGAAGCTGGTTGTAATTTCTGGCGAAACGTCGTACTCCGATTGTAAATGCTGTGGCTTAGCTCTCCAACACAACCGGTGTTGCTGTACTAGTGACGATTTGGCCACGTTCTGTTAACGTGACAAAGCTTACTGGTCGGCTGTGTCGGGTGGTGGCGGATTTACCGACACTTTTATATATTTACGTGATCTCACCCAACATAAAAAAAACTCTACTATGCGTTAGTTTAGTTAGGTGAGCGGGAAGGCAGCCAGAATCCAGAGCTACCGATCGTCCAGGCTCTGTGGGCCCGAGTTCTGGATGTTTGACATAACTCCGTGAATGAGTTTGGTGTGTGGACGAAGGTTTGGAAACTAGACACGCAAACTCAAAATATACGGCAGATGTCACGGTCGGAATCGAACCCACGACCTCCTGTGTACCGGGCGAGGTAGTTAACATCTCACCACAGAGAGAGACACGCAAACTCTACATATTATACAGCAGGTGTCGTCAGGATCGGGATCAAACCCACGACCTCCTGTGCACCCGGAGAGGTAGTTAACATCTCACCACAGAGAGAGACACGCAAACTCTAAATGTTATACAGCAGGTATCGTCAGGATCGGAATCGAACCCACGACCTCCTGTGTACCGGGCGAGGTAGTTAACATCTCACCACAGAGAGAGACACGCAAACTCTAAATATTATACAGCAGGTATCGTTAGGATCGGGATCAAACCCACGACCTCCTGTGTACCGGGCGAGGTAGTTAACATCTCACCACCAAGAGAGACACGCAAACGCTACATATTATACAGCAGGTATCGTCAGGATCGAGATCAAATCCACGACCTCCTGTGTACCGGGCGAGGTAGTTAACATCTCACACCTCTACCAAGACATCCGACCAGCGTGGCAGACTAAACTATTCTTTTTTAATTATTGGTTCTTTCGGTAAAGTCACCACGTAGAAGGGAAACAATAAAATAATACAAATATTTTAAAAATCAAATTCTCACGACGTTTCGACCGCAACACAAGCAGTCGTCATCAGGTGTGAAAACCACAGCAATAACTTTTTTGTTTAAAAAAAACTTTTTTCAAAATGTTCTTGCCGTGGTTTTCACACCTGATGATGATTGCTTGTGTTGCAGTCGAAACGTCGTGATAATTTTATTGTTTTATATTTTTATTATTTTATTGTTTCCCTTCTACGTGGTGACTTTACCGAAAGAACCAAGAATATGAATCCCTGCAGTCACGAAAGCTTTAAATAAAAATAAAAAATGTTTACCAAGTAAGGCCCTACTGAGCTGTGTAGCAATTTTTCAAACGCGACCTGGCTGTCACGAATGATAGCTCAACGAAGTGGCTTATCGTCATCGCGTGGAAAATTTATAGCAGTCGTAAAATAACTCTAAAACTCGTGACGTTGATTCCAAACGTGGAGGGGAAAACCGGAGGAACCGGAGAAAAATCCACGCGACCACGGGGAGAGACAAACTCCAAATATACAGCAGCAGCAGCAGACGTCGGGGGTCGAGATCGAACCCACGACCTCCTGTACACTCGGCGAGGTAGTTAACATCTCCTAGCCACCGTGGCGCCCCGGTAGGGGGCAGTACCTCCTCGCCCACTCTGTTCATCACGTGACACGTGCACAGGGACCAGAATTCAGGTAAACTCAGCGCAGGGGCAAATAAAAAATTGTGATGGAACTTTTTTGTGTTTATTGTGTATGTGTGCGCAGGCATTATTTGATGACCGGCTTGATAACATTATGGGGCCGTCCATAAATGACGTCACGCGATTTTGGACGATTTTTGACCCCCCCCCCCCCCCCGTCACACAGCGTCACAAAAAGTCAGACCCCCCTCCCTCAAATATGACGTCACAAAGGTCTACCCCCCCCCCCCAAAAAAAAACATGCTTCAAATCGCTTTAAACTATTGTCATTGTAGTGCGTATTTAATATTTAACGTGGCGCTTTACTCTGTTGTAGGAGAAAACATTTATTAAAAAGTCTATTTAATTTAGAACGTAAAATAAAATTTTAAAAACCGCCACTTTTTTCAAATTTTTCTTATTGTGGTTTTCACACCTGATGATGATTGCTTGTGTTGCAGTCGAAACGTCGTGATAATTTTATTGTTTTATATTTTTAATATTTGATTGTTTCCCTTCTACGTGACTTCACCGAAAGAACCAAGAATATAAGTAGAACGTGTTGTCTATATTTAAAGTTGCGCATTTTGATGTGACGTCACATATCTCAACCCCCCCCCCCCCCCTCGTTACACATCGTCACAAATGTCTGACCCCCCACCACCCTAGGTGCGTGACATCATTTATGGACGTCCCATATCATCACCATCATCACCACCACCACCACCGCCATCATCGTCGTCGTCGACTCGCGAGGACTTGGAAGAGCAACTCTCCCGTCCGGTCGTAGGCAGTTTTGCCAACTTCGTGGGATTTCGAAGGCAGGAACGTTCCCGACGGTTGTAGGCCCAGCGTGCCTTGACCACCGGAGGAGGGGCGGGGACACCTCTGAGCGACACGCGAGCGCCACCAACCTGTGCCGCGTCGCTTTGCATTGTCCGTGAAGCAAAGACCGCGTGCGTGCGTGCGCGCGTGCACCGTCACGTGACCACCACAAAGGAAACACGCGGTGGTGGGGGGGGGATGGTCAAACAAAGGGTTAACTCAAATGCGGTCGCCTTCGTATGGGGGGGGGGGGGTCTACTCACAATGTACGCATAGGAAACGATAATAATTTGTCTACATTGGTCTTCAAATGAGTTAGATAGTCCGGCGGTGGACTATCTGTTTGCTTTAACACGTCAATATGATGAATCCTTGATCGTTTCTGCGTGGATTAAATATCGGCCGTTCTATAGGATTCGGGCGGGGGGGGGTGCGTCAGGCGTACGTACGCAGGTGGGTGGGGGGGGGTAAAACGTACGCGTGCGTACAGGGAGGGGTCAAGCTTTGACAGATTTTTTTTGCGTACCGACTCAATGGATGAGCCCTTACTCATTGGCTGTGTCGGGTGGTGGCGGGTTTAGCGACGACACGTTGATATTTACGCGATTTAAACCCCCCCCCCTACCGTCCCCCCTCCATGCGCACGTGCCAAATGGATGCCCCCTAAGGGGTTGTCACGTCAACAAAACGTGGCGCCAATTCGTTACTGGTTCAGCACGACACCGGTTGTGTATTGGAGTAAACCCACTACAACATTTACTGTTATAGTGTAGTGTATAGTGTAGTGTAATGTGCAGTGTATAGTGTAGTGTATAGTGTAGTGTACTGGTTCAGTACTCACCGGTTGTGTGTTGGAGAGTAAACACACAACAACATTTACGATTATAATGTAGTGTATAGTGTAGTGTATAGTGTAGTGTGTAGTGTATAGTGTAGTGTATAGTGTAGTGTATAGTGTAGTGTGCAGTATATAGTGTAGTGTATAGTGTAGTATATGAGTTCAGCACACACCGGTTGTGTGTGGGAGAGTAAAGCCACTACAACATTTACAATTATAGTGTAGTGTATAGTGTAATGTAATGTGTAGTGTAATGTGTAGTGTATAGTGTAGTGTAAAGTGCAGTGTAATGTGTAGTGTATAGAGTAGTATATAGTGTAGTGTATAGTGTAGTGGATAGTGTAGTATATAGTGTAGTATATAGTGTAGTATATAGTGTAGTATATAGTGTAGTATATAGTGTAGTGGATAGTGTAGTATATAGTGTAGTGTATAGTGTAGTATACTAGTTCAGCACACACCGGTTGTGTGTTGGAGAGTAAACCCACTACAACATTTACTATTATAGTGTAGTGTATAGTGTAGTATATAGTGTAGTATATAGTGAAGTGTGTAGTGTATAGTGTAGTGTATAGCGTAGTGGATAGTGTAGTATATAGTGTAGTGTATAGTGTAGTATATAGTGTAGTATATAGTGTATAGTGTAGTGTAGTATACGAGTTCAGCACTCACAGGTTGTGTTGGAGAATAAACCCACTACAACATTCATTATAGTGTAGTGTATAGTGTAGTGTATAGTGTAGTATACGAGTTCAGCACTCACAGGTTGTGTGTTGGAGAATAAACCCACTACAACATTTACTATTATAGTGCAGTGTATAGTGTAGTATATAGTGTAGTGTATAGTGTAGTATACTATTTCAGCACTCACAGGTTGTGTGTTGGAGAATAAACCCACTACTACATTTACTATTGTGGGTTTACTCTCCAACACACCGGCGTTGCTCAAACGAGTAACACATCGGCACGTTTTGTTTACGTAACAAACCCTACTAATTTGGCTTTGTCGGGTGGTGGCGGGTTGAGCGACGACACATTTATATTTACGCGATCTAACCACAAACACCTCTATTATAAATAATACTGGTAGGAACCTCCTAGTGACACCAGCCCACAGGGATTGTGTCCGTCCGTCCGTCGTGCATCCAAAAATGGGAGGGGTGAGGCTGGGTGGAGAGGGGAGGGTGGGGAGGAGCTGGGTGGGGAGGGGAGGATGGGGAGGGGCTGGTCACCCCGTGGTGCCCTTATAAAACTCAACGTTTAACCTACTCACGCCGGCTTGTGCCCGCCCTCACAGTCGGGCATATTGTGCGGAATACACCACGTGGTGGTGCCGCCGTTGACCCTGGCCATTGACCGAGCAACCCAACGTCCCTACTACCAGCTCCCTCCGCAGGAGAATGTGTTATTGGTCGCTGAAGCCCGACTTACTCGTTAACGGAAGCGGCTGACAAAACCGTCGCGCGTTTTCACTTTCCCCGTCACTTTTTGTTGCTCACATTCAGATTGATTCCAGATTTTATTCAGATACCTCCAGGAAAAAAAACGAATCACACTTTAGACGGCCGCCGATCAAAAACCGAAACACTTCACAGGCGAAAATGAAAAAAAGGAGAAAGTCAAGCGATTTTTTTTTTTTACAAAAGGAACGCGCGCGCGAGTTAATGGGGTTTCTTTGTGTTTTTTTTTACTTACACAACGCCCAGATAAATAATTGTATCGCGCGCTCGAGAAAAAAACCGAAAAGCCCGTGCCGTGTGCGGTCGGACACGTGACTCGCTTCCCTCCGTGACCGCGACCCTGTCTCGCCACGCGGTCGCGTTGCCCACACCAAAGTCTACGGCTCCGCACGTAGACTTTTTTGTTTTAGTCGAGCGACGGGGGCGGGGGACGAGCGACGTAGGAGGGGGGGGGCGGGGTTCGGAACGCTGCGATCGTTCCGAGCGATCGCGAGGGGCTCCGTCATCGGAGGAGACAGCGGTGGGTGGGCCACGTGGACCGGTGAACGGGGAGCGTGAGCTCCGCATTCGGAATGTAACGCGTGTCCTTTCCTTTCGACACGCTTTTCGACGAAGCCGCCGCACAAAGGCGGTGCCCACCGCGTCATCGCGCGGCGCTTTCAGATGCGCTTCTGCGGCCGTCTGGAACGCTCTCTCCGATATTAGCAAGCCACTGGGGAGCTGCGCACTTTGAAATCATCGTCAAGATTGACAAACTCATTTCTTTAGCACTGCTTCTTGTTGTTGTTGCTGTTGTCGTCGTCGTGTTTTAGATTGTTTGTCCTTCCCCGGCACCTCCGATTGGCACGGTGCGAGAGAAGTTCAAGATGCATCGGGAACGGGGGGGGGGACGGAAACGGAACGCCCCCGGGGCCTGCTTTCTCATGGCCGTGGAAACGCAGCACCGTTGCATTTCGACTGCGCACAGACGGATTGATCGGAAATCTGAGCGTTGCGTTTCGTTAAATACGGCAGCGTCCTCCTCCTGCACTCCGAGCCCAGGCTCCGACGTTCAACAGCGCGAGGGCGCGCGGTGCCACGGCGCGGAACGCCCGCCAGGAGAGCGCCGCTCCACTGCCACCTCGCGGAGGGGGGTTCCGCGCTCGGAATCCAACGGCAACACCCCCGGGATTGTCGCTGCGGTGCGAGCAACCTCGACGATTACACCACCCCCTGACGCAGCGGACGTTCTAAAGAACCCTCACCCGCCCGGCGGCGTTCGCTCGCCAAGAGGAGGCCGCCGCCGCTGCGGTCCGGCGTCGGGGCCCCGAAATCTGCCGCGGCCGAAAATGTCGCGGCAGGTGAACCCCTCCGCGGGGGTTGGTGACGGAGTGATCGGTGCCAATTTCGGAGCGGACACAGAAGCGGCGCGTCACCCCCCCCAACCCCCCCCCCCCCCACCTCCCTCACTCCCTCCCCACCGCGGGTTCGACAACGGCCCGTGGAAGGAGATGCCGCGGAACTATTTCTGAGATCCCACTCGGGGCGACGTCACGGCCACACGATGGGCGCCGGTGCGCTGTGACGCGCATCGCAGGCGCACTCTGCAGTGGCTCCCTTTGCATCGTCGCCCACGTCACTCAGCGACTCGGCGCGCGGAAGCCGCTTCGGGGCACCTCCGTGCGCACGCTCGCTTTCACCCCTCGCTCGCACACGCGGCGCCGATGACCAACGTAAAGTGACCCTGTAACACGCCACGCTCCACCCCACGCTCCGCTCCCCCCCCCGCCGAACAACTGTAGCGACGACGACGCTCCACGATGCGTCTCCGGGGATTGTACCGGCGCCGCGTTCAGAAACCAAAGAGGGCCCCCCCCCCACCTCCCTCCCCCCCGGGCAGCGTGGGAGCGAAACGTCAGACATCGTCGCCCGAACAAAGGGCGCGGTACGACCCGAAGTCGCGTCGGAGGGAAGCGCGCAGGGCCACCGCGAAAACGCACGCACGCAGCGGCCTTACCATTACGACAACAGCCACTGATCGTGACAGCATAATCATAACAACGATATTAATCATAACATTTAATCGCGATAGAACAACTCCCAATGTTCATGACGGCAGACGCCGCCACGTTTATGCAAAACGCGCACAGTCTCTCGCTCCGGACTGGTCAGGCCGCGTGCCTCCACCCCCGCGGCGGTCGTCAAGCACTCCCAGGATGAGGAAATTGGTAAAACGTGGAAGGGATCCACCTCGGCAGCTCTGCCAGGGCGCTCTCTGGGCTCCTCTTGAGCCACTCTGGTCTACGTTAAATCGCCACGGTGGCTAGGAGATGTTAGCTACCTCGCCTGGTGTGCGGGAGATTGTCAGTTCGATCCTGGCCCTAACGCCTGCTGCTGTATATTTCGAGTTTGCGTGTCTCTCTCTCTCTTTCCCCGTGGTCGCGTGGATTTGTCTCCGGGTCCTCCGGCATTTACCCCTCCACATTTATCATCGACATCACCACGCGTTTAGGGTATTGGGCTTGCGATGAATTTACACGTGATGATGATGATGATGATAAGCCACTGCGTTGATCGATCATTTGCGCTGGCCAGGTCGCTTCTGGAAAAGAGATGCAGGGCAGCTCAGTGGGGCCTTACCTGGCAAAGTTAAAAAAAAAGTTGACAAGTTTGAATAATTTATATGCGTGGCTTTCTTTTGCGATCGTGTCTCACTCCGTGACGCTGTCGTTGCGTTTGCACGGCAGGTAAAACCGCAGTCACCAACGGCGGAGCAGCAACACCTGTGCTTCAGAGTAAAAGCTAAAGGCGCAGCCCCGCAACTGCCCCGCTCCTTCCACCGCTCGCCGAAGGGCCTCAGCGAGAGGGAGCTCGGGAGCAACCCCCTCCAACCCGCGGGATTTTGGCCTACTCTTCCACACGCCGGCAGTTCCCCGCACTTCACCCTGCCGATCGCAGCTAACATTCAAACGACACTTCGGGACAGTGCTTTGACCATGGGTGGCTGAAACCTGAATTCGAACCCAGATCTCAAGAGGTGCCAGAGGGTGTTTGGCCTACTCTTCCGCACGCCGGCCAGACGCCCTGGAGGAAGGTGCCGGTATCCACACTCCACTCCACCGCGGGCGACCTGCCCACGGACTCGCTGTGCTCTGGAGCCACGCCCCACGAAAGGACGCCGAGAGTGTACTATACACATGTTGATATATTCACGGCAATATTCTCACCCCGATCGTCGGACAATTCGCGTCCACGCTCAGCCAGCGGGGGGGGGGGCGATGACCGAATCCAATTTGCAGAGTGACCGACGTCGTTCGCCGTTACATGCACGTCGAACATATACGTTCGCCCAAATCTTCCTCCACCCCCTCCCCCTCCTCCTCTAAACTCAGCAGCGCAGCCTCTCGGAGGTTCTGTGCGCCCCCCCCCATTCCTGGACCCCCCAACCCCCCACCCCCTCGCCCGCCCGCCCCTACATCTCGGTTTGTGCTCTGTACCGGGCTCATACTGAAGAAGAGAGAAATGAAAAACAAAATATCGTTCGCCGTTCTCGTGCCCACCGACGGCCACGACGTTTGGCAGCGCCCGTGGCCTCCCCTTCTCGGGCACCCCCGGCAGTGCCCCGACCGCGCCGCCGCCGCCAGGCAGGATTGGCGCATTGGCGTTGCCGCACCGCACGATCGGTTAGCAACGCGGCCGGCTACGAGCGCTTGGCGAAAGAAGTTCGGCGCACGTCTTTCGGTGCGTACAAACGGCAACGTGCCGGACGGTCGAGGCTCCCGCCCGTGCACCTCGGTCGTGTGACCCTGTCTTGATGATTACATCGTTTGGTCCGCTTGCGCACACACACACACACAGACAAAGACAAAGAACCCCCGTATAGGCCCAGCAGACTGTTGGGGCAAGTGCCGTTAGCGAGCACCTGTAAAGGCCGGAACGAGAGTGTTGGGTGGCGAACACCACGCCCGGCCGCCTTTGTCTCCCCCAGTGGCGATGTTTTTACACACCGCACCGGGTATTTCATTTGACGCCGAGTCGACCTACGGGAGGCTGGGGACCGGTTCAGACAACCGTCACCGGTGTTGGCCGCGAGCGGGAATCGAACTCGGGTTGCCGGATTCGTAGCGGAGCGCGCTAACCGCTGCACTACTGCTCCCCACTCACCCACACACACACACGCGTGCCCATACACACACGCGTGCCCATACACACGCGCGCCCATATACACGCTCGCGCGCGCACGCACAAACTGGAATGTCAAAGTCTTCTAATCTCTTTATGAGGCATCGGCGCTCGCTCTGCTGCTCGGAGAGAAAAATTCCCGCCGATGAAAGCGTCGAGAGATGCAGCGTGAGCCCCCCCCCCTGCACATTTTTAAAAGTCAGCGATTCGACGACGATGGGTTGCGCGCCAAACCGTCACGCCCACCCTGGTCACCCTAAGCGACAAATTCACAGCCCTTTTGGCAATCGCGCCGCCGGATGAAGGCCTCCCGACACCGCCGTGCCCGTCGCGCGGCGGGAGGGGGGGGGTTTGTTTGATCGTTCTTCACCGCGCCGGTCAACGCGAGTTTGGTGAACGAAGAGGCCAGGACAAGTTCTGTCATCGCTGTCCGCCAACGTTAGCCAAGTCCAGGAATTGAACTCGGGTCGGCTAGTCCGTGGCACAATGCGCGAACCACTGCACTGCCACTACCGCCCTCTCTTCTCAAGATTATAAGACGTTCCGGAAAGTAAGACGCACCGATCCAAAGACTCGCACAGATACCCATAGAATCAGAAACCCATAGACTCATAAAGAGAGCCATAGACTCATAAAGAGAGCCATAGACTAAGAGACCCATAGACTTAGATACCCATAGACTCACACAGACCCGTAGACTCAACACAGAGACCCATACACTCACACAGAGACCCATACATCCACACAAAGACCCTGCCGTGGCTGGTTAAGACACGATGTAAGGTAGAGCCTACTGCTCGGCATGCAACGATTAAAATTGGTTCCTATGCTCACGGTGCGTGCAGAGGATCGTGTACGCAGGAGTCGATCATTTGAGATGCAAAGTGTATGAAAATAATTATGCTAAGGCTAAGCTTAGGACAAAGGAGTGTGTAAAACTGTACTAATCTGCCGAGATGTTATCTCCCTCGCCTAGTATGCAGAAGGCCGTGGGTTTGATCCCAACTCAGACGTCCGTACATTTGGAGTTTGCGTGTCTCTCTCTCTCTCCGTGGTCGCGTGGATTTTTCTCCGGGTCCTCCAGTTTTTCCCTCCACATTTAGATTATTTAGCTGCTATCAATTTCTACACAGTGATAAGCCGCTGTGTTCAGTAATCAATTGCGGCCAGGTCGCTTCTGAAAAAGAGCTGTACAGCTCGACGTGCCTTACCTGGTAAAACAGAAAATAAATCGGTTTCGTTTAAATAGTAGTTTAGAACTCGGTGAAAACCCTCCACGCTGAGGAGACAGGATCGCAGCCCCGTACCCATGGCACCCGGCAAACGCCGGAGCTCACCCACATGAGCACTAACCAGGCTCTTCCCTGCTCAGCTTCCGAGATCGGGCAAGTGATGGGGTGAGGTCGGGCGAGGTCGTCTGATCGATAGGCCCGCCGATTAAAAATAAAATTTTCGCCAAAACGATAGACATTCGATAGAAGATCTATTGCGGGGGTGGCAGCCCCGGATAGGACATTCAACCGTAGCGCCCCGAAAGTATTTAGCAAATGAACACCGAGTAGGTATTTCGCGACCAATATTATCCATAAGAGAATATGCGTACATTAATCCCCCCCCCCGCCCCCACCCTTCTGGCCTTTGCACCTGATTGGCTCACAAGTGACGACGTCACATTTATCCCCCACCCCCGCCCCCGTCTATTTAAGACCGAAACAGCAGGAGGATTTTCTCCACAACTCTGTGTGGCTGTCACCTGATGATGCTGCTGCTGGTTGTTGTTGTTGTAGTTACTGGCGAAACCTCACGGTACTCGAATTGTAAACGTGTGCGGTGGGTTTACTCTCCAACACACAACCAGTGTGCTGAACTCGTAACGAATTGGCCACGTTTTGTTCACGCGACAAACCCTTACCAATCGGCTGCGTGTTGGTAGGCGGCGGGCGTAAGGACACATTTATATTTACCACGATCTAACCCACGGGACCTCTGTTATGGGCAACTGGCAAACACCCTTGGCTCCTCCGAGCAACCGTGGCACGGTACCGGCACGAGGGGGTTGCCACCAGTCCTGGTTTTCGGCAGGATCGTCCGCCCCACTCAGGGCAGCTGCTGTCCGGGGAAATATGCGAGTCTCTCCCAGGACATTTAATAAGGGATCAGTTTTTTTGTTGCCAGTTGCGCGATAATCACAATCATCACAATAACAAGTGATACAAAAAATCCGTTCAACACGATGCATTAAAGCAGTCCGACCCGCTCTCCCCGTATTTGTGAGACACTCTCCCCCGTATCGACATGCCCCCCGGGGTTGTTTGTACATCAAAGGGTGGCAACCGCGAGCTCAACGCGGCTGCGGTTGCTGCTGGCCGTGCTCTCTAGCTGCCACGCTGTGCCCCTGCTCACGCCCCCCTGGGCAAGGGTCACGACTCAGCCAACCAATCGCGTAGCTCCGTCGGTCGGCATGGGCAACGGATGACTTGGGCCCCACTCCCTGTTCAATCCTCCCTCCCTCCCTCCCTCCCTCCCTCCCTCCCTCCCTCCCTCCCTCCCTCCCTCCCTCCCTCCCTCCCTCCCTCCCTCCCTCCCTCCCTCCCTCCCTCCCTCCCTCCCCTCCTCGTCGCCAGGTGGTGCCTGCACCCTCCCACCGGCCCAGGTAGCGGCGCTGGTGGCGGCGGTGGCGGTGGAGCGATTGCACCGCCTCCACACCCGCCAGCCGCTTCGCGACTCCGTCCGGCAAAAGGCAATGGTGGTGGGGGGCCGGGGGGGGGGGGGGGGGTGAAGCGGGGGGGAGGGGGTTAATGTAAGTTCCCTTGGATTTGAGATGCGGGCTAGGTTCCGGAGATGCGCGTGACTAGCACGCTTCACGGACAATGACGTCGGCCTACGATGAAGCACCTTGAATGAATACGCAAAGAAGCTTTCTCTCTCATCGCCTTATCTCGTCACTTTACCTCTCATCGCTTTCTCTCTCATCCATTTACCTCTCTCATCGCTTTACCTCTCGTCACTTTCTCTCTCTCTCTCTCTCGACGACGACGACGACGACGACGCAGCAGCAGCAGCGAGGAGCCGCGCGGAGTTCCAGACGCGATTCGCGGACGGCCCAAAAAATTGCGCGAGGAGCCAAAAACTATGGCGAGTGCGACGAGGCGACGATGCCGCCCCGGGAGAAAGGCGACGAATAGAAGAGGGATGGAGGGGAAAAAAAAACATGACGGCTCACAACGGCACAAAGTCACTTTGCCGCCGTCAAAGCGTAACGAGGGAGGTGGGGGCGGGGGGGGGGGGGGGGGCGTGACGCCGACGATCGGCACGCCCGCGCCGGGCACCGGCGGCCACTGAGCGTGGCTCGCCGGGCACGGCGTCGTTGGGTGAACAAGGAGGCGCGGGACGTCAGACTTCCATGTTGACGGGCTGCACGTGACCGGTCTTGTGTTCCTTGATCCAGAGCTCGCGGTCCTTCGTGGGGTCCACCTTCTGCAGGGACTGGTCCACGGGTTCCATCGTCTGGGCAACGAGAGCAGGGAAAACGACGGTGAATTTGGATTTCGTCTCTCTCTCTCTCTCTCTGCTAGGAAGGGGATGGTTTCGTTTTGTTTGTATGTATTTGGGTGGTTTGTTTATCTTTCTTGTACTTTGCACTCATTCCGTGTTTGTGTATTGTTTCGTTGTTGTCACGTTCTTACCCCCCGTGCCCCTACTGGACATCTGTGAAAAAGAGATTCATAGCTCTATCTTGACTTTGAAGCTTTCGTGACTGCAGGAATCCATACTCTTTGGTTCTTTCGGTAAAGTCACGTAGGTAGAAAAATACAATTTAATTTAATTTAATTTCATAAATTTTATTTTATTTTATAAAATAAAATAAAATTGTATTTTATACTTACGTGACTTTACCGAAAGAACCGAAGAAAATATATATATATCCTGATTCATAAACCCATTCCCGTTCTGATGACGTACGTGTGCATCATCATCATCATCATCGTTTTTTATTCCGTTCCGATGACGTATGTGCAGCTGTGTGGGCGGTGAGATGCCACGGTAGCGGGAGTCCAGTGGCGATGATCGCACTCAAGAGGGTCGGAGACGCTCAGCCGGCAGCGTCGACATCCTGGGTTCAAGTCCAGGTTTGAGCCGCTGCCTGCGATTATTAACGCTACGTCATCGGAACGGAACCGGAAGAAACAACTAAAATCAAATAACTTCGTCGGCACCGAGGCTCCCGCAAGGCCTTGCGGGAGGGCGTGTGGCACAGTTTGACGCCGGCTATCGATCGGTCGCGTCGCTACGGTTCTCCGCGTTGAGTAACAGCGTCTTTAAAAACAACGGCGCTGCTGCTTCGCGTCTCTAAATAAAAAATAAGGGTGAGCCGCTTGCGCGTTCCAAGATTAAGCGACGAACGGGACACAAACTCTGCAAACTCGCAGGCAGTCTCTAAAGCAGGGGTGTGGAACGTTCGGCCCGCGGGCCGTGTAAGGCCCGCAAAATCATTTGGTGTGGCCCTGCCAAAGCAACCGCAGGCGGGACTCGAAATTCAACAAATCTAGGGAGCAAACCTGGAAAAGCAGTTGCGACTAGCGACATCGCCAATACCAGATAACATCGCATGCCTCGCCAAAGAGAAGCAGTTCCAGCCATCGCATGAGGGGTGATTTAATTAAATGTTTGACCAAATATAACGGGCTAATTTTTAAGTTGATCATTTTGTATGGCCCGCGAATGATGTTATAAATATCCAAACGGCCCTTGGCAGAAGAAAGGTTCCCTACCCCTGCTCTAAAGGGTTAATGTTGACATTTTGTCACAGAGGTAACAGTGGTCATGGATATTGTTATTATTATTGCTGTTGTTATTCAAGATCCCGCTTGTTTACCCAGGAAAACCTCGCTGAGTCTCAAAACCATTTTTGCAGGAGGGTCATGCCAAGTTTTCACAGCAGAGGGGGCGCTGTTGCTGCTGCTGTGCGATGGCAAGTGAGTAATTTGCAAGTGATTTCATTACTAATCATAACCAATGACTGATTACTAATCGATTATATAATTACAATACCCCCCCCCCCTCCGCCTCTAATCACTGCACCTGATATGAGTTAAGTGATGACGTCACCCTGCTGCTCTATATAAAACCGGGAGCAAGCGAGGGCTTTACCATTCTGGCGAATTGCCCGATGATGCTGGATGTATTTACCAGCGAAACGTCGTACTCAAACTGTAAATGTGGATTCACTCTTCAACACACCGGTGGGCTAAAGTAGTGAACTATTTGTCTTTTGTCAACGTGACACTTTTTTTTTGCTGATTGGCCGTGTCGGGTGGTGGAGGGTTACGACACATTTATAAATAACGCGATCTAACCCAAAAACCTTTATTATGAATAATATTGGTCGCGAAAGCCTACGTGTTAAACTTGCAAGTGTTTTGATAGCATTTGGCTGCTACACATTTTCCACGCAATGGGCCACTTCGTTAAGCTACCGTTTGTGATGGCCAGGTCACTTCTGAAAAAAAAAAGGGGGCTACTTGGCTCAGCGGGGCCTTACCTGGTAAAATTTTTTTTTTTTTAACTTTTCCAAGTTTAGTTTTAGTTTAAGTCGAACCGACTGCGTATACGCGAATTGAAAACGCAGCGATTCTCGAACAAGACGGGCGGCGACATCGACGCCGGACATCGCGAGCCTGAGGATCGCCGTCGATATTCACGCTCGCTCGTTCGCTCGTTCGCTCGTTCGCTCGCGCGAGCACTCACGCTCTGGTTGAACATATCCGTCTCGTGGCGGAGCTGGGCATATACGCAGAGGTGCTCCTGCACCATCTCGATCCTGCTGCTCTCCATCCGCTCCAGCTCCTGCGGGCGGCACGGACGATGTTTGGGAAGCCAACGGCGGAGCTACGCAGCACTGTTAAGTCACCTTGATTTGAGAACTCCTTTCTTTACGGGACTGCTTGTTGTTGTTGTCGTCGTCCTTGGTCTTGCAAGTCCTTTCACCGCCCCCCCCCCCCTCCCGCCACCTCCGATTAGCGCGGTTGGCTATGTGCGGTTGGCTATGTGCGGTGCGAAAGAAGTTGAACATACATGCCGGGTGGAAGGACACTAAACTAAACGCAACAACAGGCGGTTGTCAAGAAAGTGAGTTTTCAAATCCAGGATAAATAAAAATTCTAAAGTCGCCGGTGGAAAACCACCCCGGCACTGGCACGGCATTCATGGCGGGGGGGGGGGGGGGGGGGTGGTGGTGAGGGGGGTGCCGGTCTAGCGGCACCTTACCAAGCTGGTGGTGACCACCTCCTCGAACCACTTGGACTGCGCCTGGTTGTAGAGGTCCACGCACTTCATGAGGTCATCTCCTGCGAGAGAGTGGCGGGCACGGCCACGGACGGCCCGGTCAGGCGGTCAGGCTCGAGCGGCGCGGGAATGCTCCCGGCAACACCACGCCGTCCGCCACCAAGCGACGGTGACGTCACCGCGGCCCCTGTGTCAGGCCGGGGCGCGCTTTGAGGCTGTCGCGTGGAAGCGTCGAAGGGCTCGCCGACGGCGGGGTCACGGGGGGACGAGGCCCCACGTGCCCGTGTGTTGACCGACTGAGATGACTGCCGGGCGCGCCAGCTGCGGTCCCCCTAATCTGCCCCTGCTAACGCCCGACGATGGCGCCCGCACAGGCCCCTCCACCCTTAGGTTGTGTTGTCGCCGGGTGGCAGCGAGGCGGTGGGCCGCCGGGTGAGCATCGCCGTGGTCACAGCGTGCTCCCCGAACGAACGAACGGCTCACTGGAATTTTTGGGAAGCGGATGATTTTTTGGGGGGGCTTTGCGGATTGCGCGAGTGTGCGTGCGTCCGCGTTGCACACACGATTGACCCGACAAGTGTATTTCTAGCAAATGAAGAGCAACAGAGCGCAATGCACGTGCTTGTGTACGCATCGATAGCGCCTCAGCGCCGCCGCGCTACGAACCCGGCGGGACCCGAGTTCGATTCCCGCTCCCGGCCACCAACACCAGGTGACGATTATCTGAACCGGTCATGGGCCACCCCCCCGGTTCGACCCAGCCTCAAATGAGCACCTGGCACGATGTGAGAATAACATCGCCACGGGGAAGACAAAGGCGGCCGGGCGTTGTGCTGGCCACCCACCCCCCCCCCCCCTCGTGTGCCGTGCCGGCCTTCATAGGTGCTCGCTAACGGCACTCGCCCCTACAGCCTGTTAAGGCTACACGGGGGATCTTTGTCTAGCGCACAGGATCTCGGCACGGGTGTTTGATATCAGGCGCCGTTTCACCCCACCCCCACCTCCCCCCACCGTCGCCGTACCAGCCTGGGTGGACTTGCGTCGCGCCTTCTTGATGTCCTCCTCCGTCTTGTTCGTGGGCTTGATCTCCAGCTGCTGCGACTTCACCTCCAGGTCACGCTGCCGCTCCGCCAGGACCTTCTTGGCCTGGACAATCGGAGGAGGAGGAGGTCGCTTGTCGAAGCCACGTGGAGGGGGTGCTGGTCACACCCCTCCCCCCACTGCTGAGCCCCGCCCCCCCCCACCATCCCCACTGCTGAGCGAGGGGGGCGACGTAGCTAAGCGGCTTTGCCCCACCGGTTAGGCCGTTGCGTCAACCGCCGGCTAACACCGCCGTATGATCCGACGTCCACCGTGAATACGCCGCCCCACCCACGCCACCCCCGCGGCGTTAACCGGCGTGGCGGCCTTTGGGGCCGGGACGCGGCCCCAAAGGCCTCACCTTGTCCACGTTGACGAGCCGCCCCAGCAGCTGCTTGCGATGCTCCGATATGTGGTGCTCGAACTTTTTGAGCTCCTTCTTGAGGTTCTCTCGGTAGCTCAGCAGCGGCTTCTCCACTTCCGTGTGCAGCTGCAGGAGGGGAGGGGGAGGGGCGAGATGCCAGGGTGGGCGGAGCCAAGGGGGTCAGAGACGCTGAGACGGCAGCGCCGCGAGCCGGCGCTCAAGTCCAGGTCTCCAGCCGCTCGCCCACGATTAACCCTTTCCCAATCCCAAGGACGCGCACGCACGCACGCACGTCATCGCAAAAATAAAGTCATTTTATCGGTACGTCTTCAGGTCGGAGGACGACGTCGCCCCCCCCACCCTGTCCCCACTAAGCCCCTCCCCCCCATCCCGCATCTCCACTGCTGAGCCAAATTCCTGCAGCAGACCCCTGCAGTGAACCGCAGTCATTTCGGTTGGCGGTCGACGTTCCCAAATCGAGGACTGCGACCGCCCTCAAAGGCATGGGGCAGCCCGCTCCGTGACTGCCCCCCCACCCTCCTCCTCCCCACCCCACCGCGATCCGTGGATCGACCGAAGCGAACGCTGTCGCAAGGGGTCGCACGTTTGGCACGCGGGTGCGGACCCCTTCGCTGAGTGCGCATGACGAATTAATGCAGGAAGGAGTGAAGGGCGGCCGTAAAACACGACGCTAAACTACGTCTGCCGGGCCGCACTTGCCCCTACAGTCTGTTAAGGCTATATGGGGGATCTTTGTCTTTTTCTCTGTGTGTGGGTGTGTGGGTGGGTGTGTCTGTGTGTGTGGGTGTGTGGGTAGGTGTATGTGTGTGGGTGTCTGTGGGTGTGTGTGGATCGACACTTCACGTGGCCTCAGGGTGCACATAGCCTGGCACAAGCGTCGTGGTGAGTACATCAGGCGCAGCTCGCGACGAGCAAAGCCTGGGGGGCGCCTCCACCCACGCGCCCGGGTCTCGGTTACGGCGTAGCCGTGCCGGCAGGACGCGTTCGCCGAGCGGCAAGAGTTTAGCGGGAAAACGCTTTCGAGGATTTCTAAGTCGCCGCTGCACTTAGAAAATTAAGTGGCCAGGTCGCTCGGCCGCTAAGTCGCACCTGGTGGTGGGGGTTCAGCCAAGCACGTGGTGGTGAATGTGCACACGTTTAATTAGATTTTTTTGTTTGTTTGTTGGATATTGACGGCGGAAAGATCCACGGCTGCCGGCTGTACTTCTCTTCAAATGGCTGAGTCACTACACTGTACAACTATAAACAATTTATTTATTTTACCAGGTGAGGCCCCCATCACTGAGCTACGTAACTCTTTTTCAGAAGCGACTCCGGCCATCACAAATGCTCAACGAAGTGGCTCATCATCAACACCGCGTGGAAATTGACAGCAGCAGCCAAACAACTCTAAATAACGCACGGCACGGGCGACCGCAGCCCGGGTTTGAAGCCTCTTGACCTCTGAGCAGCGCTGCAAAAGGAGGAGCCACTCAATCGTTGCCACTCAATCGTCTTTGTAATGAACGCCCCCATGGGAACATTTGGCGCCCGCTGAGACCACAACGTCAGATCAAGGCCCCCCCGTTTCCATGAGAAAAAGCCCAGCGGTGGCCGCAGCTTCCCACGCTCCGCCTGCCTGCTCTGGTCATTCATTGACACGGCGGTCCGGAGTGCGGGAAACGTTCGCGGTGGCTAGGAGATGTTCACTACCTCGCTTGGGTTCGCAGGAGGTCGTGGGCTCGAGCACGACCCCAACCCTGACGCCTGAAGTTTGCGTGTCTCTCTCTCCGTGGTGAGATGTTAACTACCTCACCTGGTGTGCAGGAGGCCGTGGGTTCGATCCCGACCCTGAAGATGCCTGCTGTCAATTTGGAGTTTGCGTGTCTCTCTCTCCCTCATCTTCATCACGGTGGCTAGGAGATGTTAACTACCTCGCCCCGGTATACAGGAGGCCGTGGGTTCGATCCCGACCCTGAAGATGCCTGCTGTCAATTTGGAGTTTGCGTGTCTCTCTCTCCCTCATCTTCATCACGGTGGCTAGGAGATGTTAACTACCTCGCCTGGTATGCAGGAGGTCGTGGGCTCGAGCACGAGCCTGACGCCTGCTGTACGTTTGGAGTTTGCGTGACTCTCTCGCTCTCTCTCCCCGTGATGGTCGCGTGGATTTTTCTCAGAGTCCTCCGGTTTTTCCCTCCACGTTTAGAATCCACGTGCGTTTAGAGTATTTGGCCGCTATACATTTCCACGTGATGATGATAAGCCACTTCGTTGAGCTGTCATTTGTGATGGCCGGGTCACTTCTGACAAAGAGCTACACAGCAGCTCAGGAGGGCTTTACCTGCTAAAATAATCTAACAAAAATTGTTTAGTTTTAGTTTCCATCTGCTGCTGCTGTTGCCCCATCGCGAGGGCGTGGGCGATTATTTGTAACTGCTCGTCGTTACGTAACGCTGTGGGGGGCTTAGTCACGCGTGGGCTCCGCCCGTGCGAGCTTCCGCCAGTGGCCCGAGATCAAGATCACCCCGTGTAGCCTTCACCAGGCTGCTGGGGCAAGTGTTGGTTAGCGAGTAGCGGCACCTACGAAGGCCGGCACGGTGGCACACGAGGTGGTGCGTGGGTGGCTGGCACCACGCCCCAACCGCCCGGTGGCGGCGTTTACCACACGCCGCATCGGGTACTCATCGGCCGGCGTGCAGCAGGTGCTCAGTGCATTGTCACACCACGGGGTACGTGAGCGAGATGGCCCTGACTTGGGGAGGCCTTCATCCCGCAGTGGATAGACCATGGCTGCTACTGCTGCCGCTAATTAAATCAAACAAACTGGGCACCCCCTGACCACACCACCCCCCCCCCCGAACCCCGCCCCCCCCCCCCCCCCGACCACCTCCACTGAACGCATGGTCACGTGACTACAAAGCAACAACAACAACAAACCTTGGCGGCAAACTTGAGATGGACCTCCGCCTCGTCAGCCAAACTCTTCTTGAGCTGGGACCACGCCTCCCCCAGGGTCCTGCACGCACAAGAGGGGACCGCGGAGATCGCCGTTAGTCAGAGTCGCCGCTCGGCTTGGGCCTCGGCCGTGGCTCAAGCCGCCCAGCTGCTGCCACAGACGCGGGGGAGCGAGCGCCGCGGTGGCTTTGAGACGTTAACGACCTCGCCTGGTATGCAGGAGGTCGCGGGTTCGATCCTGACCCCGAAGACACCTGCTGTATGTTTGGAGTTCGCGGTGTCTCTATCGATCTCTCCCCGTGGTCGCGTGGATCTATATCCGTGCCCTCTAGTTTTTCCCATTCCCCCCGCATTTAGAATCGGCGTGCGTTCAGAGTTATTTGGCCGCGGTCAATTTCCACGCGATGGTGATGAGCCCGCTTGGTTGAGCCATCACTTGTGGCAGCCACGTCACTTCTAAAAAAGGGCTGCGTAGCTCAGTGGGGCCTTACATCGTAAAATAAAAAAACAAATGTTTAGTTAAAGGGGGGGGGGGGGGCGAATTAAGAGAATGCACGCGAAAACGCGCCCCAGTCGGGAGTTGAACCCAGGCAAGGCCGTAATTATAATATATATTGGGGGAGGGACATCCCCCCCATTATTCAAATATGCTCAAAATGTCCCCGCCAATATATTGCTATAAATTAGATTTCTGTTTATATGATTGTGGTTACGGTTGTAAAATTTATTCATCCTTAATCTCTGCCATTACATACAATGAAAGAAGAAAAGAAAAAAAGAAAAAACAGAGCAATGTAATACAATACACTATGAGACATTACTGCAATAAATAAATCAATCAATAAATAAAGCCCATCCTATGTGTTAGTGAATTTTTTTTATATTTTAGGCAGGAAATGGCAGGAAATTCGTTTTCAAATTTAGATTTTTTTCCTGGAAGATTTGGTCCCCCTCAATGTTGACTCCAAGCAGGGGTGAGCCAGGATTTCAGGCCGGGTTGACATTCTATAAATTTTAATTTCAAAAATGATTAGAGAGTCAGGCTGTTGAACTAGACGCCATCGGTTGGCGACACACTCTGACAATGCAGTTGCACGGAGTCCGCCAGACCGAGTGTCGTACACTTATACGCAGAATGTCACCCCTGTCACCCCCCCCTGGCTCCGCCCCTGACTCCAAGGCTCCGGCCTTGAACCCAGGCCTCTCGTTGCTGTGCCGCCACCCTGGAGCTACAATCCGGGAGGCTGGAGTGCAGCATGCTCCGTGGTTCTGTCTCCTGAACGCAGTAGGGCTGCGACTTGGGACAAGTGCTGTTAGCGAGCAGCAGTGCGAGGAGGAGGCCGCCACACATTTGAAACAATTGGGGGGTTTGTCACAGCAGCACGATGACGATGATGGGGGGAGGTGTTGTCACAAGTTTAAGTATTTGTCAGGGGGGGCCGCACTAAAGGTCACCGGGAGCCCGCCAGTGGCCTCTTAATGAAGAGCACTGGTCTAGTCCACCCCGTCTGTGCCTACTCCAGCACCCCTTTCCTACTGCACATCTCTCGTGAATCTATTGTTGTTGTTTTTTTTATTTCACCAGGTAAGGCCCCACTGAGCTACGTAGCTCTTTGGCACGAACGACCTGGGCTAACACAAATGACAGCTCAACGAAGTGGCTCATCGTGCGGGAATTTACAGCAGCCGAATACTCTAAACGCGCGACGTCCATCCTAAACGTGGAGGGAAACAACCGGAGGAGCCGGGAAAAAATCCACGCGACCACGGGGAGAGAGACACGGAAAACTCCAAAAATACAGCAGGCGTCAAGGGTTGGGATCGAACCCACGACCCTCCTGCGTGCCAGGCGAGAGGGTGGGTGGCCAGCACCTCGCCCCCTCGTTTATCCTGTCTACCTGGTTGGTTCTGTCCAATTCATTATCTCCGTCTCGGTCGTATTGTCCACCTGTTGTAAGCCGTGTCCTCGGTGCGGTCCTCCTCATCCGCACCCGCCTTGTGTTCATACCATTACGTCTCATTTGTATTGCCCGTTTGTTGTCGTGCGTGCTACCTCGTTCGGTTTTGTCTCATTGGTCTACTGACCATCCCCCTACGTTCCGTCTCATTTGGCCGTCCCGGGGTTTGATTGCCGAGTCAGGCGGCTTTCCGCGTGGAGTTCGGACGTCTGTGAAGAAGAGCTTCACAGCCCATTGGATTCCTCCAGGATGAATAAAGATTTTCGATTCAGATTCTCTCTCCCCCTGTTCTGCGTGGGTTTCCTCCACGTTCTCCGTTTTTCCTTCCCATCGATAAAGTCAAAACAACGGAGCCGGCATTGGCCAAGAACAAACCCAATGCTGCAAATTCTACTCAATTGGGATCGCCCCCTGCTGCGAAAACTTGGCAAAAGCCTGCCATATGAAACAAAATTTAATTTACTTTACAAGGTAAGACCCACTGAGCTATGTAGCTCTTTTTCAGAAGCGACCTGGCCACGAATGATAGCTCAACCAAGTGGATTATCATCACGTGAACATGTATAGTGGCCAAATAACTCTGAAAGCAGGCTTATTCTAAATGTGGAGGGGAAAACCGGAGGACCCGGAAAAATTTTTACGAGGCCACGGGGAGAGACAGAGAGAGAGACGCAAACTCCAAATGTACAGCAGTCAGGGTCGGGATCGAACCCACGACCTCCTGTATACCAGGCGAGGTAGTTAACATCTTGCCGCCACCGTGGCGCTCACCAGAGGCTCGAGACTCAGCGAGCATTTCCTGTGTAAACAAGCGGAGTGATAATCGTAACAATAAAACTCATAGGGCGATGTTGGTCGTGGTGAGCAGAGCCGTCACTAGGTTTACGACGATTCAGGTAGACCGCCCCAGGCCCCGTGCTTCGGGGGGGCCACCCCCCGTGGTTCGACGTCAGTTAGAAGGTATCGGGGGGGGGGGGGCCTACATGGCGTGGTTTGTCCCCGGTCTTACCGCACTCCCCACTCCGGACGGGCCCTATTCCAGTCTCTGGCGCATTTGTAAAGGCGCCCTTCGCCTAGGCGCCTGACATTGCTTACCGACCACTGTGCAAAACGGCAAAAATACGGGAAGGGTGGGGGGGCGCGGTAGTACGGCCGCTAGTTAATCGGGTTTGGAAAAGGAATGAGATGTGGCAGCAGGGGAAGGAGGCGATGGTGCAGGGGTGTTGAAGGCCCTGGTGGTGGTGGTTGGTTGGGGGTATCCTTACCCTTCCTCCTGCAGCGCGAGGGGGCTCTGTGACATCTTGGACAAATTCTTGGCGTATTCCTCCTCGATCCGTATCCTGTACGCGTGTTACGGAGGGGGGGGGGGGGGGGGGAGAAACGAATCGCGCAGACATTAGCCACACGACGCTCTACTAACCAATGGGATCGCGCGATCCGCTCATCGCTTGCCAACGGGATCGATGCGAAACATTTCTGGTAGCCGAAACGACGCGCAGCTTTTAACAACGGTGCGTCAATGGGGAAAACAAAAAGACCATCGCTCGCCGAGTTTTTTCGCCTACCGAGCGACGTTTTCTCGGAACGTATCTCGCTCGTTAAGCGAGGCGGATGTGCCTGTGCTGTTTGTTACAGGCCGACCGTGCGAGTGGAGGGTGCAGACGCAGGCGGTCAGCGCGCCGCGCCACGAACCCCCCCCCCCCCCCCCCCGCATCCCGGCGGCCCGAGTTCGGTTCCCGCTCACGGCCACCAACACCGGTGACGATTATCCCGAACCGGTCCCTGGGCCTGCCCCTAGGTCGACTCGGCCTCAAATGAGTACCTGGTGCGGTGTGTTTAAAACATCGCCACTGGGGAGACAAATCACAGCCGGGCACGGTGTCGGCCGCCCACCCCCTCGTGTGCCACCGTGCCGGGCCTTCATAGGCGCTGCTGCTCGCTAACCAACACTTGCCCCAGCAGCCTGAGGAAGGCGACACGGGGTGATCTTGATCTCGGGCAACTGACGGAAGCTCACGATCAGCTCACACGGGCGGAGCCCATGCGTGACTTAAGCCCCCCCATAGCGTTACGTAACGACGAGCCGTTACAGATAATTAATCGCTTGCGATGGGGCAACATGAGCAGGAGCAGCAGATGGAAACTAAAACTAAACGATTGTTTATTTTACCGGGTAAGGCCCACTGAGCTGTACAGGGACTCCTCTACTTACGAACATTCGACATACGAACTTTCAGAGTTACGAACAAGCCTGTCCGTATGTCCAGTTGCCTGTTTGAACCAAAAGTCGCAAGTTTAACCGCCGCACAATAGATATCGGTGGTGGCATCTACATCTACAGAACGTGAAGAACCAGTGGCATCTATATCTGCAGAACGTGAAGAACCAGTGGCATCTACATCTGCAGAACGTGAAGAACCAGTGGCATCTACATCTGCAGAACGTGAAGAACCAGTGGCATCTACATCTGCAGAACGTGAAGAACCAGTGACATCTACATCTGCAGAACGTGAAGAACCAGTGGCATCTACATCTGCAGAACGTGAAGAACCAGTGGCATCTATATCTGCAGAACGTGAAGAACCAGTGGCATCTACATCTGCAGAACGTGAAGAACCAGTGGCATCTACATCTGCAGAACGTGAAGAACCAGTGGCATCTACATCTGCAGAACGTGAAGAACCAGTGGCATCTACATCTGCAGAATGTGAAGAACCAGTGGCATCTATATCTGCAGAATGTGAAGAACCAGTAGCATCTACATCTGCAGAAGGTGAAGAACCAGTGGTATCATCTGCAGAACGTGAAGAACCAGTGGCATCTACATCTGTGGAACGTGAAGAACCAGTGGCATCTACATCTGCAAAACGTGAAGAACCAGTGGCATCTACATCTGCGGAACGTGAAGAACCAGTGGCATCTCCATCTGCAGAACGTGAAGAACCAGTGGCATCTACATCTGCAGAACGTGAAGAACCAGTAGCATCTACATCTGCAGAACGTGAAGAACCAGTGGCATCTACATCTGCAGAACGTGAAGAACCAGTGGCATCTACATCTGCAGAACGTGAAGAACCAGTAGCATCTACATCTACAGAACGTGAAGAACCAGTGGCATCTACATCTGCAGAACGTGAAGAACTAGTGGCATTTTCATCTATACAACGTGAAGAACCAGGGACATCTACATCTGCAGAACGTGAAGAACCAGTGGCATATAAATCTACAGGAGATTATACAACTTTTAAAGCCATTCCCCCGTGTTTAGTGCATATGCCACGCGACATGCTTCGAATCGACAGGAGAAAAGTTACGAACAGACCTCTGCAACCTAACTCGTTCGCAAGTAGAGCAGTGCCTGGACTGCCCTTATTCATAAGTGACCCAGCTATCACACATAGCTAAGCGCAGTGGATCAAGTGGACATTTACAGACAGCAGCCAAATACTCTGAATGCGCTGACGTCGATTCTAAACGTGGAGGGGAAAACCGCATGGCCCGGAGAAAAATCCACTCGACCACAGGAGAGAGAGAGAGAGAAAACACGCGCACGTCAAATATACAGGAGGCGACAGGGGTCGGGATCGAACCCACGAACCTCCTGTATACCAGGGCGAGGCGGAAAACATCCTGTAACAAGATGTAGGCACGCCGCTGTCTCCACGTGGTGATGTGAAGAGGAGAGAGAGAGAGAGTTTGATTTGATGCTCGGCATCGAACCGACCAAAATAGACGTTTTGATCTCGTTAATTAAAATTACCAGCGACAAGTACAAAATGTGCCTCTTAGGGAGTGGTGGGAAGGAGCCTGAAGCAATGAAGGATTAGGTTGTATTTATATACTTATTTCACTCACCGATAAGACCCCCTAGACTAACAGAGAGACCCACAGGCACACACATAGACCCACAGACACACACAGAGACTCACAGACACACACAGAGACCCACAGACACACACAGGGCCCACAGACACACACAGAGACCCAAAGACACACACAGGGACCCACAGACACACACAGAGACCCACAGGCACACACAGAGACCCACAGACACACACAGGGACCCACAGACACACACAGATACCCACAGAAACACACAGGGACCCACAGACACACACAGAGACATACAGACACACACAGAGACCCACAGACGCACAGAGAGACCCACAGACACACACAGAGACCCACATACACACACAGACCCATAGACAATGCACAGAGACCCACAGACAAGGCACAGAGACCCACAGACACACAGAGAGACCCACAGACTCACACAGAGACCCACAGACACACACATAGACCCACAGATACACACAGAGACTCACAGACACACACAGAGACCGACAGACACACAGAGACCCACAGACACACACAGAGATCCACAAATACACAAAGAGACCGAAAGACACACACAGAGACCTGCAGACACACACAGAGACCCACAGACACGCATAGAGACCCACAGACACGTGTAGAGACCCACAGACACACACAAAGACCTACAGACACACACAGAGAGCCACAGATACACACAGAGACCCACAGACACACACAGAGAGCCACAGATACACACAGAGACCCACAGACACACACAGAGACGCACAGACACACACAGAGACCCACAGACACGTACAGAGACCCACAGACACACACAGAGATCCACAAATACACAAAGAGACCGAAAGACACACACAGAGACCCGGAGACACACACAGAGACCCACAGATACGCATAGAGACCCACAGACACACAAAAAGACCTACAGACACACAAAGAGACCCACAGACACGTGTAGAGACCCACAGACACACACAAAGACCTACAGACACACACAGAGAGCCACAGATACACACAGAGACCCACAGACACGTACAGAGAGCCACAGATACACACAGAGACCCACAGACACAAACAAAGACCCATAGATACACATAGAGACCTGCAGACACACACAGAGACTCACAGACACACACAGAGACCCACAGACACTGCACAGAGACCCACAGACATGCAAAGAGACCCACAGACATGCACAGAGACTCACAGACACGCACAGAGACCCACAGACACACAAAGACCCACAGACACCGCACAGAGACCCACAGACGACGCACAGAGACCCACAGACACACACATAGACCCATAGACACACACAGAGACCCATTGACACATACAGAGACCCACAGACACACCCAGAGACCCACAGACAGACACGGAGATCCAGAGACACACACGGAGACCCACAGACAAACACAGAGACCCACAGACACAGACAGAGACCCACAGACACCGCACATAGACCCACAGACACGCACAGAGACCCACAGACACACTCAGAGACCGACAGAAACACACAGAGACCCACAGACACACACATAGACCCACAGACATACACAGAGACCCATTGACACATACAGAGACCCACAGACACACACAGAGACCCACAGACATACCCAGAGACCCACAGACAGACACGGAGATCCACCGACACACACGGAGACCCACACACACACACAGAGACCCACAGACACACACAGAGACCCACAGACACACACAGGAACCCACAGGCAACGCACAGAGACCCACAGACACTTTAGAGACCAACAGACACCGCACATAGACCCACAGACACGCACAGAGACCCACAGACACACACAGAGACCCACAGAAACACACAGAGACAAACAGACACACACATAGACCGACAGACACACAGAGACCCAGAGCCACAGACCCACAGACAAAGACCCACAGACACACAGACCCACAGACATACATATAGACCCACAGACACACAGAGACCCACAGACACACACAGAGACCCACAGACACAAACATAGACCCACAAACACACACAGAGACCAACAGACAACGCACAGGGACCCACAGCTAACGCACAGAGACCTGCAGACACACATAGAGACCTACAGACAAACACAGAGACCCACAGATACACACAGAGACCCACAGACTTGCACAGAGACCCACAGACACGCACAGAGAACCACAGACACACACAGAGACCCACAGAAACACACAGAGACCCACAGACAACCCACATAGCCCCACAGACACACACAGAGACCCACAGACACACACAGAGACCCACAGACACCGCACAGAGACCCACAGACACGCACAGAGACCCACAGACACGCACAGAGACCCACAGACACATACAGAGACCCACAAACACACACAGAGACCCAGAGACACCGCACCGAGACCCACAGACACGCACAGAGACCCACAAACACACAGAGACCCACAGACACACACATAGACCCATAGACGCACACAGAGACCCATTGACACATACAGAGACCCACACACACACACAGAGACCCACAGACACACCCAGAGACCCACAGACAGACACGGAGATCCACCGACACACACGGAGACCCACACACACACACAGAGACCCACAGACACACACAGAGACCCACAGACACACACAGGGACCCACAGACAATGCACAGAGACCCACAGACACTTCAGAGACCAACAGACACTGCACATAGACCCACAGACACGCACAGAGACCCACAGACACACACAGAGACCCACAGAAACACACAGAGACAAACAGACACACACATAGACCGACAGACACACAGAGACCCAGAGCCACAGACAAAGACCCACAGACACACAGATCCACAGACATAAATATAGACCCACAGACAAACACAGAGACCCACAGAAATGCACAGAGACCTACAGACACACATAGACCCACAGACACACACAGGGACCCAGAGACACACACAAAGACCCACAGACACACACAGACCCACAGACATACATATAGACCCACAGACACACACAGAGACCCACAGACACGCACAGAGACCCACAGACACGCACAGAGACCCACAGACACACACAGAGACCCACAAACACACAGAGACCCATAGACACACACAGAGACCCATTGACACATACAGAGACCCACAGACACACCCAGAGACCCACAGACAGACACGGAGATCCAGAGACACACACGGAGACCCACAGACAAACACAGAGACCCACAGACACAGACAGAGACCCACAGAGACCGCAGATAGACCCACAGACACGCACAGAGACCCACAGACACACTCAGAGACCCACAGAAACACACAGAGACCCACAGACACACACATAGACCCATAGACACACACAGAGACCCATTGACACATATAGAGACCCACAGACACACCCAGAGACCCACAGACAGACACGGAGATCCAGAGACACACACGGAGACCCACAGACAAACACAGAGACCCACAGACACAGACAGAGACCCACAGACACCGCACAGAGACCCACAGACGACGCACAGAGACCCACAGACACACACATAGACCCATAGACACACACAGAGACCCATTGACACATACAGAGACCCACAGACACACCCAGAGACCCACAGACAGACACGGAGATCCAGAGACACACACGGAGACCCACAGACAAACACAGAGACCCACAGACACAGACAGAGACCCACAGACACCGCACATAGACCCACAGACACGCACAGAGACCCACAGACACACTCAGAGACCCACAGAAACACACAGAGACCCACAGACACACACATAGACCCACAGACATACACAGAGACCCATTGACACATACAGAGACCCACAGAAACACACAGAGACCCACAGACATACCCAGAGACCCACAGACAGACACGGAGATCCACCGACACACACGGAGACCCACACACACACACACAGAGACCCATAGACACACACAGAGACCCACAGAAACACACAGAGACAAACAGACACACACATAGACCGACAGACACACAGAGACCCAGAGCCACAGACCCACAGACAAAGACCCACAGACACACAGACCCACAGACATACATATAGACCCACAGACACACAGAGACCCACAGACACACACAGAGACCCACAGACACAAACATAGACCCACAGACACACACAGAGACCAACAGACAACGCACAGGGACCCACAGCTAACGCACAGAGACCCGCAGACACACAGAGAGACCCACAGACAAACACAGAGACCCACAGACACACACAGAGACCCACAGACTTGCACAGAGACCCACAGACACGCACAGAGAACCACAGACACACACAGAGACCCACAGAAACACACAGAGACCCACAGACAACCCACATAGCCCCACAGACACGCACAGAGACCCACAGACACACACAGAGACCCACAGACACCGCACAGAGACCCGAAGACACGCACAGAGACCCACAGACACGCACAGAGACCCACAGACACATACAGAGACCCACAGACACACACAGAGACCCAGAGACACCGCACCGAGACCCACAGACACGCACAGAGACCCACAAACACACAGAGACCCACAGACACACACATAGAGCCATAGACACACACAGAGACCCATTGACACATACAGAGACCCACACACACACACAGAGACCCACAGACACACCCAGAGACCCACAGACACGGAGATCCACCGACACACACGGAGACCCACACTCACACACAGAGACCCACAGACACACACAGAGACCCACAGACACTTCAGAGACCAACAGACACCGCACATAGACACACAGACACGCACAGAGACCCACAGACACACACAGACACCCACAGAAACACACAGAGACAAACAGACACACACATAGACCGACAGACACACAGAGACCCAGAGCCACAGACAAAGACCCACAGACACACAGATCCACAGACATAAATATAGACCCACAGACACACAGAGACCCACAGACACACACAGAGACCCACAGACACCGCACAGAGACCCACAGACATGCACAGAGACCCAGACACGCACAGAGACCCACAGACACTGCACAGAGACCCACGGACATGCAAAGAGACCCACAGACATGCACAAAGACCCACAGACATGCACAGAGACCCACAGACACACAGACCCACAGACACCGCAAAGAGACCCACAGACGACGCACAGAGACCCACAGACACACACATAGACCCATAGACACACACAGAGACCCATTGACACATACAGAGACCCACAGACACACCCAGAGACCCACAGACAGACACGGAGATCCAGAGACACACACGGAGACCCACAGACAAACACAGAGACCCACAGACACAGACAGAGACCCACAGACACCGCACATAGACCCACAGACACGCACAGAGACCCACAGACACACTCAGAGACCCACAGAAACACACAGAGACCCACAGACACACACATAGACCCACAGACATACACAGAGAACCAGAAACACACCCAAAGACCCACAGACACACAGACCCACAGCCGTACATATAGACCCACAGACAAACACAGAGACCCACAGAAATGCACAGAGACCTACAGACACACACATAGACCCACAGACACACACAGAGACCCAGAGACACACACAAAGACCCACAGACACACACAGACCCACAGACATACATATAGACCCACACACACACACAGAGACCCACAGACACACACAGAGACCCACAGACACACACAGGGACCCACAGACAACGCACAGAGACCCACAGACACTTTAGAGACCAACAGACACCGCACATAGACCCACAGACACGCACAGAGACCCACAGACACACACAGAGACCCACAAAAACACACAGAGACAAACAGACACACACATAGACCGACAGACACACAGAGACCCAGAGCCACAGACCCACAGACACACAGACCCACAGACATACATATAGACCCACAGACACACAGAGACCCACAGACACACACAGAGACCCACAGACACAAACATAGACCCACAGACACACACAGAGACCAACAGACAACGCACAGGGACCCACAGCTAACGCACAGAGACCCGCAGACACACATAGAGACCCACAGACAAACACAGAGACCCACAGACACACACAGAGACCCACAGACTTGCACAGAGACCCACAGACACGCACAGAGAACCACAGACACACACAGAGACCCACAGAAACACACAGAGACCCACAGACAACCCACATAGCCCCACAGACACGCACAGAGACCCACAGACACACACAGAGACCCACAGACACCGCACAGAGACCCGCAGACACGCACAGAGACCCACAGACACGCACAGAGACCCACAGACACATACAGAGACCCACAGTCACACACAGAGACCCAGAGACACCGCACCGAGACCCACAGACACGCACAGAGACCCACAAACACACAGAGACCCACAGACACACACATAGACCCATAGACACACACAGAGACCCATTGACACATACAGAGACCCACACACACACACAGAGACCCACAGACACACCCAGAGACCCACAGACAGACACGGAGATCCACCGACACACACGGAGACCCACACTCATACACAGAGACCCACAGACACACACAGAGACCCACAGACACACACAGGGACCCACAGACAATGCACAGAGACCCACAGACACTTCAGAGACGAACAGACACCGCACATAGACACACAGACACGCACAGAGACCCACAGACACACACAGACACCCACAGAAACACACAGAGACAAACAGACACACACATAGACCGACAGACACACAGAGACCCAGAGCCACAGACAAAGACCCACAGACACACAGATCCACAGACATAAATATAGACCCACAGACACACAGAGACCCACAGACACACACAGAGACCCACAGACACCGCACAGAGACCCACAGACATGCACAGAGACCCAGACACGCACAGAGACCCACAGACACTGCACAGAGACCCACATACATGCAAAGAGACCCACAGACATGCACAGAGACCCACAGACACGCACAGAGACCCACAGACACACAAAGACCCACAGACACCGCACAGAGACCCACAGACGACGCACAGAGACCCACAGACACACACATAGACCCATAGACACACACAGAGACCCATTGACACATACAGAGACCCACAGACACACCCAGAGACCCACAGACAGACACGGAGATCCAGAGACACACACGGAGACCCACAGACAAACACAGAGACCCACAGACACAGACAGAGACCCACAGACACCGCACATAGACCCACAGACACGCACAGAGACCCACAGACACACTCAGAGACCCACAGAAACACACAGAGACCCACAGACACACACATAGACCCACAGACATACACAGAGACCCAGAAACACACCCAAGGACCCACAGACACACACAGATCCACAGCCGTACATATAGACCCACAGACAAACACAGAGACCCACAGAAATGCACAGAGACCTACAGACACACACATAGACCTACAGACACACACAGAGACCCAGAGACACACACAAAGACCCACAGACACACACAGACCCACAGACATACATATAGACCCACAGACACACACAGAGACCCACAGACACGCACAGAGACCCACAGACACGCACAGAGACCCACATACACACACAGAGACCCACAAACACACAGAGACCCACAGACACACAGAGACCCACAGACACACAGAGACCCACAGACACACACAGAGACCCACAGACACACATATAGACGCACAGACACACACAGAGACCAACAGACACACACAGAGACCCACAGAAACACAAAGAGACCCACAGACACACATAGACTCACACACATACATATAGACCCACAGACACACACAGAGACCCACAGACACGCACAGAGACCCACAGACGACGCACAGAGACCCATAGACACACACAGAGACCCACAAACACAGAGAGACACACAGACACACACAGAGACCCAGAGACAAACATATAGACCCACAGACACACACAGAGACTCACATACATGCACAGAGACCCACAGACATGCACAGAGACCCACAGACACGCACAGAGACCCACAGACACATAAAGACCTACAGACACCGCACAGAGACCCACAGACGATGCACAGACACCCACAGACACACACAGAGACCCACAGACACACCCAGAGACCCACAAACAGACACGGAGATCCAGAGACACACACGGAGACCCACAGACACACACATAGACCCACAGACATACACAGAGACCCAGAGACACACACAAAGACCCACATACACACAGACCCACAGCCATACATATAGACACACACAGAGACCCACAGAAACACACAGAGACCCACAGACACACATATAGACCCACAGACACACACAGAGACCCACAGACACACACAAAGACCCACAGACACACACAGACCCACAGACATACATATAGACCCACAGACACACACAGAGACCCACAGACACGCACAGAGACCCACAGACACGCACAGAGACCCACACACACACAGACCCACAGAAACACACAGAGACCCACAGACACACACATAGACCCACAGACACACACAGAGACCCAGAGACACACACAGAGACCCACAGACACACATAGACTCACACACATACATATACACCCACAGACACGCACAGAGACCCATAGACACACACAGAGACCCACAAACACACAGAGACCCACAGACACACACAGAGACCCAGAGACACACATATAGATGCACAAACACACACAGAGACCAACAGAAACACACAGAGACCCACAGAAACACACAGAAACCCACAGACACACACAAAGACCCACAGACACACACAGAGACCCAGAGACACACACAGACTCACACACATACATATAGACCCACAGACACACACAGAGACCCACAGACACACACACAGACCCACAGACGCATAAAGAGACCCACAGACACACAAAGAGACCCACAGACACAAACATAGACCCACAGACACACACAGAGACCAACAGACAACGCACAGGGACCCACAGCTAACGCACAGAGACCCACAGACACATCGAGAGACCCACAGACAGACACGGAGATCCACCGACACACACGGAGACCCACACACACACACACAGGGACCCACAGAAAACGCACAGAGACCCACAGACACTTCAGAGACCAACAGACACCGCACATAGACCCACAGACACACACATAGACCGACAGACACACAGAGACCCAGAGCCACAGACAAAGACCCAGAGACATACAGACCCACAGACAAACATATAGACCCACAGACACACAGAGACCCACAGACACACACAGAGACCCACAGACACCGCACAGAGACCCACAGACATGCACAGAGACCCAGACACGCACAGAGACCCACAGACACTGCACAGAGACCCACAGACACACACAGAGACCCACAGACACATACAGAGACCCACAGACACACACAGAGACCCACAGACACACATATAGATGCACAGACACACACACAGACCAACAGACACACACAGAGACCCACAAAAACACACAGAGACCCACAGACACACACATAGACCCACAGACACACACAGAGACCCAGAGACACACACAGAGACCCACAGACACACATAGACTCAAACACATACATATAGACCCACAGACACATACAGAGACCCACAGACACACATATAGACGCACAGACACACACAGAGACCCACAAACACACAGAGACCCAGAGCCACAGACAAAGACCCAGAGACATACAGACCCACAGACAAACATATAGACCCACAGACACACAGAGACCCACAGACACACACAGAGACCCACAGACACCGCACAGAGACCCACAGACATGCACAGAGACCCAGACACGCACAGAGACCCACAGACACTGCACAGAGACCCACAGACACACACAGAGACCCACAGACACATACAGAGACCCACAGACACACACAGAGACCCACAGACACACATATAGATGCACAGACACACACACAGACCAACAGACACACACAGAGACCCACAAAAACACACAGAGACCCACAGACACACACATAGACCCACAGACACACACAGAGACCCAGAGACACACACAGAGACCCACAGACACACATAGACTCAAACACATACATATAGACCCACAGACACATACAGAGACCCACAGACACACATATAGACGCACAGACACACACAGAGACCCACAAACACACAGAAACCCACAGACACACACATAGACCGACAGACACACACAGAGACCCAGAGACACACACAGAGACCCACAGACACACACAGAGACCCACAGACACAAACATAGACCCACAGACACACACAGAGACCAACAGACAACGCACAGGGACCCACAGCTAACGCACAGAGACCCGCAGACACACATAGAGACCCACAGACAAACACAGAGACCCACAGACACACACAGAGACCCACAGACTTGCACAGAGACCCACAGACACGCACAGAGAACCACAGACACACACAGAGACCCACAGACACACACGGAGACGCACAGACAACCCACATAGCCCCACAGACACGCACAGAGACCCACCGACACACACAGAGACCCACAGACACCGCACAGAGACCCACAGACACGCACAGAGACCCACAGACACGCACAGAGACCCACAGACACATACAGAGACCCACAGACACACACAGAGACCCAGAGACACCGCACCAAGACCCACAGACACGCACAGAGACCCACAAACACACAGAGACCCACAGACACTGCACAGAGCCCCATAGACATGCACAGAGACCCACAGACATGCACAGATACCCACAGACACGCACAGAGACCCACAGACACAAACAGAGACACACACACACCGCACAGAGACCCACAGATGACGCACAGAGACCCACAGACACACACATAGACCCATAGACACACACAGAGACCCATTGACACATACAGAGACCCACAGACACACACAGAGACCCACAGACACACCCAGAGACCCACAGACAGACACGGAGATCCACCGACACACACGGAGACCCACACACACACACAGACCCACAGACACACACAGAGACCCACAGACACACACAGGGACCCACAGACAACGCACAAAGTCCCACAGACACTTCAGAGACCAACAGACACCGCACATAGACCCACAGACACGCACAGACACCCACAGACACACACAGAGACCCACAGAAACACACAGAGACCCACAGACACACACAGAGACCCACAGACACATACAGAGACCCACAGACACACACAGACCCACAGACAGACACATAGATCCACAGACACACACAGAGACCAACAGACACACACAGAGACCCACAGAAACACACAGAGACCCACAGACACACACATAGACCCACAGACACACACATAGACCCACAGACACACACAGAGACCCAGAGACACACAGAGAACCACAGACACACACAGACCCTCAGACATACATATAGACCCACAGACACGCACAGAGACCCACAGACATGCACAGAGTCCCGCAGACACGCACAGAGACCCATAGACACACACAGAGACCCACAAACACACAGAGACCCACAGACACGCACAGAGACCCACAGACACACACAGAGACCCACAGACACACAGAGACCCACAGACACACACAGAGACCCACAGACACACACATAGAGCCACAGACACACACAGAGACCAACAGACAACGCACAGGGAACGACAGCTAACGCACAGAGACCCGCAGACGCACACAGAGACCCACAGACATACACAGAGACTCACAGATACACACAGAGACCCACAGACACACACAGAGATCCACAGACACACACACACAGACCACAGACATGCACAGAGACCCACATACACACACAGAGACCAACAGACACACATAGAGACCCACAGACACACAGAGACCCACATAAACACACAGAGACCAACAGACACACATAGAGACCCACAGACACACAGAGACCCACAGACACACACAGAGACCCACAGACACGCGCAGAGACCCACAGACACACACAGAGACCCACAGATACACACAGACCCACAGACACACACAGAGATCCACAGACACACACACAGACCACAGACATGCACAGAGACAAACAGACACACACATAGACCGACAGACACACAGAGACCCAGAGCCACAGACCCACAGACAAAGACCCACAGACACACAGACCCACAGACATACATATAGACCCACAGACACACAGAGACCCACAGACACACACAGAGACCCACAGACACAAACATAGACCCACAGACACACACAGAGACCAACAGACAACGCACAGGGACCCACAGCTAACGCACAGAGACCCGCAGACACACATAGAGACCCACAGACAAACACAGAGACCCACAGACACACACAGAGACCCACAGACTTGCACAGAGACCCACAGACACGCACAGAGAACCACAGACACACACAGAGACCCACAGAAACACACAGAGACCCACAGACAACCCACATAGCCCCACAGACACACATATAGACGCACAGACACACACAGAGACCCACAAACACACAGAAACCCACAGACACACACATAGACCGACAGACACACACAGAGACCCAGAGACACACACAGAGACCCACAGACACACACAGAGACCCACAGACACAAACAGAGACCCACAGACACACACAGAGACCCACAGACAGACACATAGATCCACAGACACACACAGAGACCAACAGACACACACAGAGACCCACAGAAACACACAGAGACCCACAGACACACACATAGACCCACAGACACACACAGAGACCCAGAGACACACAGAGAACCACAGACACACACAGACCCTCAGACATACATATAGACCCACAGACACGCACAGAGACCCACAGACATGCACAGAGTCCCGCAGACACGCACAGAGACCCATAGACACACACAGAGACCCACAAACACACAGAGACCCACAGACACGCACAGAGACCCACAGACACACACAGAGACCCACAGACACACAGAGACCCACAGACACACACAGAGACCCACAGACACACACATAGACCCACAGACACACACAGAGACCAACAGACAACGCACAGGGAACGACAGCTAACGCACAGAGACCCGCAGACGCACACAGAGACCCACAGACATACACAGAGACTCACAGATACACACAGAGACCCACAGACACACACAGAGATCCACAGACACACACACACAGACCACAGACATGCACAGAGACCCACATACACACACAGAGACCAACAGACACACATAGAGACCCACAGACACACAGAGACCCACAGACACACACAGAGACCCACAGACACGCGCAGAGACCCACAGACACACACAGAGACCAACAGACAACGCACAGGGACCCACAGCTAACGCACAGAGACCCGCAGACACACATAGAGACCCACAGACAAACACAGAGACCCACAGACACACACAGAGACCCACAGACTTGCACAGAGACCCACAGACACGCACAGAGAACCACAGACACACACAGAGACCCACAGACACACACGGAGACGCACAGACAACCCACATAGCCCCACAGACACGCACAGAGACCCACCGACACACACAGAGACCCACAGACACCGCACAGAGACCCACAGACACGCACAGAGACCCACAGACACGCACAGAGACCCACAGACACATACAGAGACCCACAGACACACACAGAGACCCAGAGACACCGCACCGAGACCCACAGACACGCACAGAGACCCACAAACACACAGAGACCCACAGACACTGCACAGAGCCCCATAGACATGCACAGAGACCCACAGACATGCACAGATACCCACAGACACGCACAGAGACCCACAGACACACACAGAGACACACACACACCGCACAGAGACCCACAGACGACGCACAGAGACCCACAGACACACCCAGAGACCCACAGACAGACACGGAGATCCACCGACACACACGGAGACGCACACACACACACAGACCCACAGACACACACAGAGACCCACAGACACACACAGGGACCCACAGACAACGCACAAAGTCCCACAGACACTTCAGAGACCAACAGACACCGCACATAGACCCACAGACACGCACAGACACCCACAGACACACACAGAGACCCACAGAAACACACAGAGGCCCACAGACACACACAGAGACCCACAGACACATACAGAGACCCACAGACACACACAGAGACCCACAGACAGACACATAGATCCACAGACACACACAGAGACCAACAGACACACACAGAGACCCACAGAAACACACAGAGACCCACAGACACACACATAGACCCACAGACACACACATAGACCCACAGACACACACAGAGACCCAGAGACACACAGAGAACCACAGACACACACAGACCCTCAGACATACATATAGACCCACAGACACGCACAGAGACCCACAGACATGCACAGAGTCCCGCAGACACGCACAGAGACCCATAGACACACACAGAGACCCACAAACACACAGAGACCCACAGACACGCACAGAGACCCACAGACACACACAGAGACCCACAGACACACAGAGACCCACAGACACACACAGAGACCCACAGACACACACATAGACCCACAGACACACACAGAGACCAACAGACAACGCACAGGGACCCACAGCTAACGCACAGAGACCCGCAGACACACATAGATACCCACAGACAAACACAGAGACCCACAGACACACACAGAGACCCACAGACTTGCACAGAGACCCACAGACACGCACAGAGAACCACAGACACACACAGAGACCCACAGAAACACACAGAGACCCACAGACAACCCACATAGCCCCACAGACACACACAGAGACCCACAGACACACACAAAGACCCACAGACACACACAGACCCACAGACATACATATAGACCCACAGACACACACAGAGACCCACAGACACGCACAGAGACCCACAGACACGCACAGAGACCCACACACACACACAGACCCACAGAAACACACAGAGACCCACAGACACACACAGAGACCCAGAGACATACACAGAGACCCACAGACACACATAGACTCATACACATACATATACACCCACAGACACGCACAGAGACCCATAGACACACACAGAGACCCACAAACACACAGAGACCCACAGACACACACAGAGACCCAGAGACACACATATAGATGCACAACAACACACAGAGACCAACAGACACACACAGAGACCCACAGAAACACACAGAAACCCACAGACACACACATAGACCCACAGACACACACAGAGGCCCAGAGACACACACAGAGACCCACAGACACACACAGACTCACACACATACATATAGACCCACAGATACACACAGAGACCCACAGACACACACACAGACCCACAGACGCATGAAGAGACCCACAGACACACACAGAAACCCACAGACACAAACATAGACCCACAGACACACACAGAGACCAACAGACAACGCACAGGGACCCACAGCTAACGCACAGAGACCCACAGACACATCCAGAGACCCACAGACAGACACGGAGATCCACCGACACACACGGAGACCCACACACACACACAGAGACCCACAGACACACACAGAGACCCACAGACATACACAGGGACCCACAGAAAACGCACAGAGACCCACAGACACTTCAGAGACCAACAGACACCGCACATAGACCCACAGACACACACATAGACCGACAGACACACAGAGACCCAGAGCCACAGACAAAGACCCAGAGACATACAGACCCACAGACAAACATATAGACCCACAGACACACAGAGACCCACAGACACACACAGAGACCCACAGACACCGCACAGAGACCCACAGACATGCACAGAGACCCAGACACGCACAGAGACCCACAGACACTGCACAGAGACCCACAGACACACACAGAGACCCACAGACACATACAGAGACCCACAGACACACACAGAGACCCACAGACACACATATAGACGCACAGACACACACATAGACCGACAGACACACACAGAGACCCAGAGACACACACAGAGACCCACAGACACACACAGACTCACACACATACATATAGACCCACAGACACACACAGAGACCCACAGACACATACAGAGACCCACAGACACACACAGAGACCCACAGACACAAACATAGACCCACAGACACACACAGAGACCAACAGACAACGCACAGGGACCCACAGCTAACGCACAGAGACCCGCAGACACACATAGAGACCCACAGACAAACACAGATACCCACAGACACACAAGAAGACCCACAGACTAGCACAGAGACCCATAGACACGCACAGAGAACCACAGACACACACAGAGACCCACAGAAACACACAGAGACCCACAGACAACCCACATAGCGCCACAGACACGCACAGAGACCCGCAGACACGCACAGAGACCCATAGACACACACAGAGACCCACAAACACACAGAGACCCACAGACACGCACAGAGACCCACAGACACACACAGAGACCCACAGACACACAGAGACCCACAGACACACACAGAGACCCACAGACACACACATAGACCCACAGACACACACAGAGACCAACAGACAACGCACAGGGACCCACAGCTAACGCACAGAGACCCGCAGACACACATAGATACCCACAGACAAACACAGAGACCCACAGACACACACAGAGACCCACAGACTTGCACAGAGACCCACAGACACGCACAGAGAACCACAGACACACACAGAGACCCACAGAAACACACAGAGACCCACAGACAACCCACATAGCCCCACAGACACACACAGAGACCCACAGACACACACAAAGACCCACAGACACACACAGACCCACAGACATACATATAGACCCACAGACACACACAGAGACCCACAGACACGCACAGAGACCCACAGACACGCACAGAGACCCACACACACACACAGACCCACAGAAACACACAGAGACCCACAGACACACACAGAGACCCAGAGACATACACAGAGACCCACAGACACACATAGACTCATACACATACATATACACCCACAGACACGCACAGAGACCCATAGACACACACAGAGACCCACAAACACACAGAGACCCACAGACACACACAGAGACCCAGAGACACACATATAGATGCACAAAAACACACAGAGACCAACAGACACACACAGAGACCCACAGAAACACACAGAAACCCACAGACACACACATAGACCCACAGACACACACAGAGGCCCAGAGACACACACAGAGACCCACAGACACACACAGACTCACACACATACATATAGACCCACAGATACACAGAGACCCACAGACACACACACAGACCCACAGACGCATGAAGAGACCCACAGACACACACAGAAACCCACAGACACAAACATAGACCCACAGACACACACAGAGACCAACAGACAACGCACAGGGACCCACAGCTAACGCACAGAGACCCACAGACACATCCAGAGACCCACAGACAGACACGGAGATCCACCGACACACACGGAGACCCACACACACACACAGAGACCCACAGACACACACAGAGACCCACAGACATACACAGGGACCCACAGAAAACGCACAGAGACCCACAGACACTTCAGAGACCAACAGACACCGCACATAGACCCACAGACACACACATAGACCGACAGACACACAGAGACCCAGAGCCACAGACAAAGACCCAGAGACATACAGACCCACAGACAAACATATAGACCCACAGACACACAGAGACCCACAGACACACACAGAGACCCACAGACACCGCACAGAGACCCACAGACATGCACAGAGACCCAGACACGCACAGAGACCCACAGACACTGCACAGAGACCCACAGACACACACAGAGACCCACAGACACATACAGAGACTCACAGACACACACAGAGACCCACAGACACACATATAGACGCACAGACACACACAGAGACCAACAGACACACACAGAGACCCACAAAAACACACAGAGACCCACAGACACACACATAGACCCACAGACACACACATAGACCCAGAGACACACACAGAGACCCACAGACACACAGACTGAAACACATACATATAGACCCACAGACACATACAGAGACCCACAGACACACACAGAGACCCACAGACACACATATAGACGCACAGACACACACAGAGACCCACAAACACACAGAAACCCACAGACACACACATAGACCGACAGACACACACAGAGACCCAGAGACACACACAGAGACCCACAGACACACACAGACTCACACACATACATATAGACCCACAGACACACACAGAGACCCACAGACACATACAGAGACCCACAGACACACACAGAGACCCACAGACACAAACATAGACCCACAGACACACACAGAGACCAACAGACAACGCACAGGGACCCACAGCTAACGCACAGAGACCCGCAGACACACATAGAGACCCACAGACAAACACAGATACCCACAGACACACAAGAAGACCCACAGACTTGCACAGAGACCCATAGACACGCACAGAGAACCACAGACACACACAGAGACCCACAGAAACACACAGAGACCCACAGACAACCCACATAGCGCCACAGACACGCACAGAGACCCACAGACACACACAGAGACCCACAGACACCGCACAGAGACCCACAGACACGCACAGAGACCCACAGACACGCACAGAGACCCACAGACACATACAGAGACACACAGACACACACAGAGACCCAGAGACACCGCACCGAGACCCACAGACACGCACAGAGACCCACAAACACACAGAGACCCAGAGACACTGCACAGAGCCCCATAGACATGCACAGAGACCCACAGACATGCACAGACACCCACAGACACGCACAGAGACCCACAGACACACACAGAGACCCACACACACCGCACAGAGACCCACAGACGACGCACAGAGACCCACAGACACACACATAGACCCATAGACACACACAGAGACCCATTGACACATACAGAGACCCACAGACACACACAGAGACCCACAGACACACCCAGAGACCCACAGACAGACACGGAGATCCACCGACACACACGGAGACCCACACACACACAGAGACCCACAGACACACACAGAGACCCACAGACACACACAGGGACCCACAGACAACGCACAGAGACCCACAGACACTTCAGAGACCAACAGACACCGCACATAGACGCACAGACACGCACAGAGACCCACAGACACACACAGACACCCACAGAAACACACAGAGACCCACAGACACACACAGAGACCCACAGACACATACAGAGACCCACAGACACACACAGAGACCCATAGACACACACATAGATCCACAGACACACACAGAGACCAACAGACACACACAGAGACCCACAGAAACACACAGAGACCCACAGACACACACATAGACCCACAGACACACACATAGACCCAGAGACACACAGAGAACCACAGACACACACAGACCCTCAGACATACATGTAGACCCACAGACACGCACAGAGACAAACAGACACGCACAGAGTCCCGCAGACACGCACAGAGACCCATAGACACACACAGAGACCCACAAACACACAGAGACCCACAGACACACACAGAGACCCACAGACACACAGAGACCCACAGACACACACAGAGACCCACAGACACACACAGAGACCCACAGACAACCCACATAGCGCCACAGACACTCACAGAGACCCACAGACACACACAGAGACCCACAGACACCGCACAGAGACCCACAGACACGCACAGAGACCCACAGACACGCACAGAGACCCACAGACACATACAGATACCCACAGACACACACAGAGACCCAGAGCCACCGCACCGAGACCCACAGACACGCACAGAGACCCACAAACACACAGAGACCCACAGACACTGCACAGAGCCCCATAGACATGCACAGAGACCCACAGACATGCACAGACACCCACAGACACGCACAGAGACCCACAGACACACACAGAGACCCACACACACCGCACAGAGACCCACAGATGACGCACAGAGACCCACAGACACACACATAGACCCATAGACACACACAGAGACCCATTGACACATACAGAGACCCACAGACACACACAGAGACCCACAGACACACCCAGAGACCCACAGACAGACACGGAGATCCACCGACACACACGGAGACCCACACACACACAGAGACCCACAGACACACACAGAGACCCACAGACACACACAGGGACCCACAGACAACGCACAGAGACCCACAGACACTTCAGAGACCAACAGACACCGCACATAGACCCACAGACACGCACAGGGACCCACAGACACACACAGAGACCCACAGAAACACACAGAGACCCACAGACACACACAGAGACCAACAGACACACACAGAGACCCACAGAAACACACAGAGACCCACAGACACACACATAGACCCACAGACACACACATAGACCCACAGACACACACAGAGACCCAGAGACACACAGAGAACCACAGACACACACAGACCCTCAGACATACATGTAGACGCACAGACACGCACAGAGACCCACAGACACGCACAGAGTCCCGCAGACACGCACAGAGACCCATAGACACACACAGAGACCCACAAACACACAGAGACCCACAGACACACACAGAGACCCACAGACACACAGAGACCCACAGACACACACAGAGACCCACAGACACACACAGAGACCCACAGACACACACATAGACCCACAGACACACACAGAGACCAACAGACAACGCACAGGGACCCACAGCTAACGCACAGAGACCCGCAGACGCACACAAAGACCCACAGACATACACAGAGACTCACAGATACACACAGAGACCCACAGACACACACAGAGATCCACAGACACACACACACAGACCACAGACATGCACAGAGACCCACATACACACACAGAGACCAACAGACACACATAGAGACCCACAGACACACAGAGACCCACAGACACACACAAAGACCCACAGACACGCGCAGAGACCCACAGACACACACAGAGACCCACAGATACACACAGACCCACAGACACACACAGAGATCCACAGACACACACACAGACCACAGACATGCACAGAGACCCACATACACACACAGAGACCAACAGACACACATAGAGACCCACAGACACACACAGAGACCCACAGACACACACAGAGACCCACAGACACACGCAGAGACCCACAGACACACACAGAGACACACAGACACACACAGAGACCCACAGACACACACAGAGATGCACAGACATGCACAGAGACCCACATACAAACACAGAGACCGACAGACACAGACAGGGACCCACAGACACACACAGACCCACAGACACACACAGAGATCCACAGACACACACAGAGACCCACAAACACACACAGAGACCCACAGACACCGCACAGAGACCCACATACATGCACAGAGACATACAGACACACACAGAGACCCACAGACACACACAGACACAAACAGAGACCCACATACACACACAGAGACCCACAGACACACACAGAGACCCACAGACACACACAGGGACCCACAGACAACGCACAGAGACCCACAGACACACACAGAGACCCACAGACAACGCACAGAGACCCACAGACACACACAGAGATCCACAGGCACACACAGAGACCCACAGACACACACAGAGACCCACAGGCACACACAGAGACCCACAAACACACACAGAGACCCACAGACAACGCACAGAGACCCACAGACACACACAGAGAGCCACAGACAACGCACAGAGACCCACAGACACACACAGAGATCCACAGGCACACACAGAGACCCACAGACACACACAGAGACCCACAGGCACACACAGAGACCCACAAACACACACAGAGACCCACAGACAACGCACAGAGACCCACAGACACACACAGAGAGCCACAGACACGCACAGAGACCCACAGACGACACACAGAGACCCATAGACTCACACAGAGACCCACAAACACACAGAGACCCACAGACACACACAGAGACCTACAGACATGCACAGAGACCCACAGACACACACAGAGAGCCACACTCGCGTTCTGATTGGGCGACGGGCCCTCAGCGCCGGTGCGCCGCCATTACCGGTCTCTGATGAACTCGGCCATCTCCTTGGACATCTGCCGCCCCTTGAGCTGCTTGGAGACGATGACCTCGAAACCGCTGGACCCCGCGTTGCCCTGCGCGTCCTTCCTGTCCGACTGGACGCACGCGACGGGCGGCAGAACGGTCACCGCGCCTGGCCGCGCCATCGATCGGCCGCGGGGTGGGGGGGGGGGGGGGGGGAGGGTGGGGGAGGCGGGGGAAGTGGGGGGAAGCGCCTCGAAGCGAGCAGTTTTTCATCGCAAGCAACTCTACGGGACGTCTGGTAAACACATCAGCGGGCTGCGGCGGGCTCCGGCGTGTGCAACGTTCGACATGTTTGGAACCGACAGGAGCTAATTTGGGCCTTGCGCACAAATCGACTTACGAACGGACCTCTGGAACCTAACTCGTTCGTAAGTAGAGCAGTCCCTGTATACTGCCCTCATTCAGAAGTCACCCAGCTATCACACGCAGCTAAGCGCAGTGGATTATCGTCGCGTGGACGTTGACAGCAGACGTTGTGACGGGGGACTGCAGGATCCGACCGCGTCCGTCCGGTTGCTCGCCGAGCTGTGTCTGCCTTTCGCTCGCCGAACGGACACGTTGCGAGGTCGCGCTTGGTACACAGAACGAAGCGCTTGCCACGTATGAACGACGTTCGTACGTGGCATCAAGCATCATCGCGCGGCTTTTGGCTAACCGTCGAGCAAAGGCGGCGGCGGTCGCCGCATCGTCGCGCGGCGCTTTCAGGTGCTGCTCCTGCGGCCGTCTGGAACGCTCTCGCGTCCGATATTAGGAAGCCGCTGTGGCTTTGCCACTTTTAAATAATAAAAATTTTAAAACTCGCTTCTCCGGGAACCGCTTTGAACGTTTAGCTTGTTGTCCGTTCCCCCCCCCCCACCCCCGCACCTCCGATGAGCACGGCTGGGCTACATGGCGGTGCGAAGGGGGCGGGGGGCGGGGCGGGGGGAGGGGCGGGAGTAGGCGGGAGTAGGCGGGAGGGGGGGCGGGAGGGGGCGGGGAGGGTCGGGGGAGCGGGGACGTCGGGGGGCAGGGGGAGTCAGGGGGGCAGAGGGGGCGGGGCGGGGGGGGGCGGGAGTAGGCGGGAGGGGGGGCGGGGGGGCGGGAGGGGGCAGGGGGAGTCGGGGGGGCAGAGGGGTCGGGGCGGTGGAGAGCGGGGGGGGGGGGGGGGGTCGGGGGTTGCGACTCACCCAGAAGTAGTCGCAGTAGCTCCACTCGCCGGGCTTGAGTAGCGTCTGCTCGCAGAGCGCGTCCGGGTGGGGGAAGGTGACCCCGTTGATCTGCACGGGGGGGGGAAGGCCGACAATCCCGATCAACGTCGCTCCTCCTCCCCCGGCGAGGGCTTTCGCGTTGCCCACGGTCGAGTTCCCGGTTGCGTTGGGGAGCGGCGGCGCTGCGCTACGAGCCCGGCGACTCTCCCGTTCGCGGCCAACACCGGTTACGATTATCTGAACCGGTCCTGGGTTCATCTTCTTTGGTTCTCCAGACAGTCTCGTCCCTTCACCTGATGAAGGCCGCTTGTGTTGTGGCCGAAACGTCGTGAGAATTTTATTGTGTTATTTTATTTTATTTTATCAATTTATTATTTTATTCTCAATTCTACGTGGTGACTTTACCGAAAGAACCAAAGAAGATGAATCCTTGCAGTCACGAAAGCTTTAAATCGAAATTCGGTCCTGGGTTTTTCCCCCACCCCCCCCCCCACCCCCCCGACGGCAACACGGTCTCAAACGGGTACCCGGTGCGGTGTGTGAACATCGCCTCTCGGGAGACAAAGGCGGCCCGGCGTGGTGCTGGCCACCGGCCCCCTCGCGTGCCGTGCCGGCCGTCATCGGTGATACTCGCTAACAGCAAGCACTTGCCACAATGGTCTGTAAAAGCTACACGGGGGGACCTTTGCCTTTGTTCCCGATTGCGCGATCGGTTTCGTTTCACGGGACGAGACGGGAGCGTCCGTTGGGAAATCTCTCGCAGGGCGGTGCCAAACGCTGCTCGTTGGAGAAACGGCCCGCGGAGGCGGATATCATAGAGCTACCTCCGAGACCCCTTCAAGGGATCCCTTTGGTCCGCAACGCAGTAGAAGGGCAGCACTTTCCGTGGTGAGATGTTAACTACCTCGCCTGGTATACAGGAGGCCCGGCCCTGACGCCTGCTGTATATTATATTTGGAGTTTGCGTGTTCGTCCCATTGGTCGTGTGGATCTGTCTTCGGGTCCTCCGGTTTTTCCCTCCACAAAAAGTCAACGTGGGTTTTGGAGTTTTTGGCTGCGATAAATGTCCACGTGATAGGCCACGTGGCCAGGTCGCTTCTGAAACAGAGCTACACAGCTCAGTGGGCCTTACCTGGTCAAATAAAAATAGTTTAACATGAGTTCAGTCTCCCGAGCGCTGATGTACGCACCCTACCAGGTGCTCATTTTAGGCTGAGTCGACCGTAGGGAGCCTTCGGACCAGTTCTCATATTCGCCGACGACATTGGCATTGTGAATGGGGACAATCAAATTGGAATCCACGTCGCCGGGGACTGTGGCGCAGTGCGCTAACCACGGCCACGCCGCTCCCAGCCAAGGATCGCCCGCTCGCGCTGTTGCTCGCGATGCTGCTCGTTCAGCTGCTCGTTCAGCCGCTCAAGATATCGCTCGTGCAGCCCCGCACGCAGTCGCTCGTGCGTCTCTCCCCCGGCAGCACGCACGGCGAGCGCTACGGGGGGGGGGGGGTGGGGCCACGATCACGATCACCGAGTGACGGAAGAGAGCGTAGCCCCAGGGGTCTGGTGGCCTACATTTTCGGGGAGCTCATCTGGACAGGAGTGGAGATGCGAGGCGAGAGGGGAGGCGTCGCGCCCCAGGATCACTCGCGGGAGAGCAGCTGGTCCCCGTTGCCGCGGCCGTGGCAGGAGAACCGATGAGGTGATTGGTGGATCGTGGCTAGTTGGCGGTGGCTAGGTGTGTATGTACGTATGTATGTGTTGAACTTCTTTCGCACCGTACGTAGCCACCCGCGCTAATCGGATGTGCGGGGGAAGGACAACAAAATATGGGTTTCTGTGTGAGTCTATGGGTCTCCGTGTGAGTCTATGGGTCTCTGTGTTAGTCTATGAATGTGTATGTATGTTGACCTTCTTTCGCACCGTACGTAGCCAACTGTGCTAATCGGAGATGCGGGAGATGGACAACAAACTATGGGTTCCGTGTGAGTATTTTAATTTTTGTGTGAGTCTCTGGGTTTCTGTGTGAGTCTATGGGTCTCTGTGTGAGTCTCTGGGTCTCTGTGTGAGTCTATGGGTTTCTGTGTGAGTCTATGGGTCTCTGTGTGAGTCTATGGGTCTCTGTGTGAGTCTCTGGGTTTCTGTGTGAGTCTATGGGTCTATGTGTGAGTCTCTGGGTTTCTGTGTGAGTCTATGGGTCTCTGTGTGAGTCTCTGGGTCTCTGTGTGAGTCTATGGGTTTCTGTGTGAGTCTATGGGTCTCTGTGTGAGTCTATGGGTCTCTGTGTGAGTCTCTGGGTTTCTGTGTGAGTCTATGGGTCTCTGTGTGAGTCTCTGGGTTTCTGTGTGAGTCTATGGGTCTCTGTGTGAGTCTCTGGGTTTCTGTGTGAGTCTCTGGGTTTCTGTGTGAGTCTATGGGTCTCTGTGTGAGTCTCTGGGTTTCTGTGTGAGTCTATGGGTCTCTGTGTGAGTCTCTGGGTTTCTGTGTGAGTCTATGGGTCTCTGTGTGAGTCTCTGGGTTTCTGTGTGAGTCTATGGGACTCTGTGTGAGTCTATGTATGTGCATTGAACTTTTTTCGCACCGTACGTAGCCAACTGTGCTAATCGGAAGTGCGGGGGGGGGGGACAATAAGCTTAATACAAATTTCTGAAATAAAACAATACGTTTAACCCTCTCTGACAATAAAACAGGTTTTAAAGCTTTCGTGACTGCAGTAATTCATATTCTTAGCTCTTTCGGTAAAGTCACGTTGACGGGAAACAATTTTTATTGTTTATATATATTTTATCATTTTATTGTTTCCCTTCAACGTGACTTTACCGAAAGAGGTTAAGAATAAAAATAAAACAGGTGTTAAGATGTTCAAACACCACGTAGAAAACTTTTGCAAGGAATCAAGTTACTGCATGAACCACACACGCTACTCGTGGTGAGGATGCAAACAAGCATGGTTCTTATATTCTTGGTCACGTAGAAGGGAAACAATACAATAATAAAAATATAAAACAATACAATTCTCACGACGTTTCGACTGCAACACAAGCAATCATCACCAGGTGTGAAAACCACAGCAAGAAAAAATTGAAAAAAGTGGCGTTGTTTTTTTAACGTCAGCACCACGGAGAGCGATTTGGCAGTTATTCAGATGGACGAGTCCATCTATGTTCGGAAAATTTAAGCATGGCTCTGATAATATTTGATGCATTGTCTTTGACACTGATTGGCCTACACCAGAGACAGCGGCCTTGTTCATGTCCCTGTCTCACCACCAGTGTCGGACCAGAGAACATCGCCAAAAGACGAACAGGACAAGGACAATGCACTATCATTGCATTCATAGCTCAGGGTGAGCAGCTATACAACGTGGGATATATATTTTTTTGCTATAAATGTCCAAATGATGGGGCCACTTTGTTCGATCCATCATTTGTGGCCAGGTCGCTTCTGCAAAAATAAGTTCAACCTTAGTGGGCTTTGCCTGGTAGGCTGGGGATGTTAATTCTAGATTTGAAGTTTTCTTTGTCCCCACCTGATGACGGACGCTTGTGTTGCGCCCGAAACGTCGTGATTTAATTTAGTTCATTTTTATTTTATTGTTCATTATTTTTTATTCTTTATTTTTATTATTATTTTCATTCTTATTTTCACCTACGTGACTTTACCGAAAGAACCAAAAAGTAGCATGGTGATGGTTTAGTGTTTTTGTACTTGTGTGCGTTTGGGTCATTTGTTTAACTTTCTTGTACTTTGCACTCCTATCGGTTTTTTTTTTCGTACTGTTTATTGTCGTAACGTTCTTACCCGCCCAGCTGACATCTGTGAAAGAGAGCTTAGTAGCTCATCGGATTCCTCCAGTACAAATACGTATTCCGATTCTGTATTTGACTCACGGATAGGCCCCCACGGGGCTAACGGAGAGGCCCACGGACACCCACAGACACGTTCGGGGGCGGGTGGGGGGGGGGGTGTTGCAGTTGTTTCCGTGAAAATCGGACAAACGACTCGCGCGTGCGTCCGGGTCGTGCCGCGTGTTCACTTTCACGGGGGGGGGAGGGGGGGGGCGGGGCGGGGTGGGGGGGTGGGGGGTGGGGGGGACGGAATTCAGCGACGGGCTCTCAGCGTTCGGCCCGCCGAGTTCGGCGGAGCGCAAACGCCGGGCATCGCGGCGGCCGTGGGGGCAGACGGAAGCCGCGGCACTTACCGTGAGCGTCGTCGTTGATTTCTTCGACGGAGATTCCAGCTGCGAGCCCTGGAGGAGACGGAGCGGAGATCAATCGCGGCGAGCAAAGGCGCAGCGCCGAAATTCCCCGCTCACGCCACTGCTGGCGGGAAGGGCCTCCGCCAGAGGGAACTCAAGGGAGCCCCTTCCGGAGTCTGTTTTTGGCCTACTCTTCCACATCGGCCAGGCCATTCCTGGTGGCAGCGCGACCGTTCACTCCGACTCACCGTTGGGTGCCGCGGTGGCTATGAGATGTTAACTACCTCGCCTGGTACGCAGGAGGTCGTGGGTTCGATCCCGACCCTGATGCCTGCTACTTTATATTTGAAGTTTGCGTGTCTACTCTCTCTCTCATCATCATCACGGTGGCTAGGAAATGTTAACTACCTCGCCTGGTACGCAGGAGGTCGTGGGTTCGATCCCGACCCTGATGCCTGCTACTTTATATTTGGAGTTTGCGTGTCTCTCTCTCTCTCTCATCATCACGGTGGCTAGGAGATGTTAACTAACTCGCCTGGTGTACAGGAGGTCGTGGGTTCGATCCCGACCCTGACGCCTGCTGCTGTATATTTGGAGTTTGCGTGTCTCTCTCTCCCGGTGGTCGCGTGGATTTTTGTCCAAGTCCTCCGGTTGTACCTCAACGTTTAGAATCGACGTGCGTTTAGAGTATTTGGCTGGGATGAATGTCCACGTGATGAAGACAAGCCCACTTGGTTGAGCTCTCATTGGTGATGGCCAGGTCGCTTCCGAAAAAGAGCTGTATAGCTCAGTGGGGCCTTTATCCGGTAAAATGAAATAAAATGTTGTTTTGGGAAAGGTGGAAATTACCCTCGCTTTACCCCACCACCAGCGCGCGGTTCTGGGTGCAGCACTGGCGGTGTGAGTGTGTGTGTGTAACACTGGTGGTGTGTGTGTGTGTGTGTAACACTGGTGGTGTGTGTGTGTGTGTGTAACACTGGTGGTGTGAGTGTGTGTAACACTGGTGGTGTGTGTGTGTGTAACACTGGTGGTGTGTGTGTGTGTGTAACACTGGTGGTGTGTGTGTGTGTAACACTGGTGGAGTGTGTGTGTGTGTAACACTGGTGGTGTGAGTGTGTGTGTGTAACACTGGTGGTGTGAGTGTGTGTGTGTAACACTGGTGGTGCGTGAGTGTGTAACGCTAGTGGTGTGAGTGTGTGTGTAACACTGGTGGTGCGTGTGTGTGTGTAACACTGGTGGTGTGAGTGTGTGTGTGTAACACTGGTGGTGTGAGTGTGTGTGTGTAACACCGGTGGTGTGAGTGTGCGTGTGTAACACTGGTGGTGTGAGTGTGTGTGTGTAACACTGGTGGTGCGTGAGTGTGTGTGTGTAACACTGGTGGTGTGAGTGTGTGTAACACTGGTGGTGTGTGAGTGTGTGTGTGTAACACTGGTGGTGTGTGTGTGTGTGTAACACTGGTGGTGCGTGAGTGTGTGTGTGTAACACTGGTGGTGTGAGTGTGTGTGTGTATAACACTGGTGGTGCGTGAGTGTGTGTGTGCGTGCAATGCAGATGACTCTGGGCGTGGGAGTGAACGTGCCGAACGCCATTCTGCTCCGGCAAGGTCACCAATCAATAAATACCCTCCACGACCCAGAGGTCATCCCGGAAACTGGAGTCCATTACTCGCCAAGAGCATATTTGTTGGTGAAACGGCGCTTAATATCAAACACTCGTGCCGAGATCACGTACACAAGACCCCCCGTGTCGCCTTCACAGACTGTTGGGGGCAAGTGCCGTTAGCGAGCAGCTCCTATGAAGGCCGGCACGGCACACGAGGGGGTGGGTGGCCAGCACCACGCCCGGGTGGCCAGGTTCGTAGCGCAGCGTAGCGCTAACCGCAACACCACCGCTCCCCATGTACACAAACACACACACCATAATGGATGACATTGGTCTCGGTGCTGTGCGAGTTTTATTCTCTTGCCTGTATGTCACTGCTGGACTTCCTCATGTTCTTCTGCGATGGGGTGGGTGACAAGGAAGCCTCACCTGCAAACAAGAGAGCCGGTTCACACACCATGCAATTCAAAATCATTCACTCACTCATTCACTCGCCGACTCATTCCGCCTTCACGCCAAGAGAATGCCATACGCAGTTGTTGCCGGATGGGCGAGGGGGGCCGACTGCCAACACGGGCGGTGGAGCGGTCGCCACCAGCCTGGCGGCCAAGGGGAACACCTAAGATCGTATGTGGGAGACTGTTAGGGCAAATCTACGGGGTTATTTTAACACGTAAGCTTTCGCGATCAATATTATGTCGATAACCATTGTACTTGATATGCGTACATTAACCACCGCCCCCCCCCCACCCACCTCTGGTCTTCGCACCTGATTGGCTGACAAGTGACGACGTCACATTTGTCCCCCCGCCTATTTAAGACCGAAACAGGAGGAGGATTTATCCACATCTCTGTGTGGCTGTTGCCTGATGATGCTGCTGCTGGTTGTTGTTGTTGTAGTTGTTGTTGTAATTACCGGCGAAACGTCACGGAACTCGAATTGTAAACGTTGCGGTGGGTTTGCTCTCCAACACACAACCGGTGTGCTGTACTCGTAAAACATTTCCACGTTTTGTTTACGTGGCAAACCTTACTAATTGGCTGTGTCGGGTGGTGGCGGGTTTAACGACACATTTATATTCACGCGATGTAACCAAAAAAAACCTCTATTATGGACTACGGGGTTATATGCGAGTCTATAGGGTCCTATATGACTTCAAAGGCCTCAGTAGGATTATGGAGGCCCCCCGCTGAGCTGTGTAGCTCTTTACCAGGGGCGACCTGGCCACAAATTGTAGCTCAACCAAGTGGCTTACCATAACGTGGAAACCCATTGCAGCCGAATACTCTGAACGCGTGACGTCGATTCGAAATGTGGAGGGAAAAACCGGAGGACCCGGAGAAAAATCCACGAGGCCACAGGAAGGGAGAGAGAGAGAGAGACGCAAACTCCACGTATACAGCAGCAGGCGTCAGGGTCGGGATCGAGCCCACGACCCCCTGCGTACCAGGAGGCCATGGGTCAGCTGACAGCCTTGGGTTCTTCATTCTGTTCAGCGGCGCCGGTGAGCGAGCTGACGAATCGCTCTTGCGGTTCGACCCCGGCAGGCCGCCCCGGTTAACAACCGCCGGGGCGTGCCGACCGTGACGCACGCAACCCGTGCCTCCCGCCCATCGGTACCGCCGGCGTCCCGCTCGGCGGAGCACGTGGGCAAGTATCCTCCGAGGGGGTACACCCCCTCGCGGTCACGGGATCGGCGCGAGCACCGCACGCGCCCAATAATTACGTCGTCATCGCCACCATTACCGTCCCTGGCGCCGACAATTAGGGACGGAACGGTCGATCGCGGTTGGGTCTTGGCCGGGAGCCCGTTAAGCCACGGCGGTTATGCAAGGGCAGGGGGCGCGGCTCTTGAATTGCCCGCGCCGGGCCTCGCCCGCCGGTGGGACGCTTCCCGCGAGCCCGGGGCGGGTGAGATCAGCCGAGCCCCGGCCCCTCTTGGAGCGCGGCCACCGCCCTCTTGTGCGGGCTAAGGCGCGGCGGCTCTGCTGTATCCCTCAAGCCGCAAGCGGCCCCCGCTGAGAGGTGCCCGTCGAGGGCACGTGGGCCTACTCTGCCATGCCGGCCAGACGTCTTGGTAGCGGCGGCAGTACCCGCCGGCGCACGGCACCACCATACGCGACGCGCCGATCCACCGTGAAACGCCCGTACCCCCGGAGACGGACGTAGAGACCCAAAGTGCTTACAGAGACCCAAAGAATCACCGAGAGACACCACGAACTCACATGGAGAGACGCGCGCAAACCCGTAGGCTCGCACGGATCATCCGTAGACTCACGCAGACTCAAAGGGACCAATAGACTCGCATAGAGACTCATAGACTCACGTAAGAGAGTCGATGAGTCAACGTGACGTGATTGACGGATCGCACTTCACGTAGTCACAATCAGGCGGCTCCGTAACCGTTTCCCATTCTGAGACGTCTGCAAGTCACAGCGTGGACGGGTGTCCCGTTCACCGCTGAATCTCGGAACGTACAAACGGCTCAGCGTTAATTTTTTTGAGCGAGGCGTAGTAGCAGCGCCGCTATTTTTAAAGCCGTCGTTACTCACCGCAGAGAACCGTAGCGACACGACCGCCGCACTCAACGATCGATGGCCGGCATCAAACTGTGCCACACGCCCTCCCGCGTGACCTTTCAGGAGCCTCGGTACCGTTAAAGTTATTTTATTCTTTCTTCCGGTTCCGTTGCGATGACGAACGCCCACGTCATCGGCACGCAATCGGAAGAAAAAACGGATGACGGACGTCATCGGAACGGGAAAGGGTTAAATCCCCTCGCCCACCCCACCCCCCCCTCCCCATCACATGATGGCCCTCTGGCTGGCGAGCGCCGGGCACGCAGCCGGAACCCCGCGACTCACCGGTGGGAGAGGGCGTGGATGGCGTCGACGCGGACCGGTTGGAGGCCTCGCCCGTCGGCCTCTCCCAGGTCGTCTCTGCGACAGGGGAAAAAAAAAAAAGCGGAACGGTCGGGGCGCGGTCCGTGCGGCTGGACCATCACAGAGGGGCGGGTTCCGGCGCCGTGGGGTAAGCGGGCGGGACGGCAGCAACGCACCGGACCTGCAGACCCCATCCGCGTCCGTCCGCCCGGCAGGGTCAAAAGGGTCACGCCGCGGTCGGTCGGTCGGTCGGTCGGTCGGCCGGTCGGCCGGTCGGCATGCTCACGCGCGCGTTTGGTGGTTAAAAAGTGTGGGTGCCGCCACCTCGTCCGAGAAGTCTGGCCAGTGTGCAAAAGTAGGCGAGTTATCCTCTCAAGGGGCTCTCTACAGCAGTGGTTCTTCTTAACCCAGGGTGTGTGCATGCACCCCCCAGGGGGTTTGCGAGATGACCTTTCTGGGGGGTAAACAAGGCACGGTCAGACGGGCGCGTAAGTGCAACCACTTTGTTTTGTATTTATTAACGTGATAAAAAAACACGAATGAGAACTGAAGGGATGCGAGGGTGCAGTGAAGGTTAAGAACCACTGCTCTAGAGCTTCACTATCACTATTTTTGCTTCACCAGGTAAGGCCCCCACTGAGCCACGTGGCTCTTTTTTTCAGAAGCGACCTGGCCATCACGAGTGATAGCTCAACGATCGCTTGGAAATGTGGAGGGAAAAACCGGAGGGACCGGAGAAAAATGCATACGACCACACACGGGAAGAAAGAGGGAGACACGCAAACTCCAAATATACAGCAGCAGCAAACGTCAGGGTTGGGATTGAACCCACGACCTCCTGCATACCAGGCGAGGTAGTTAACATCTCACCACGGAGAGAGACACTCAAACTCCAAATATACAGCAGCAAGCGTCAGGGTTGGGATTGAACCCACGGCCTCCTGTATACCAGGCGAGGTAGTTAACATCGCCTAGCCACCACGGCGCCTCGGATAACACTCAGGACCGTGAGAGAGACCCCTTAATCAAGCAGTGGATGGATCGCGGCCGATGACGACGTCGATGAGTTTAGCACCACTAGAGGGCAGTAGTGGCCAGACGGTGGTGGGGTAAAGAGTGGGGGAAGCCGAATTGAGGTCACAACTCCGAGGCAGTGTAAGCACGCGTGCGACGGGAAAAACGTTCAACAAGTAAAAACGACGCAACGTTGCCCGATCCGCAAACACGAAGGAGACATCACGGCGGTGGTGATACACTCCGCAGCTCCCGACGTTGGTTGCACGTATGTTCGTCGAACTTCTTCCGTAACCGTGCGTAGCAAAACCGCGCTACAAATTTCACGTTGCCCACCTTCCCGGTGGAGGCCGTATCCTGATGAGGTCACTCACGCGATGCAGACAGAGGGCGGTCGCTTCGTGTGGGTTCCATCACGACCCTGACGCCTGCTGCTGTATATTTGGAGTTTGCCCGTCTCTCTCTCTCCCCATGCACGGTGGCGCGGATTTTCCTCCGGGTACCTCTGCGAATTTTGTCTCGCTCGCGCTTAATTCGGGTCAATTTCCAGCATCTCGAGAGTGAGCAAAACAAATAACCCACCTCCACCACCACATCGGTTTGACCGTCAAGAGGTTACGCTCGAGGTCGCATTTTCCAAAGCAGCTCCGTGGCTATCCGACTTCCGCGCGGCGGGTTCCCTCCGTAACGCTCGCAGCTTCTCGCATTCCTCCGCTAGAGCTCCGAACGGATTCCCCGTCAAGCGACCGCGATAAAACCCGTAGGAAATGGACCCCTCCCCCCCCCGCCGCCGCCGCCCAGGCACCCCCCAACCCCCCGCGCCCGCGCCAGGAAACGGACACGCGATGGTAAAGCAATCGCCGTTGTCTCTGCTGCGCCGACGCAGGTGTCTACATCATTATCGCCGTCGTGTGGAAGTTCGTAGGACCCGGGAAAAAAAATAATCCACGCGACCACGAGGAGAGAAAGAGTGAGAGAGACACGCAAACTCCAAACATACAGCAGCATGCGTCAGGGTCGGGATCGAACCCACGACCTCCTGCGTACCAGGCGAGGTAGTTAACATCTCCGAGCGCTACGAAAATAGAATATACGCCACGATGATGTTTAGTTAGCTCGGGCACGAGGGGCCCACTGCTGGGGGTGGAGGGGTGGGGCACGCGCCCCTCCCCTTATTGACAGGGTGCCCCCCCCCCCACGTGACAGCCCCACACTGCACCCCCCCCCCCCCCATCCGACATCAGCTGGAGCCAGGTCACCCAGTGCTCGCGACCCGGGTTTTTAAATGAGAAGTCGTAAACGGAACCACACAAGACTAACTGCGATTGACCGTGCCCCACCACAAGGGTTTGCTCACTTCAACCCGCGGCCTTGTGTTGGAAATCCTGGGAATAGCGGAAAAAAAAAATGTACGACCCCAGCCCAACGGGCAATGATTTACGGCATTGTGCCGATGCCCCAAGCCGCCCCCCCCGCCCCCACCCTGCCCTCCACCAACCCCCCGGGGCAGCATCGCTGGCAGGGATGCGCCCCACAACAGCCGCTTGGATGGCCTCGCGGAAAATGTGAATAATTTCTGGAACGTAAACTCGGGTCACTCCGGCCAGAAACGCCGCCGCCGCCGCCGCCGCCGTTTCTGGCAGCCGCCGTCAGCACGGCCGGCCGTCTTCCTCGAGACGAGCGCAAACGAGTCGACAGAGAGTCGTCAGGAGCACTGCAATGAACTTCATCTAAACGAGCACGGAGGGGTCTTCATTGTAGGGGCTTTCGCGGGCAGTATTGTCAGTGATAGAGGTCTTGTTGGGTAAGGGGTCGCGTAAAATACGAATGTACGACGCTGGTTGCGATTACCGGCGAAACGTTACGTTGCTCGAATTTTAAATGTCGTGGGGTTTCCTCTCCAAAGCGCCGTTTTACTGTACCAGATCCAACCCAAAAAACAAAACCTCTGTTTCATCATTAGACCTCCTTTGCCAGTACCAAAATATGATAATAGGGTTTTTCCCCTTTTTTTCTGACAACAAAACTGAAGCCTTTTGACAAGGATTCATGTCTGCATTAACCACAATACCTGCAGTCAAAATGCAAACAAAAAACGTACTATGGTAATATATGCATTGAACTTGAAACTGATTGGTCCACACCAAGGAAAGGTTTTCTTTTGAGCCTCGACCCAATTGGTGCTCGACCACATGACGCCAAAAGGCGTCACACAGCTCAAAGACAATGCACTATCAAAGTATTGAGGGCTCGGGGTGAGCATCTACATCATTAGACCTCCTTTGCCAGTACCAAAATATAATAATAGGGTTTTTCCCCTTTTTTTCTGGCAACAAAACTGAAACCTTTTGACAAGGATTCATGTTACTGCATTAACCACAATACCTGCAGTCAAAATGCAAACAAAAAAACGTACTATGGTAATATATGCATTGTCCTTGAGACTGATTGGTCCACACCAAGGGACAGCTTTCAGTTTTGTCGCCAGAAAAAAGGGGAAAAACCCTATTAAAACCTCTGTTATGGATGAAACTAAACTTTTACCAGGTAAGGCCTCCTGAGCTGTGTTAGCTCTTTTTTCCGAAGCGACCTGGCTATCACAAATGATAGCTCAACGAAGAGGACTATCATCATCACGTGGACATTTCTAGCAGCCGAGCACTCTAAATATGTGATGTTGATTCTAAATGTGGAGGGAAAAATAATCGTACCAGGCGAGGTAGTTAACATCTCATCACGGAGAGAGAGAGACACGCAAACTCCAAATATACAGCAGCATGCGTCAGGGTCGGGATCGAACACACGACCTCCTGCATACCAGGCGAGGTAGTTAACATCTCCTAGCCACCGGCGGTGCTGGGAGAATATAGGTCATAGGTGATGTTTAGTTCAGTAGGGCAATAGGAATTATTTATCTAAAAAAAAATGAGACGGAGGCCATAGGGTTGGCGGTGAATAATATTTGGAGAATGCACGTTGCACACTATGTGGCCCTGATAGAAATCAGTAATTTCGCAAACATTCGCCTCCTTTGAAGAATGCTTCTTTCAACTTTGGTGAATGTTTACGTGCCCGTGTAGGGGCTGTTCACCGAGCAACATTCTTCATACTTTCATATTAGGGCCCCAATGGTGCATATGGTGCATCGTGCAGCCCCCAATGATGATTCACTCTTTCTCTCCGGCCTCCCGGTCTCTATGGCCTCTCCGTCTCTCCGTCTCTCCGTCTCTCCGTCTCTCTGTCTCTCTGTCTCTCTGTCTCTCCGACCTCTCTGTCTCTCTGTCTCTCTGTCTCTCTGTCTCTGTGTCTCTGTGTCTCTCTGTCTGTCTGTCTCTCTGTCTCTCTGTCTCTCCGTCTCTCCGACCTCTCTGTTTCTCTGTTTCTCTGTCTCTCCGACCTCTCTGTCTCTCTGTCTCTCCGTCTCTCTGACCTCTCCGTCTCTCCGTCTCTCTCCGTCTCTCTGTCTCTCCGTCTCTCCGTCTCTCTCCGTCTCTCTTTCTCTCCGACCTTCACGTCTCTCCGTCTCTCCGTCTCTCTCCGTCTCTCTGTCCGTCTCTCCGTCTTTCCGTCCCTCCGTCTCTCTGTGTCTCTCTGTCTCTCCGACCTCTCTTATCTCTCCGGCCTCTCTAAATCGCCGTCAGGGGGTGCGTCCCCCGGAATGCCTGAGATGAGATGTCACGGGCTCTGTGAAGAAGCGGGTGCATTCAAGCACCCAATGAATGCTAACATTATCCCCATAATAGCCGTTTGTTTCGTGAGTTTAATGCAAACTTCTGCGATAGAGTTAAAAGCCTTCCGCCACGATCGTAACACGAGGCATTCACGAGCGTACGGTGAGCGCCAGCTGCGACGGAGAAACGTTTCGGGAGTCCGAGAGTTCAAATGAAATCTAACTTTCTACCAAAGCAGCTGCTTTGGTGAAAACGTGAACAAGAAAAATTCATTAATCCCCCCCCCCACCCACGTTGTTACTACGGTCTGCTCTGGATGACCCACAGTCGCATACCATTGAGGAGTTGTTTTTTTTCTTCCCAATTAACAATAAAATAGTGGTAGTGGTGGTGGTAGTAGCAATGAAGTCACCGTGCGTGAAGGTGTTGACGTAGTACTTCTGTCCCTGCGGGCTGATGTAGCACTGCCAGCCTTGGGGTAGCGGAGTGCTGCATCGCTCCTCGCCTCCTCCCTGCGGACTCCCCGGAGCCGACGTCTGCGGCCCAGCGTGCGTCCAGAGCGAGAGAGAGAGAGAGGGACAGAGAGACGCAGAGAGAGAGGGACAAAGAGAGAGAGAGAGGGACAGAGAGACAGAGAGAGGGGGACAAAGAGAGAGAGAGGGACACAGAGAGAGAGACAGAGAAAGAGGGACAAAGAGAGAGAGGGGGACAGAGAGAGACAGAGACAGAGAAAGAGGGACGCACAGAGAGAGAGAGACAGAGAGAGACAGAGAAAGAGGGACACAGAGAGAGAGGACAGAGAGACGCAGAGAGAGGGGGACAAAGAGAGAGAGAGAGACAGAGAGAGAGACAGAAGGAGACAGAGAGAGGGACACACAGAGACAGAGGGACAGACGATGCGTTACGATGAGTTTTGCCGAACGTGTATCGATAGCGCAGTACTACTAAACAAGTCTGAACTGAAGCCCTTCTTATTTTTGTTATTCATTCATTCATCCGAAGCGTACGCTGAATAATAGGCAATCGCTTTTTGGACACTGGACCGTTTGCTACGAATTCTGCGTAATTTCTTGGCCACTCGGCCAACGCTGCCGCTCCCTGTGGTGGTTGCCTGGCTTGGCTGGGAAGTTGGTGATTGTGCTCTGCGATGTTGCAGTAGACCACCGTGGCATGTTGCAGTAAACCATCGTGGGCTACATTTATTTTCTGCGATCACTTCTTTGTCGTCGTTTGCGCCTTCCTTTCTTTTGTTTCGGTGTAATATCTAAATGCGTTTATTCATTTTTTTTATTTTTGCTCGGTAGTAGGAGTCGGGGTTTTCATTTGCTCAGCGTGTACGGCTGTACGCGTGTAGGGCTTCTTTCCCGCAGTGCGTAGCCAACCGCGTATATGGGATTTGGTCCTTAAATATATCATTAATGTACAGCGTTGTGGGATGCCGTTGGCATGAATGACGCGATATAAAATGAAAGCATTATTATTGTATTATCAATGAGTCAAAGCGATTTCCTGCTCAAGTTATGCACGTATGTACGTTGAACTTCTTTCACACCGTACGTAGCCAACCGTGCTAATCGGAGGTGTGGGGGAAGGGCAACAAACTAAACACAAAAAGCAGTTGTAAAGAAATTAGTTTAAAATTTAGAGGCTGTGCGCATCTCCCCTTTAAAACCCTGAGCCAGTGGTGGAAATTCCGCTTGGAATGCCGGAGGTCGTGAGTTCAATCCCGACCCTGACGCCTGCTCCTGTATATTTGGAATCCATAATCTTTGGTTCTTTCGAGATAAAATGTCACGTAGGTAGAAAATAAAACACAAGCGGTTCCACTGCTGGATTATATTTTTTCTGCCTGAGGACGACCGCTTGTTTTGCGATCGAAACGTCGGGATTTCTTTTATTTTTTTTACCCACGTGACTTTACCGAAATCACCAAAGAGTATGGATCCCTGCAGTCACGAAAGCTTCAAATCAAGATGAGTACATTTGGAGTGTTCGTGTCTCCCTCCCCGTGGTCGCGTGGATTTTTCTCCGGTTTTCCCCCTCCACATTTAGATACAATGTCACGTGTTCAGAGTATTTGGCTGCTCTACATTTCCACGTGATGATGATGATGAGCCCACTTCGTTTGGGCTGTCATTTGTGATGGCCTGGTCGCTCCTGAAAAAGAGCTACATAGCTCCTCTCCTTGGTTCTTTCGGTAAAGTCACGTAGAATGGAAATAAAATAATAAAATAAAACAAACAGTTAAAAGGGTAAAACATTCGAAGCGCTGTCGTCCCGACAGTTCTGTTCCTTCACCTGAAGAAGGCTACTTGTGTTGTGGCCGAAACATCGTGAGAATTTTATTTTTTATTGTTTTATTTTTATTATTTTATTTCTATTCTACGTGGTGACTTTACCGAAAGAACAAAGAAGATGAATCCCTGCAGTCACGAAAGCTTTAAATGGAAAAAAGCTACATAGCTATAGAAATAGGTTTTACCCTTTTAACTGGCACAAAAACTGACACCTTTATTCAAGGCATCATGTTTGCAATAACCACAACACAAGCAGTCAAAATGCAAACAAAAGAGACAACTCTGATAATAATATGCACTGTCCTTGAATTTGATTGGTCCACACCCGAGACGGCTTTTCTTAGAGCCTAGTCTCCACTGGTGTTGGACCAGAAGACGCCAAAAGTTGTCTCTTTTGTTTGCATTTTGACTGCTTGTGTTGTGGTTATTGCAAACATGATGCCTTGAATAAAGGTGTCAGTTTTTGTGACAGTTAAAAGGGTAAAACCTATTTCTATATCTTGTTACTGGCAAAGGGGGTCTCATCATGTAAAAGCTACGTGGCTCTTTGGCCCTTACCTGGCAGCAAAACAAGTTTTGTTTAGTTGCCTTTTATCTATTGGACAACCGCTGTCGACCTACTCACAGAGTGGTACTCATTGTATCTACCCCAGAGGGCTGATGATGATGATGATGGGCTGAGCCAACGATTTGCGCCCGAACCCTTCCCGACTGCGAGGAAGCTCGCTCGCCCGCCAAGCCGCCCCGGCCGGTCGGAACGACGCTTCGGCGGCGTAGCGTCCGACGTCGGCAAGGCCCCGCGCCGCTACGCAAGCCGCCGATCGGTCGGCAGAGCCGTGGCGGAGAGAGCCACTCCACGGCCCTAAGCCGGTCTTGGGACCGTGACCACCCACCCTCCCCCCCCCTCGTCCGTCCGTCGGCGCGTTGCACCACCACGACACCGTTCTCTCAACGCGGCGGGCGGCACCTCCACGCCGCTTGTCGATACAGCGGCACGTCGTGCCGTGACGTACGGGGGGTGGGGGTGGGGGGAGGCGGGGGTCACGGGACATTTGCACAAGAACCGCGGCGCGGCGCCTACAACTCGGGCGACGATTTTCATCGCGCGGGTCCACCAGTGGTCATGGATTGCGGGGAATTTGCATGAAGTCTAAAAGTAAGATCGTGGAGGTAGCCTTCGAAGTTTAAGGCGAGGGCAGATTTAGGAAACTCGCTACCGTCGTTTCAAATCCGCTGCCGGGAGGTCGAAGCAAACCGGCCATCTCGGGTTGCTAGTCATGGTTAAAATGAAAAAAAAGTTTTCTTGTTTTACCAGGCAAGGCGCCACTGAGCTATGTCGCTCTTTTGGCAAAAGCGAAAGGGCTATCGCAAATGATAGCTCAACAAAGGTGGCTCATCACGTTGTAATGTACAGCAGCCAAACACTCTAAAACGTGTACGTTTCTAAATATGGAGTGAAAATCCAAAGGACCCGGATAAAAAATTAATCCACGCGGCCACGGTGGAGAGTCAACACGCAAACAACAGATATCCAGCAGCAGCAGCAGCAGGCGTCAGGGTCGGGATTGAACCCGCGACCTCCTGCACACCAGGCGAGGTAGTTAACATCTCATAGCCACCGTGATGATGATGATGATGAGAGAGAGAGAGACACGCAAACAACAGATATCCAGCAGCAGCAGCAGCAGGCGTCAGGGTCGGGATTGAACCCGCGACCTCCTGCACACCAGGCGAGGTAGTTAACATCTCCTAAACCACCGTGGTGCCAAGCATTACGACGGCCGGTGGCACCGCCTGGCCAACTGTAATTGTGTAATCTCGGTAAATGCTGAACACGAGGTCACACACAGATTAACTTGAGGGTCAAGCCGACTTCCTGGCTCGCCTTTGTTTGTTCTACGACAAAAAAAAAAGAACGCAAGCTCCGGCCACGCGTTAGTGGGTGTGAACCCACGCCACCGGGCCCCGAGAATGTGTGCGCGTGTGCACGTGCGTGTGCGCGTGTACGTGGATGTATAGTTGGCATAGGAGGAGGGCACAGGCGGCGTATCGGCCGGTCGTCTCAGTCAGTCAAACCCACGGAACCTGTTTGGTCTGCCCCGTGACCTCCTTGCCAGCGGGCGTTCAACACTTCACGTGGTCTTAGAGTGCACGTAGCCTGGCACAAGCGTCGTGGTGACGTCACCGCCACTTGGCGGTGAATGGCGGTTGTTGTTGTTGTTGTTTTGTGTTGAAGTGTGGCGAACAGGCAGCTTAGCAGGTTAGCGCGCTGCGCTCCGAAGCTGGTGACCCAAGTGTAATACTCGCTCACGGCCAACACCAGTGGCAATATTCTGAATCGGTCCTGGGCCTCCCCTAGGTCGACTCAGCCTCAAATGAGTAATTGGTGCGGTGTGTAAACATCGCCACTGGGGAGACAAAGGCGGTCGGGCGCGGTGTTGGCCACCCACCACCTCGTGTGCCGTGCCGGCCTTCATAGGTGCTCGCTAACAGCACTTGCCCCAACAGTCTGATACAGGCTACAAGGGGGATCATTGTCTCTGCTGAACTCCTATCGCACCGTAACGTAGCCAACCGTTGCTAACTGGAGGTGCGCAGCAAGGATAACGAACTAAACACAAAGAGTAGTTCTAAAGAATTGAAATTCTCATTCTAACATCGGAAGGCAAGAGCGTTCCAGACGGCCGCAGAAGCGCATCTGAAAGCACCGCGCAACGCGGTGACCACCGCATTGGTTCGACGGCTCAGCCGAAAGTCGCCACTGCTGATAGGACGGCCGCAGTTCGCGTGATGGTTCATGCTACCTGACGAGATCAGGCTGCTGTGGCACCACGTGGCCTGGCGAAGTGTGATGTGGCGTGGAGGGGCGCCACGGTGGCGGGGAGATGTTAACAACGTCGCCTGGTGTGCAGGAGGTCGTGGGTTCGATCCCGACCCTGACGCCTGCTGCTGTCTATTTGGCGTTTGCGTGTGTCTCTCTCCGTGGTGAGATGTTAACTACCTCGCCTGGTATGCAGGAGGTCGTGGGTTCGATCCCGACCCTGACGCCTGCTGCTGTATCTTTGGAGTTTGCCTGTCTCTCTTTCTCATCATCATCACGGTGGCTATGAGATGTTAACTACCTCGCCTGGTATGCAGGAGGTCGTGGGTTCGATCCCGACCCCGAAGCCCGCTGCTGTATATTTGGAGTTTGCGTGCCCCCCGTAGATTTTCCTCCGGGTCATCTGTTTTTTTATCTCCTCATTTAGAATCAACATCACGCGTTTAGAGTAAGTGGCGATACATTTCCACACGATAGTCCGCTTTGTTGCGCTATCAATTGTGGCCAGGTCGCTTCTGAAGAAGAGCTACGTAGCGCAGCGGTTGCCTTACCTGGTAAAAATAAAATAAATAAAAATGTTCAGCTCACAGCAGTTAAAGACAACGGAACCGAACACGGAAAGCAGAAACACGAGCGGCGGGGAGAGCTGGACCGGGTGGGCGTGGCGCGGCCGAGGACCGTCGCGCCCGTCACGCGAAGAACGTTCGCGACCGGCGTGGCGCTCCAGTCCGGCCCTCACCGGCGGTGGCCGGGACGAACACGGCGGGCCCTGCGGCGGCCGCCGTGTTCAGCCGGCTGTGGCGGAGCCGCCTCGCCACGCCAAGAGCGCTAACGCGGCGATCACGCGCGTCCGGTTCGCGTGACCGCGCGTTCACGCATGAACACGCGTTCACACGTGCGGCCGTACGGCAGCCGCGTCAGCCGCAGGCCGGCATGGCTGTCTTGAGCCGTCACCTCAGAGTCACCACCCAACCACCCCCCACCCCACCACACTCGCTTTCTAATCTTTTGTCTTCCCCATAACGTAAAGCGTTTCATGTTTTAATTTAAAAAAAAAATCATTTTAAATAGAATTCCTCTCCAACGCACCAGCGTGCTGAACTCGTAACGATTTGGCATGTTTTGCTTTACGTGACAAACCTTCATGATCGGGCTCTGTCGGAGTGTGGCGGGCTTAACGACACATTTATATTTGCGCGATCGAACGCGCAGGAGCCTCGCTTATGGATGATATTGGTCGCGAAAAAGCCCGACTGCATGTTAAACCAACTAAAACCTCTTGTCGTGGAGAGGTGCATTCATTGTTTCTTTCATTAATAAAAAAAACCGCATTTCCCACCCACCCCCCAACCCAATTTTACCCTAGAGATGGTGACGGCCGTGGCGAGACATTAATCCAGCAGCAGACGGACCCATGGCCATTGACCGACTCCAGTCGGAGCGAGCGATCGGCCGGTCGGGCCTCTTTGGGGGGGGGCTGGGGTGGGGGGCATGTTAAAAGCACCGCAAATCGAAAGGAAGTGGTGCCGCTAGTTTCCCGTTGGCCGGGCACCTCGCGGTTTGATAATTTACTCTCCCCCCCTCTCCTCTCCACGCTGGTGTCCTTGCGCTGACAGCGGCAATGCCGGCCCCCGTCTCGTGTTCCTTTAACTGCAGGGTGGACGCCTGTCGGGCCGACGACGCCGACCCCGGCCATCGACGCCGACCCCGGCCGTCGACGCCGACCCCGGCCGTCGACGCCGACCCAGGCCGTCGACGCCGACCCCGGCCGTCGACGCCGACTCAGGCCGTCGACGCCGACCCCGGCCGTCGACGCCGACTCAGGCCGTCGACGCCGACCCCGGCCGTCGACGCCGACCCCGGCCATCGACGCCGACCCAGGCCAACGCGTGGGCAGGCGCTCGCAAGGCTTCTGGGGCCTGTCGCGATGATTGCTCCCCCTGGCGCATTCCGGCTTCGTGCTGTTGCCACAGCTGGTCGCGGAGAATCTCCAAAGGCGGTGAACTTCAAAGTACTCCGCCTCCCGTGACTCGCAAAAATCTCAGCAGGGCAGCCCAGGAGGCAGGACGGTGGATTCGACTCGATGGGGCCAAATCCGCTGGCCCAAAACTAAAACGAAACTTTTATTCCTTAACAGATAAGGCCCCACTGAGCTATGTAACTCTTTATGAGAAGACACCTGGCTATCACAAATGATAGCCCAGTGAAGTGGCTTATCATGTGGAGATTCATCGTAGCCAAATACGGATGTTTCTAAATGAAGAGGGAATACAACTGGAGGACCCGGAGTCAAATCCAAGCGACCAGGGGGAGAGAGAGAGACATGCAAGTTCCAAATATACAGCAGCAGGCGTCAGGGTCGGGATCGAACCCACGACATCCTGCATAGCAGGCGAGGTAGTTAACGTCTCATAGCCACCGTAATGATGATGAGAGAGAGAGAGAGATATATATACCGTAAACTCCAAATATACAGCAGCAGGCGTCAGGGTCGGGATCGAACCCACGACCTCCTGTATACCAGGCGAGGTAGTCAACATCTCGCCACCGTGGCACCCCAATGCCACGCCACCCCGACAAGTTGGCTGCGACAGATGCCAGGAAGTGCTCAGCGGGGTCAGGACGTGGTCGTTGCTGGTGTCAAGTTCAGGGTTCACGAGGAGGGGCCGGGCGGCTGGGAGATCAGAGCGCTGAGCTGACACCGCATGGGATTGTGGGTTCAAATCCCACGATCCAGCCGCCTGTAGTTAAAGTGTGGGCGAGGTGATGGTCTCAGCCCAGTGAATAATAATAATTGCGCACACACACACACGCACACACGCACGCACGTGCGTGCACACACGTGCGCAGCAAGACCAAAAACAACCTCCGTCACGCTAAATTTGGTCCTGCGCTTAAATTTGGGACGAATTCCTTCCCCGAGAATCGCAACATCGGTCGGACCCATCACGTGACGAGCGCTGCCTCTCGTACGGCAGGGCTCAGCGGGAAAATAGCTGCCCTTCCACCGCTTGCGGACCAGACGCCAATCCAAGAATTGGGTTCTCAAGAGCTAATCCTCCTCGATGTCCGTCCCCTCGCGCTGCTCACCCGGGAGAGAGATCCGAATGACAGAACTGGCAGGGCCGTCGGAGTCAGCACCGCAAATGGCACCACACTGGCTCCACCCCGCGTGGCCCGCATGCTCCATCCCGTAGCTCGCGCACGGTGGACACCGAAACCTCCAGGCACCTGGCCTGGCACCAGGCCTGCGGTGACGTCACCGCCCCACTCAGTGGGGAGCGGTGGTGGAGCGGTTAGCGCTACGCTGCGCTACGAACCCGGCGACCCGGGTTCGATTCCCGCTCACGGCCAACACCGGTGGCGATTATCTGAACCGGTCCTGGGCCTCCCCTAGGTCGACTCAGCCTCAAATGAGTGCCTGGTGCGATGTGTGAACATCGCCACTGGGGAGACAAAGGTGACCGTGCGTGGTGCTGGCAACCCACCCCCTCGTGTGCCGTGCCGGCCTTCATAGGTGCTACTCGCTAACAGCACTTGCCCCAACAGTCTGTTAAGGTGCTCGCCAACAGCACTTGCCTCTGCAGTATGTTGAGGTGCTCGCCAACAGCACTTGCCCCAACAGTCTGTTAAGGTGCTCGCCAACAGCACTTGCCTCTACAGTATGTTGAGGTGCTCGCTAACAGCACTTGCCTCTACAGTATGTTGAGGTGATCGCCAACAGCACTTGCCTCTACAGTCTAAGGTGCTCGCTAACAGCACTTGCCTCTGCAGTATGTTGAGGTGCTCGCTAACAGCACTTGCCTCTACAGTCTGTTAAGGTGCTCGCTAACAGCACTTGCCTCTACAGTATGTAGAGGTGCTCGCCAACAGCACTTGCCTCTACAGTATGTAGAGGTGCTCGCCAACAGCACTTGCCCCTACAGTCTGTTGAGGTGCTCGCTAACAGCACTTGCCTCTGCAGTATGTTGAGGTGCTCGCTAACAGCACTTGCCTCTACAGTCTGTTGAGGTGCCCGCCAACAGCACTTGCCTCTACAGTATGTTGAGGTGCTCACCAACAGCACTTGCCTCTACAGTATGTTGAGGTGCCCGCCAACAGCACTTGCTTCTACAGTATGTTGAGGTGCTCGCCAACAGCACTTGCCACTACAGTCTGTTGAGCCTAAAGGCTGTGGACGCTGTGGCGCGGTGGACGGCAGAGATGTGGGAGCATAGAAGTACTGTAAACTATGATCGTAACCAAGACGTCGATCCCACCCGGACTGCATCATATTCGCGACTGACAGGAGCGGTGAGCATCCAGAGTAAGGATCAGCATATTTATTTACACTGGGGGAATCCGATGAGCTAAGAAGCTCTTTATTTCACAGACGTCCACACGACCGGCGCCGTATCGAGAGGCCCTCATCCAGCAGCGGATTGAGAAAAGTTGCTGAAAATTCTTCGTCTTCATCTTCTTCGTCGTCTTCTTCATCTGAATCTTCTTCGTCTTCTACTTCTTCTTCATCTTCTTCGTCATCTTCTTTGTCTTCTACTTCTTCGTCTTCATCATCTTCTCCGTCTTCTTCTCCGTCATCTTCTTCTTCGTCTTCATCTTCGTCTCCATCTTCTTCGTCTTCTTCTTCGTCTTCTTCAGCTTCATCGTCTTCCTCACCGTCTTAATCATCATCTTCATCGTCTTCATCATCTTCATCCTCTTCATCGTCTTCCTCTTGGCGATGTCCGTGCAAAGTGCAGCGGACGGCGCTGGGCCTGCAACTGAGGAACGGCCTCCATCGAGAAGTACGCAGTCAGCCTCCTCGCCAGCGGTCCAGTCATGAGACTATTCAGGTCGATGTTGCTGCTACGAATGTCCAAACGATAAGTCCACTTTGCTGAGCTGTCATTCGTGGCCAGGTGGCTTTTGAAAAATAAAAGTTTAAACCTCCGTGGGCTTTGGTAGGACGGGGGATGGTTGAATTTTTAATTTGTGTTTGAGTGACGTGTTTACCTTTCTTGTACTTCACACTCCTCTCGTGTGATTGTGTACTGCGTTTGTTGTTGTAACGTTCTGTGAGAAGAAAAAAAAAGAGAGCTTTACAGTCCAAATGAATATTCCCATTCTGATGACGCCGCGCGTGTCATCTACCACCGTGCTTTGTGCCACCTCGGGAGGGCGCGGTGGGGCCCACGAAATGAACCGTGAAGTGCCACGGGGCCATGCCAAGAACGGCACGGGCACGGGCACGGGCACGGGCTCGGGCCAAGGGGCACTTCCCCCCCCCCCCCTCCCTCTGGCACGTGTGACGGGGTGGACCGCGGGTTCCCGACGCCGCGTGTCCGTCCGGCGGTGCTGCATTGGCTTTCCAGGTTGACGAACGAATCATTGCGGCGCTGTTACGAGGTTCGTGCTCGTTGCACGCGCACGAAAGAAACAGTGCTTCGCACTCATGAACCGCGGTCCCTTGGCTGATCTTTCAAGGAGGAATAAACCGAAATCAGGTCATCCTCGCAGCAGCAGCAGCAGCAGCAGAGGCTTTTGGCCAAGCCGTCAAACAAAGAAGGCGGGTCAAGCACATCGCGCGGCGCTTTCAGATGCGCTTCTGCGGCCATCTGGAACGCTCTTCCCTTCCCGTATTAGGAAGCTACTGGGAGCAATGACGCTTTCAAAACATCCAGATTTACAAAAACTAACTTCTTTAGGACTGCTTTTTGCGTTTCGCTTGTTAACCTTCCCCCGCACCTCGTGGTTAGCACGACGCGAAAGAAGTTCAACGCGCATCGAATGGCCGTGGAAACGCAACCGTGGAGCTGCGGTCCAGTGTCCGAACACGTGGTGCCATGCCATTGTGTGCGAATCTGACCGCGTGCTGTACGCTGCCGATGATGATGATGATCATGGGCCGTCAGCCGCCGATGCACTCGGGCTGGAAAACGGCTTGCAGTTCTGAGAAGTGTTCCTTTAATGACTCATTGTTATTGCAAATGTCACGCCGCCTTGACTTCCACCCTCCCCACCCCCACGTCCTTTTTGATAAAGAAGATAATGTACGAAAAAACACGAGCTGCAGCACCACTTTTGGGAATATTGTAACACATTATAATTCCGTTCCTGTTGTTTTTTAAACCGAGCACATCGCTTGAGCATAATCACGAGTTCTTATGTCATTGTCCGCGGATGTAATGACTCATTCGCACGTGTGTCAAAATGTAATTCTACATGTGTGTACCATTACGCTGCCGAGGCATTCGAGTTGAACTTCTTTCGCGCCATACGTAGCCGGCCGCGCAAATCGGAGGTGCGGGGGAAGGACAAAAACTAAACACAAATTAATGTGTGTTCAATCGAGTATAGTGGTGTAGTGTATAGTGTAGTGTTTAGTCGTGGTGTGAATAGGAATGTATTGTCGTGTATAGTGTAGTGTATAGTGTAGTGTTTAGTCGTGGTGTGAATAGGAATGTATTGTCGTGTATAGTGTAGTGTATAGTGTAGTGTGCATAGTGTATATTGTAGTGTATAGTGCAGGGTATAGTGTATAGTAATGTATAGAAATGTATAGTAATGTATAGAAATGTATTGTAGTGTATAGCGTAGTGTGCAGAGTGTATATTGTAGTGTATAGTGTAGTGTATATTGTAGTGTATAGTGTAGTATATAGTGTAGTGTATAGTAGTGTAGTGTATAGTGTAGTGTATAGCGTAGTGTGCATAGTGTAGTGTAGAGTAGTGTATAGTGTAGTGGATAGTGTAGTGTATAGTAATGTATAGAAATGTATTGTAGTGTAAAGTGTAGTGTATAGCATAGTGTATAGTGTAGTGTATAGTAATGTATAGAAATGTATTGTAGTGTAAAGTGTAGTGTATAGCGTAGTGTTCATAGTGTATATTGTAGTGTATAGTAATGTATAGTGTAGTGTATAGTGTAGTGTAGAGTAGTGTATATTGCAGTGTATATTGTAGTGTATAGTGTAGTGTTTAGTGTAGTGTATAGTAGTATATAGTAGTGTAGGGTATAGTGTCGTCTATAGTGTAGTGTATAGTGTAGTGTATAGCGTAGTGTGCATAGTGTATAGTGTAGTGTATAGTAGTGTAGTGTATAGTAGTGTAGTGTATAGTGTAGTGTATATTGTAGTGCATAGTGTAGTGTATATTGTAGAGTATAGTGCAGTGTAGAGTAGTGTGTAGTGTATAGTGTAGTGTATAGTAATGTATAGTGTAGTGTATAGTAATGTATAGAAATGTATTTGGCGCCTGCCAGATTTGCAGAGAAATCCTCTCGTTTCGGTCTTAAATGAATATAATCCTAAATACAATCATCCTTAACAACGGTCAGTTGCAGTGGTTACGTGACTGCCCGTTGTGGACAATGTTCCGCTGCTTGGGCGGTGTTTGGGACTCCGCGGTGAGTTCCTTCTCTAATGGGCATGATGGGGGTGGGGGGGGGGGTTGGTGCTTATCTCGTGCTTACAGCCCTGGACGAGTGGTGGAAATTCCCCGTTACTATGGTAGGTGGGGCAGAGGTGTCTCACGATGGCAATCTAAAACTCAAAATGTAAAATAAAAAACCTCTATTTTATTTTACCAGCCAAGGCCCCACTGAGCTACGTGGTTCTTTTTTCAGAAGTGACCTGGCTACCGCAAAAAGAGAGCTCAACTAAGTGGTATGTTTTCACGTGGACGTTTACAGCAGGCAAATACTCTAAAACGTGTGCTGTTGATTCTAAATGTGGGAGGGAAAAACCAGAGCGCCTGGAGAAAAGTCCACGCGACCACAGGGAGGGAGACACGCAAACTCCAAATATACAGCAGCAGCAGCAGGCGTCAGGGTCGAGATCGAACCCACGACCTCCTGCATACCAGGCGAGGTAGTTAACATCTCACCACGGAGAGACACGCAAACTCCAAATATATAGCAGCAGGCGTCAGGGTCGAGATCGAACCCACGACCTCCTGCACACCAGGCGAGGTCGTTAACATCTCACCAACAATGCCACCCCACTGTTAACTTTCATACAAAGCGGTTGCTATTTTATCCACCTGTCAGGGATGTTGGGCCGAGCCAACCCCCGACCTGGAACCGAACGTGTCTGTCCGATGCTCGTCGAGCTGCATTGGCTTTCCGGTTGCCGAACGAATACATTACGAAGTCGCCCTTATTAAACACAAAGTCGCTCGCCACAAATGAAACACAATACCTTGTTGCTGATCTCGTTAAGGAGCATAAACCATCATCACTCAAACTCCAGTCATCCTCGCAGCGGCTTTTGGCTGAGCCGTCGAACAAAGACGGTGGTCACCGCATCGCGCGGCGCTTGCAGACGCTGCTTCTGCGGCCGTCTGGAATGCTCTGCCTTTTGATATTAGTCAGCCACTGGAGCTATGCACTTTGAAATAATCGTCTAGACTGAAAACGTATTTCTGTACAACTGCTTTGTGCGTGTTTAGCTTGCTGCCCTTCCCCACCCGCACCTCCGATTAGCACGGTTGGCTACGTACGGTGCGAAAGAAGTTCAACGGACGTATGAATACCCAGAGCCTCCCATCGGAGAAGCTGCCTCTAATTGGGGGGCATGTGGAGTAGTGGGGGAGGGGGTGGGGGTGCAGCAAGGGGGCACCAAACACTTGTATTCAATAAAATAAGCAGATATCAATATTCGGGGGAACCAATATTCTGCAACATTGGTTTCTTCGGAGAGGGAATGGCTATTTTGTTATTGGGGGGCCATGGTTTTGAGTAATTATTTGTGCTTTTGGAGTCCCCACTCTCTTGCCCACTTGCATACGCCCTCTGTGGCGAGATGTTATCTACCTTGCCTGGTGTACAGGAGGTCTTGGATTCGATCCCGACTGATACCTGCTGTATATATTTGGAATTTGCGCGTCTATCTCTCTGGCCGTGGTCACGTGGATTTTTCTCCGGGTCCTCGGGTTTTTCCCCTTCACGTTTAGAATCAACGTCGCGCGTTCAGAGTATTTGGCTGAATCTTCGTTTGAAGCTTTCGTGACTGCAGGAATCCATACCCTTTGGTTCTTGCGGTCAAGTCACGTGGGTCGAAAAAATAATAAAAGAACACGACGTTTCGATCGCAACAACAGGTCAAAGTATTTGGCTGCCCGAAATTTCCACGCGATGAGCCGCTTGGTTGAGCTATCACGTGCGGCCAGGTCGCCTCTGAAAAAAATAACTTCACAGTTTGGTCGGGCTTTACCTGGTAAAATAAAATAGTTTAGTTTTTTCACCCACCCAATCACCACTCACCCACCTTACTCAGTCACCCGACTTAACAGACTCACCTCGCTCGCTCACATAACAGCCTTACTGTTCGACACAACGACATCACCTAGTACACAGCGACGTTCTCGCTACATGACACACCGAAGGTCATTGTTGCTGGTGGATTTAGTGCACACAAGCCCTGCACTCCACTCCCCCACACACGCATCCTCTGCCAAGCCCACAGAATCGTCACTGCTGGGGTAAAGACCACGGGGCTGCTTGCTTGGGTAATGTTCGAACAGATAAGGGTCAGGGGTGGGGGGAAGCTGCTGAAATATGTTTTTTTTTATACGTTTCAAAGGAGGGCCTTGGCTTTGCAATTATGTGGCGGCGGTGATAAGCGCGGCGGCTGGGCGGACCCCTCGGCATGGACTGCTGGATTCTGGAGCCACGGCTTGGCTTGGTTTGTGGCTGGCTTGGCTGGCCTTGGCTCCTGCGACTAGCGACTGGCAATCTCGCAGCAGAAGCTCAAGTTGACTTTTGTTTTAACGAGTCGGGGACAGCTCAAAAGACCGGGACAGGGGGCCTCATTTCCGCGGAGGTGGGGGGGGGTGCGGGTGGCCCCGGGTCACAAAAATAACAAAAGACGAATGAAACGTTAAAAAGAAAGAATTGCTACGGTGATGAAGCGTCATTGAGAAATGGGAATCATCAGCGGCGTACTGAAACAAAGCCACGCGGCTACTCCCGAAGCAGTCGAATGGCTATCAAAAATCCCGTCGTGAATTTCTAATCTGTTGCAGTCCCCAGAAATGCCACACGACAAAACAAGGAGAAGAATGGACAACATGGCACTCAAGCATAAATGAACGTTTACATAATTAATCCCCCCCCACCGCCCCCCCCCGTCTCGTAAGTTAACCCCGTGGGAATATTTTATCAGGCCGATCGTGGTACAATTGTCACGAAACAGGCGTAGGGTGACAGCGGCACTCGGACGTAACGAGTTAGACAGAGAGGCCTCCACGAGACCGGTGCCGATACGGCTCGCCACCGGTGCGAGCCGCGGCCGGCCCGGGGAAAGCCGATCCCAAGGTCGCCACCCCGCCCACGCTGGGAGCGCGAGATCACGGCGGCAACAGCGGAGGTCCCTCGTCCGAAGGCCCCCGGGGGCGAAGACTGTGGCCCCTTTGTGTTCCGCGAGGTCTGCCCCCGTCGAGAGAGACGCGCAGACGAGAATACAAGGGAGCACTGTGGCCGATGGTGGCGCTTCGTCCGGCGGAGGTTTCCGTGCGGGGGGGGGGGGGGGGGGGGCGGGGGTGGAGATGGGACCGCTGCCGGAGGAGATCACTCGTCCCAAATCTGGAAAGGGGATCGAGGAAGTCTCTGCGGTGACGTGTAGCCCCACGGCCATACACAGGCGGAGAGAGGCAGAGGAGAGGCCCTGCGATCGCTCTCTCGCCTCGGGGGAGGGGGGCAGCCACCCCTGACCGGGAGGGCGTTTTTTGCCCACCGTTTCGCGCTGTGTCGGACAAACTTGGCAGCGGTGGGGATGACGAAGATGAAGATTTCAACAACGGCAAATTCGACAGAGCCCACGCCCGGCAGCCAGTTGGGTGCGACGCGCGAGCAGGTCGAGTGGGGTGGGGGGGCGGGGGTCCCCCCGGGGTTGGGGGACCGGATCGCTGCGACGTATAACGAAACAAGGTATAACGGGGGACTTTTCCCCCATAGGTTTACTACCACATGTTAATGGGGGGGGAGGGGGGGGGATAGGGGCCGCAAGAGCGTCAATATTGTTGCCTAGGCGAAGCAAAGTGCACGAGGGGGTGGGTGGGTGGCCGGCACTACGCCCGGCCGCCTTTGCCTCCCCGAGTGGCGGCGATGTTTACGCACTACAGCACCGGGTATTCATTTGAGGCCGAGTCGACCTAGGGGAGGTCCAAGGTCCGGTTTAGATAATCGTCACTGGTGTTGGCTGTGAGCGAGAACCGAACTCGGGTTACTGGGTTCGTAGCTCAGCGTGCTAACCGCTGCACCACCGCTCCCCACGCGATAACCTTCACTTGACCACACCACTCTCAACCTGCCGATCATAGACTACCTGTGGTTATGTCGCCTCCACGTCGCCCCCACGTCTCCCCCTCATCGGCCCTACTTCTCCCCCACGTCTCTCACACGCCTCCCCCACATCTCCCCCACGTCTCTCACGCGCCTCCCCCACGTCTCTCACGCGTCTCCCCCTCATCTCTCACACGCCTCCCCCACGTCTCTCACACGCCTCCCCCACGTCTCTCACGCGTCTCCCCCTCATCTCCCCCACGTCTCCCCCCCCTCATCAGCCCTACTTCTCCCCCACGTCTCTCACACGCCTCCCCCACGTCTCCCCCACGTCTCTCACGCGCCTCCCCCACGTCTCTCACGCGTCTCCCCCTCATCTCCCCCACGTCTCCCCCCCCTCATCAGCCCTACTTCTCCCCCGCGTCTCCCCCACGTCTCCCCCTCCCCCCCCCCCCCCCCCCAATTGGTGTCCCGGTTCTGACCGCTGCGAGTGGGTGGCAGTCCGGGCCCTTCCTCCTCGCAAGGCCGTGTCCAGATGGCCCCCCGTGGTTCACTGCCCGCGCCCTCGCAGGAAGCTGGACGCTCGGACTCGAGAGGGGGTTTTTTTTCATGATAATTTAAAAAAAAAAAGTGGAACACGCTGCCCGCACCACTCAGGCCGGCCAGTCCCGCGCCCCTTCCCTTCGCAATCGCCTACCACGCCACGCCGCACTTTCACGCTCACTTCGTTTTCGGTGTTAAGTCGAGCCCGGCGCTGGCACTGGTAGCGGTGCGGAAGGTAAAGGCGCAGCCCTGCAATTACCTCCGATTTAGCGCGCCTCCGATTAGCACGGTTGGCTTGGTACGGTGCGAAAGAAGTTCAACATAAATACAAACTGCTATACATCACTGCACACTATACTACTACAGACTACACACTACACAACTATACATTGCACTACAGTACAACTCTAAATGTCACGTTTGGCCACGCAGAGTGCCAAAATAAGCTCAACATACAAACTACTATACACTACACACTGCACGACTATACACTGCACGACTATACACTCCGATTAGCACGGTTGGCTACGCCCTGCGTGAAAGAAGTTCAACATCCACACATACTTGCATGCTCGGTAACGCCACTGCTGGCAGGCGGGCATCCACCAGAGGGAGCTCTAGAAGGTATTTGGCCTACTCTTCCAAGCTGGCCCGACGTCTCGTAAGAGCTGGGAGTGCCCACTCCTTACCCCACCGCACACGAGCTGCCGGTCGGCTCGCTGCGGTTGAACCCCATCAACACCGCTGGGCGGACAGACGCTTCGTAGAGGCTTTGCGCAGCTTCAAAGAGCTTCACAGCTCATCGGATTCCTCCGGCCTGAAGGAAAAAAAATCCACATTTGAGACGCTTCCACTGTTTGCTTCACTCTGCCACGCCGGGAAATGGGAGTCAAACCGGCGACCTCGGGGGGAGGCTAGTCGTGTGCGCTGAACGTTCACTCCGCTGTGGCATCTCCTCGGCGCTGACTCTTGCCAGCAAACGTTGCGTGCCCTCGGCCGTTCAGCTCTAAAACATGCGCCGAGTGTAGAATTCGAAAGGAAAAATCTCGTTTGTATATAAGGGGGCAGCGTTAACGACGAAGCCCGGTGATTCACACTTCTCTGTCTGCCGCGCGCGGTTGTTATTTTTACCAGGCCGCTCGTTCCCTTCCAGCGGCCTCGGCTTAATTGCCGAAAGCGAGCGATGAATTATTAACGAGTGAGCTCCGTGCAAAAGCAAATCATATTTTGCTGCGGGCGATCTCCCAAGTCGTACGACAGCCAAATGTCGAGCGTGACAAATTCCTCGTCGAACGTGCAACCTTTCCAGGTGGCAGTAGCTTCGGGAGAAAATAATGATAATATAACAATACTTTATCACGTGTTATTATCATCATCATAAATATGCTTGCTTTACCCAGGAAAGCCTCGCCGAGTCTCTAGACTTGCGGTGGTTCTCAGAGTGCGGTGCCTGGTGACCACCAGGCAGTCCGTGACGATCCCATACCGTGTCAACCCACACGGCTTACCCCGTATTCTTGTACAGGGAAATTGAGTGTTTCAGGTCCATACGGCTTACAGCCGTTTCATGATGGGACTGTGTAGGATGAACGTTGAGATTCATAATGGGCACGGTGTGACCAGTAAGGTCTGAATTGGTCTGTAATAAGATAGGGCACTTATAAGGGTTTGACAGGTATGATATACACTACACTATACACTACACTACTATACACAATATACTACCATACCGTGTCAACCCACACGGTTTACCCCGTATTCTTGTACAGGGGAATTGAGCCGTCAGTTCCATACGGCGTACAGCCGTTTCAATACGGGCAAAAAAATAATAATTGTCTATTTGTTTGTGTTTCTCCCTTGTGATGGGACTTTGCAGGATGAACGTTTAGATTTATAGGGGACACGGCATGACCAATAAGGTCTCAATTGGTCTGTAATAAGGTAGGGGCACTGATAAGGGGTTGACAGGTGTGGGATCCTCTACGTGTGGTCCTGCGGTGGCTGCGATGCAAACGTGGTGGTTGATCCGGACAATAATGACAAAAGTTTATTGTACTTTTTTTTTGTTTCAGACTAAATTCATATTTAACTCGCGATTGGCACGGTTGGTTACGTACAGCGCACAAGAAGTTCAACATACATAAAAAATATATTATCGCACGGTGCGATAGAAGTTCAACATACACAAACATAAACATTTCATAGCTGCGTTAAAATACGTATTTAATGTTCCTGTAATACAAATCGTCTTGTTTGAAGTGGCATTTAGAGAGAGAAGTGTGTCCAGGAGTGTGGGGCTGGGTGGTCCGCGGGCCAAACAGGTTTGAGAATCACTGCTCTAGAAACTTTTCAGGAGGTTCCTGCCAAGTTTTCCCGCAGGAGGGGGACGATGTTGCTGCTGCTGTTGCTGCTGCTGCTCCCAAATGAGTAATTTGCAGGCAACTTTTCCAGCATTCGGAGAAAATTCGGCCAACACACGGCAACGTTTTGCGAGGTACTTGTGGTCGTCCTTGTTGCTAGCTATGAGCGGGGAAACGCGGAGCAAAACCCACGCAGATCGGCGAGGCGGAAAAAGAGAGAGCGTAACAAACTCCGCACAGACACGTGCCCGAGTCCTGGAATCGAACCCGGGTCGTTCTGACCCGAGAGGCGCCACCGCAGCCTTTGCCGCCCTGCCTCCGGAGGCCTTTTCCGCCGAACGGGCGGGCGGGCGGGGGGTCATACGGCAGGACCTTGCAATCACACCCACGGACGAACAAACGAGTGAATGGATGGATGGATGGAGGGCCTCTCAAAGGTGACGCGGAGCGAGTGTCGGCTTTCAAAGCGAGGCGGACTTCCCTCGCGGCACAATTGGTGGTGGGAAAAAGGGGTGCAGCCACCTTTGCAGCACCGTTAAGGGACAGGAGTCGCACCACCACCGCCCGCCTGTAACCTGGGCGCGGTCGTACAGCGGCACAAAGGAAAGCGGTCGTCTCTGCCCTTGAATGGATGCCGCCCATTGATGTCCCGGCGCGTGTGCCACCCCCACAAACGAGAGATTATTCGTCTGGGTTGCCACCTGTCCACACCTGTCAACCCCCTTATCAGTGCCCCTACCTTATTACAGAACAAGTCAGACCTTATTAATACATCTCAACGTTCATCCTACAAAGTGCCACCAGAAGGGAGAAACACAAACAAATGTCGATTTAAAGCTTTCGTGACTGCAAGAACCAAAGAAGACAAACAAATGTATTTATTTGCCCGTATTGAAACGGCTGTACGCCGTATGGACCTGCAAACTTAATTTCCCTGCACAAGAATACGGGATAAACCGTGTGGGTTGACCGATATGCCTGTCCCGGTTTTCCCAGCGATCGTCATCCTGTTAAGGAGGTAAGCTGCTCTTCTGGGGTAAATCTGTCTTCCCGGAACGTTGAAAGTTTCGGGGCAATAATAATAAGAATCATAACGCCGTTCAAAGACAATGGCATTTATGTGCAGCACACCCCTTGTCTGGCATTGTGAGATACCACGGTATTATTATTATTATTCTCACGATATGTTTTCCGGTGCGTTTGAATCTCTCGGGTGGCAACGCCACGCTCTCGCAAGGGGTGCCACGATGACGGGCAACTACGGGCAACTCCGGGCAACGGAGTGGCAACTCGTACGCGCGCGCACGTGCGGCGATGCGCGTTTCTTTAGCGGTGGCACAACTGCAAGCCACGCGTGCATTTGCTTAGAGAGCCTATACGCAGGCAGGTGATAGGCACGCGACTCAAAGTTGCTCGGAGGAACGGGTGGGGGCCCTCCGGCAGGGAACGCCACGGCGGGGAGGAGCGATGGTCAAAGATAATAACGGAGCGGTAGCCAGGGGACGGAATGTCCTCACTGGCTGAACGTGGAATTTCCATCACTGGCAGAGGGGATGTAAACATGGGATGAGCGCCTAGGTTAATGGAAAACCCGAGGCCCTGTAGAAGCTAAGGCCCTGTAGAACCTATAGTCATGTAGAACCAAGGCCCTGTAGAACCTAGGCCCTGTAGAACCTAGGCCCTGTAGAACCTCAGCCCTGTAGAACTCAGGCCCTGCAGAACTCAGGCCCTGCAGAACTCAGGGCCTGTAGAACTCAGGCCCTGTAGAACCTAGGCCCTTTAGAATCTACAGTCCTACATAACCTAGGCCCTGTAGAACCTATAGTCCTGTAGAACCTAGGCCCTGTAGAACTTAGGCCCTGTAGAATCTACAGTCCTGTAGAACCTAGGCCCTGTAGAACCTAGGCTCTTTAGAACCTACAGTCCTACATAACCTAGGCCCTGTAAAACCTATAGTCCTGTAGAACCTAGGCCCTGTAGAACCTACAGTCCTGTAGAACCTACAGTCCTGTAGAACCTAGGCCCTGTAGAACCTAGGCCCCGTAGAACCTAGGCCCTGTAGAACCTATACCCTGTTGAACCTAGGCCCTGTAGAACCTAGGCCCTGTAGAATCTAAGACCTGTAGAACCTAGGGCCTGTAGAACCTAGGCCCTGTAGAACCTAGGCGAATGGAAAACCCGAGGCAGAACAAATGGAAATGAGACCCAAGAAACGTGTTGATTCATGATGATTCTAATCTTGACTTCAAATATAAAAAAAAAATTGACGGAATTTCTATTTCATGGGGGGGGGGGGGGGGCAGCGAGTTAATAGTTACATGCCTATTGGATCTTCGTCAACAGTCTGCTAAGGCTATACGGGGGATCTTTGTCTTTTTTTGTGGCTAACACCACACGCGCCGGTGTGGTTGTCAGCCGTGGCCACTCGCGGGGCGCATCCATGCCTCGGTTAGTGGGCAGAACGCTTGCCGCCCCCGTTGCAGAGGTTTAAACAGTTCGAGTCCAGCGGCCACCCTGGTTAATACCTGCCGGTTTTTGTTATCCGTAACAAAAATGTACTGACCGCTACGCGCAGTACCGCTTCACAGTGGACGTTCAAGCTCCCGTGGCCGCATTAGCAAAGGGTATAGAGGCCACTGGGCGTCACGGTCCGAATTTGCCAAAGTTTAAGAATATTGCCACCCGCAGATCGCTCCGTCGCGATGTTGGCGTACGTGGCCATTATTGATACCGCGATTGCAATGCAGGTTGGCAGGGCCCCTCCCGAAAAAAAATGCCACGAGGCTCTTTGTGGTTGTGAGCGTAAACAAGCGTAATCGTATTATTTATATGTCGAGCTCACGGCATCACATTGCGCTAGCCATTGTGCCAGTACCGCCCCCCCCCTCAAACCCCCCAACGCACACTAAGACCCGCCACTGCATAGCCATTAACAGTCTGTTGGACAAGTGTTGTTAGAGACCACCTATGAAGGCAGCAGGCACTGCACACGAGGGGACGGTGTGACCAGGAACACAGCAACAACAACAACAACAACCGCCGTTCACCACTAAGTGGCGGTGACATCAGCACAGCGCTCGTGCCAGGCTAGGTGCACTTTGAGGCCGCGTGAAGTGTCGAACGCCCGCTGGCAGGAGCTCAACGGAACAGACGCAAGGTGCCATGGGTTGACCGACTGAGATGGCTGGCAGATGCACCAGCTGTGTCAACTCTCTGCGTTTTAGCCACCCGGCGCTCCGCTCGTTGTTGTGAGCGCCGTTCCCTCTGCCCTCCGTTGTTGCTGGAGGGCGACTGCCTCCAACTGCCCAGGAGCAGCAGCAGCGTCCTTCACGAGCCTCCCCCTCCACAGCAACAATCCCCTACACACCTCCGATCAGCACGCTTAGCTGCGTACGATGTGAAAGAAGTTAAACGTGCATGCAAAGACAAATATGTCCCCTATGCATACATACACGGTCATTCACATATGGACATATGTCCATGTCCAAAAACAAAGCTCTCCTGTATAGCCTGTGGGGCCGTCCATAAATGACGTCACGCGATTTTGGACGATTTTTGACCCCCCCCCCCTTCGTCACACGGCGTCACAAAAAGTCAGACCCCCCCTCAAATATGACGTCACAAAGCTCTGCCCCCCCCTCTCCCCCCCCCCCCAAAAAATATAAAACATGCTTCAAATTGCTTTAAACTATTGTCATTAATGTGGCGCTGCACTCTGATGCTGTAGGAGAAAACATTTATTAAAAAGTCTATTTAATTAAGTAGAACGTGTTGTCTATATTTATTTAAAGTTGCGCATTTTGATGTGACGTCACATTTCTCACCCCCCCCCCCCTCCCACACATCGTCACAAATGTCTGACCCCCCCCCCCCAGGTGCGTGACGTCATTTATGGACGGCCCCTGTAGGGGCAAGTGTTGTGAGCGAGTATCACCTATGAAGGCCGGCACAGCACACGAGGGGATGGGTGGCCAGCACGATGCCCGATCGCCTTTGTCTCCCCAGTGGCGATGTTTTACACACCGTACCATATACTCATTTGATGCTGAGTCGACCTAGGGGAGGCCCAGGACCTATTCAGATAATCATCACTGGTGTTGGCCATTAGCAGGAATCAAACTCGGGCAGTCAGGTTCGTAGCGCAGCTCGCTAACTGCTGCACCACTGCTCCCCACCCACATGAACACATGCATACACTCACACACACTTTCATAGACAGATGCGTACAAAGACACATTCATACTTACACACATTCATGCTTACAAACACACACATACACACATTCATACTTACATATATCCATACTTACACACACACATACTTACGCACACATTCATACACACATTCATACTTACACACACGTTCATACTTACACACACACATACACACATTCATACTTTCATATATCCATACTTACACACAAACATACACACATTCATACTTACATATATCCATACTTACACACACACATACTTACGCACACATTCATACACACATTCATACTTACACACACAATCATACACACATTCATACTTACACACACACACATTCATACTTACACACACATTCATACTTACACACACACATACACACATTCATACTTACATATATCCATACTTACACACACCCATACTTACGCACACATTCATACTTACGCACACATTCATACTTACGCACACATTCATACTTACACACACGTTCATACTTACACACACATTCATACACACATTCATATTTACACACACATTCATATTTACACACACATTCATACTTACACACACATACATTCATACTTATACACACATTCATACTTACACACACATTCATACTTACACACACATTCATACTTACACACACATTCATACTTACACACACATTCATACTTACACACACATTCATACTTACGCACACATTCATACTTACACACACACACATTCATACTTACACACACATTCATACTTACACACATTCATACCCCCCACCCTCGTGTTGCTAGGAGATGGGGGGCTGGAGGAGGATGTGGGTGTCAGCAGTGACTCTGGGTGTCTTGTGCGCAAGGGAAGTAACAGAAGGAGGGAGGGAGGGGGGGTCCCTGACAAAGCCCCTCCAGTTCAACACGACGATTACATTATTGACTTCCCAAATTCCTGACATTTCTTACTCGGGGTCTAATCCGTAGCTCAGGACAACAGCGCGACCCCCCATCCCCCCATTTCCCCCCCTCTCTCTCTTGTTTTTTAATCTTCCGCAACACAAAAAAATACAGGAGCCAGCGAGTGCTGAACTCGACAAAATGGCTTTGTGGGCTGGTGATGTACAAAAATAAAATCAATATTCTTGTTTGTTGTTGTTTGTTGTTGTTGTGTGGGGGGCACGGAGAGCGAGAGCGAGACATTCAAACACGCGATCGCACTAGAAGTCCGGCGGCCTGACGTCTCATAAAGTCTATCGTGTTCTTACTCCTGCCGAGGACTTCAGAGACATTTGGCTCTTTGTCCATCATCATGATGTCCTCTTCAACCCCCCCCCCGCCCCCGCCCGCCCGCCCGCGCCTCCCCCAATGTGTGCAGATATTACTGAGTTTAACACCGAGTAAGCAAGCTTTTGCGACCAATATCATCCACAATAGAGGGGGGGGGAGGAGGGAGGCTTTTTCTTTCTTTCGGTTAGTTCACGTAAATATGACTGTGTCGTTGAAACCGCCGCCACCACCCGACGCAGCCAATCAGTGAGGTTTGTCACGTAAACAGAACGTGCCAATTCGTGATGCTGGTTGTAATTACTGGCAAAACGTCGTACTCGGATTGTGAATGTTGTGGATTTGCTCTCCAACACACTACCAATGTGCTGTACTTAGTAACGAATTGGCCACGCTCTGTTTACGTGACAAACCTTACTACTAATTGGCTGTGTCGGTTGGTGGCGGGTTTAAACGACGCATTTATATATTTTAAAAACTGTATTATGAAGGATATGACTGACCCTTGTATGTAGGGTGTGTAGGCATATAGTCAGTAGATAGTCCTACTGTATAGTCAGTAGATAGTACGATAGTAAGTAGATACTACATACGGTACATAGGGAGATCAAGTGTTACATGTACAGTGAGGGAAAAAAAGTATCTGATCCCCTGCTGATTTTGTACGTTTGCCCACTGACAGAGAAATGATCAGTCTATAATTTTAATGGTAGGTTTATTTGAACAGTGAGAGACAGAATAACAACAACAAAATTCAGAAAAACGCATGTCAAAAATGTTATAAAGTGATTTGCATTTTAATAAGGGAAATAAGTATTTGACCCCCCCTCAATCAGAAAGATTTCTGGCTCCCAGGTGTCTTTTATACAGGTAACGAGCTGAGATTAGGAGCACACTCTTAAAGGGAGTGCTCCTAATCTCAACTTGTTACCTGTATAAAAGACACCTGTCCACAGAAGCAATCAATCAATCAGATTCCAAACTCTCCACCATGGCCAAGACCAAAGAGCTCTCCAAGGATGTCAGGGACAATATTGTAGACGTACACAAGGCTGGAATGGGCTACAAGACCATTGCCAAGCAGCTTGGTGAGAAGGTGACGACAGTTGGTGCGATTATTCGCAAATGGAAGAAACACAAAAGAACTGTTAATCTCCCTCGGCCTGGGGCTCCATGCAAGATCTCACCTCGTGGAGTTGCAATGATCATGAGAACGGTGAGGAATCAGCCCAGAACTACACGGGAGGATCTTGTCAATGATCTCAAGGCAGCTGGGACCATAGTCACCAAGAAAACAATTGGTAACACACTACGCCGTGAAGGACTGAAATCCTGCAGCGCCTGCAAGGTCTCCCTGCTCAAGAAAGCACATAAATGCCCGTCTGAAGTTTGCCAATGAACATCTGAATGATTCAGAGGACAACTGGGTGAAAGTGTTGCGGTAAGATGAGACCAAAATGGAGCTCTTTGGCATCAACTCAACTCGTCGTGTTTGGAGGAGGATCAATGTTGCCTATGACCCCAAGAACACCATCCCCACCGTCAACCATGGAGGTGGAAACATTATGCTTTGGGGGTGTTTTTCTGCTAAGGGGACAGGACAACTTCACCGAATCAAAGGGACGATGGACGGGGCCATGTACCGTCAAATCTTGGGTGAGAACCTCCTTCCCTCAGCCAGGGCATTGAAAATGGGTCGTGGATGGGTATTCCAGCATGAAAATGACCCAAAACACACGGCCAAGGCAACAAAGGAGTGGCTCAAGAAGAAGCACATTAAGGTCCTGGAGTGGCCTAGCCAGTCACCAGACCTTAATCCCATAGAAAGTCTGTGGAGGGAGCTGAAGGTACGAGTTGCCAAACGTCAGCCTCGAAACCTTAATGACTCGGAGAAGATCTGCAAAGAGTAGTGGGACAAAATCCCTCCTGAGATGTGTGCAAACCTGGTGGCCAACTACAAGAAACGTCTGACCTCTGTGATTGCCAACAAGGGTTTTGCCACCAAGTACTAAGTCATGTTTTGCAGAGGGGTCAAATACTTATTTCCCTCATTAAATGCAAATAAATGTATAACATTTTTGACATGCGTTTTTCTGGATTTTTTTGTTGTGATTCTGTCTCTCAATGTTCAAATAAACCTGCCATTAAAATTATAGACTGATCATTTATTTGTCAGTGGGCAAACGTACAAAATCAGCAGGGGATCAAATACTTTTTTCCCTCACTGTATATAATTATAGTTTAACCCCCATAATAATGAATCATTGCATCCGTTGTCCGTTGACAATAACATTGAGAAAAAAACACTTAATTATCATGAAGCGTTTGCTTGCTTAGAAATGGAACGTAACTTTATAGGCATATTGTAATGTACCGCTTACAGTCGTAGTGTTACAGAAGCGCTGGTTGGCTGTGTACGGCACGAAAGTAGTTCCACGTAGGTCTATATACGAGAGGGGGGGGGGGGAGATGACACCCACGGCAATAATCGCCCCCCCCCCGCCCAACTAATGACAAGACTAATTACCCCGGGGGGCGGTGGTGGTGAGTGGTGGTGTTGGTGAGGGTGGTGGGTGGGGGTGGTGAGGGTGGTGGGTGGGGGTGGTGGAGGTGGTGTGGGTGGTGATGGGTAGTGGTGCTGGGGGTGGTAGTGGTGGTGAGGGTGGGTGGTGTGGTAAGGGTGGTGGTGAGTGGTGGTGTTAGTGAGGGTGGTGGGTGGGGGTGGTGGAGGTGGGGGTGGTGGTGTGGGTGGTGGTGGATGGTGGTGCTGGGGGTGGTAGTGGTAGTGGGGGTGGGTGGTGTGGTAAGGGTAATGGTGGTGGGTAGTGGTGGATGGTGGTGCTGGTGGTGGTGGTGGATGGTGGTGCTGGGGGTGGTAGTGGTGGGTGGCGGTGGTGGTAGTGGTGGTGGTGGTGGGTGGGAGGGTCACTCTTGACAATAAGACTCACCCCTGGCTCTCTCGACTCCCCCACTGCGTTGGTTCAACCAAAAGGCGTCGACTTGACATCAAGTGGCCACCATCGCAGTCGACAGCAGCCAGGGGAGTCACCAAAAACGAATCTTAGTCTTGAAGCGTTTTGTATCCGCGCGTTGCGTTAAAGTATTTTAGTGTAGCGAGGGTGGGGGGGGGGAGAGGCTTGCAAGCAGCTTGCATGGACAACATCGCAGCATCAGAATATGTATCTATGGGGCCGTCCATAAATGACGTCACGAGATTTTGGACGATTTTTGACCCCCCCACCCTTAGTCAGACGGCGTCACAAAAAGTCAGACCGCCTCTCAAATATGACGTCACAAAGCTCTGCCCCCCCGCCCCCCCCCCCCAAAACCATATTTCCATTTTGAAAATAAAACATGCTTCAAATCGCTTTAAACTATTGTCATTGTAGTAGTGCGTATTTAATGTGGCGCTGCACTATGATGTTGTAGGAGAAAACATTTATTAAAAAGTCTATTTAATTAAGTAGAACGTGTTGTCTATATTTATTTGAAGTTACGCATTTTGATGTGACGTCACATTTCTCACCCCCCCCCCCCTCGTCACACATCGTCACAAATGTCTGACCCCCCCCCCACCCCCTAGGTGCGTGACGTCATTTATGGACGGCCCCTATACTGGAGGAGGAATCCGAGAAGCTATAGTCGGGACGCGGGGTGAAAACGTCACAGCAACAATCAGATGCCACCACGCTCTCATTAGCACATCGTTCCGTATAAATGTCAGCACACACATTTGGTGTACATTAATCAGAGCGTCAACTACAAACCATTTTTCGTTTTTTTTCACCAGGTTAGGGGCCCCCGCAGAGCTGTATATACTATAGCTATTTTTTTTCTTTCAGGAGCGGATCTGTCTACCACTTACGAAAGTTTGGGGACTTATCGTCGCGTGGAAATCTAGCGCCAGCGGAACGGCGCGTTCATAAAATGCGGGGAGGCAAAACCGGAAAAACCGGTGGACCCGGAGGGGACAAATCACGGGGAGAACAACACAAAAACCCAGGTGGCAAGGGTCGGCATCGAACCCACGACTTCCTGCACACCAGGCGAGGACGTTAACATCTCGCTGGCTGCAGCTGCAACCGCTGCCTGCTTCAACCACCCAACCGGACCTGATCTGACCACGCCGGCCAACCACCGCGTTACGCGTAGTCGGCACACAGCGCGTGGCACACAGCGCGTGGCACACAGCGCGTGGCACACAGCGCGTGGCACACAGCGCGTGGCACACAGCGCGTGGCACACAGCGCGTGGCACACAGCGCGTGGCACACAGCGCGTGGCACACAGCGCGTGGCACACAGCGCGTGGCACACAGCGCGTGGCACACAGCGCGTGGCACACAGCGCGTGGCACACAGCGCGTGGCACACAGCGCGTGGCACACAGCGCGTGGCACACAGCGCGTGGCACACAGCGCGTGGCACACAGCGCGTGGCACACAGCGCGTGGCACACAGCGCGTGGCACACAGCGCGTGGCACACAGCGCGTGGCACACAGCGCGTGGCACACAGCGCGTGGCACACAGCGCGTGGCACACAGCGCGTGGCACACAGCGCGTGGCACACAGCGCGTGGCACACAGCGCGTGGCACACAGCGCGTGGCACACAGCGCGTGGCACACAGCGCGTGGCACACAGCGCGTGGCACACAGCGCGTGGCACACAGCGCAAAGCACAGACACACACACGTGACACACACACGTGACACACAGCGCACGCACAGACACACACACGTGGCACACAGCGCACGCACACACGTGGCACACAGCGCACGCACACACACACGCGGCACACAGCGCACGCGCACGTGGCGCAACCGTGTGTGCGAGGTGAAGGCCTCACGAATGAATCGACATGAACGATTGGTACGAAGCGGTACGGCTGCGAAAGCCAAACGTGGAACGTGTTTCCCGCGTTGTCACGGCGATCGCACCGCGCGCTAGGTTTTCTTTGGCTGGCGCCGATACGCGCCGTTGTCCGACGTTTCGCTCCAAGGGGCCGTGAGAGCTTCTTGAGGAAGCGGAATTAAAGGTGGTTCGATCGAACGCGGTCAACGCTGGGTGTTTGTCCGCCGCCGGCTCGCGCCGCGCCCACACTTGATTCGTCGTCGCGTCCGAAGGTTTGTCGCTCCACGTGACGGGGGATCTAAGGGAACCCAAACTAAGAAGCTCGCGGCACGCGGTGGCGAAACGTCGGACGTCGTGCCGATCGACGCGTGGCACGACCTCGACGACAACTCATCGGAGCGCCGCGCAGAGCCACCGCTGTGGCAAAAGTTCCACGGTGGCTAGAAGATGTTAACTACCTCGCCTGGTGTACAGGAGGTCGTGGGTTCCATCCCGACCCCTGACGCCTGCTGTGTTTTTGGAGTTTGCGGTGTCTCTTTCTCCGTGGTGAGATGTTGACTACCTCGCTAGGTATACTGGAGGTGGTGGGTTCCATCCCGACCCTGACGCCTGCTGTGTATTTGGAGTTTGCGGTGTCTCTCTCTCTCTCTCTTCCCGTGGTCGCGTGGATTTTTCTCCGGTTCCTCCGGTTTTTCACTCCACATTAAAAATCAACGTCACGCGTTTAGAGTATTGGGCTGCTACAGATTTAGGCACGATAAGCCACTTCGTAGAGCCAGGTCGCTTATGTAAAAGAGCTAAACAGCTCAATGCGGCCTTACCTGGTAAAATATAAAAAAAATAGCAATAACAAAAAATAGCAATTGGATACCAGTGTCTGTTTGCTTGCAAAACATGAATCTGTTGACTGAGCAACACGGGATAGCCACCATGTGATTAACAGCGCTTAATTGTGGGTACAGCCAGCATGGTGTAGTGGTGGCGGCAGCAGTGTTTATCTCACTCCATACAAACGTTCGATTGCCAGCCACGGTGAGCGATGCCAAAACCATTCCTGGTCTGCAGGGGGTCATGGGTTCCATCCAGACGCTGACGCCTGTTGTACATTTGAAATGTGCATGTTCTCTCTTTCTGTGGGTCGTGTGGATTTTTATCCGGGGTCCACCGGTTTGTTTTTTTTGCTCCACATTTTGAATCAACGTCACGAGAATTTGGCCGCCATAAATGTCCACGTGAAAGGCCACTTGATTGAGCTACTGTCATTTTTGGGCATTACCCACTAAAACAAAAACAAATTTGTTATATAGATTTACATCGTTTCTAGTTTAACCCCCCATGGCCAATAGGGTACAGTGTAGCCTTCAGCCAGCAGTGGTTTGACAACAGCCTGGACACAGCTATTCCTATTTTCGCATAGTTATAGTCAACAAACCCCAGACGCGAGCCTCCACGTCAGCACTGCAGACCCAAACCGCGCAGCCAGGAGACATTTAAAAACAATGCCTTGCTCCTGGGTTGATGATTGCCTTAAACCGCCGCAGCCAGGAGACATTTAAAAACAATGCCTTGCTCCTGGGTTGATGATTACCTTACACGTGGCATAAATGATTAAGAATTCATAAGGTGGAGAGAGTTCACAGAGAGGCTAGGCACACACAGAGAAGACATCGTCAGCGTCTCACGGCTACGTCCCAGGCTCGCCCAGCTCTGCACGTCTCTCTTCACCCAATTATATCCGCGAGCGTCGCGCAAGCGAAGGAGTATTCCGCTCAGATCTCCCGCAGAGCGAGCGTGTTGGCCCTTAGTCCTCGAGAGCGGGTCCGTGGCAGTGCCGGATGAAGCTAGGTGCGGGGCCTGTGGCAGATGTTATGAAAGGGCCCTACGTTTTTTTGTTTAAAAGCACAAATATTGAAATGCAGAAATGTTTAACTTGCATAGTAAAGTAATTGTATTTTTTCATTTGCTATACAGTCAGATAATACGACAAATCGCTAACCTTAAACACCCAGTCGTTCATAAAAGTTGAAGGCGGTATAGTACTATAGTAATAGAGCAAGTGCATTAATCACTGAACCGGAATTGATAGCTTGAAAGCATTTAGCGCGGGGCCCTTGAAAGTGTTACTACTACTTATGTAGTAGCAGCTACTACTTATGTAGTAGCTGCTACTACTTATGTACTACTTATGTAGTAGCTGCTACTACTTATGTAGTAGCTGCTACTACTTATGTAGTAGCTGCTACTACTTATGTAGTAGCTGCTACTACTTATGTACTTATGTAGTAGCTACTACATACTACTTACACATGTATGTAGTAGCTACTACAGTAGCTACTACATACTACTTACACATGTAGCAGCTACATATGTAGTAGCTACTTTTGCTACCAGGTTAATCCATCCGGCACTGGGTCGTTGGCAACAGGTACTACAGAGGAAATGACCCGGTTCGCACGGCAACCGGAAGCACTTTCGGATGCGCTTCTGCGGCCGTCTGGAACGCTCTTCCTTCCGATATTAGGAAGTCAGCCGCTGGGAGCTACGCAACTTTTTTTTGTTACAATTGATTTTTTTATTTTTACTTTGTTGCCATTCCCGCCCCCCTTCCCCACACCTCCGATCATCACGGTCGCCCGCGTCCGGCGCGAAAGAAGTATCGGCACGCGTGCGCACATTCCCCCCCCACCCCGCTCCGATGTTCGTCGCACAGCGGTCAAATCGATGACCTTCGTGCTCGGAGGCGGATTTCTTTTTTTTGCCGAGCCGCTCGCCGGCCACCGGTGAGCGGGCCCCCTCGAGGTCCGTCGACTGGCTTTCCGCGCCGAGAACAACGCCTCCCGCAAGCAACCGCACTCGGCAGCGACGGCGGCGGCGGCCGAATCACCGGATTCGAACTCCGGCTTCCACCTCTCCAGCGGCACACCGCCGCGACGTTTCTCTATGGACTCCGGCGGGGCGGGGGGGGGGAGAACGAAAATAAAACGGCGACGGCGCCGCAGCTGCCAAACCACGGGCCTCGACCGGCGCGGAATTCCGCCGGCCCCCCCCCGCCCCCCCTTGTCACCGTGGGCGCGAGCGGTGGCCGGGCGATTAACGGGGGATTTGGGGATTGTCCCCGCGTCGCTGGGCACGGAGCCCACGTTGCCGCAACGTCGACCGCGCGAGGAATGCGGCCGCCCCCCCCCCACCCCCCAACAGCGGTGACAGCTCCCCAAACGCGGTTTCTCAACCGCGTTTGGGGCCACGGGCATGAAGCGGAGCAGCCGGTGGCTAACTCAACAACTATTAAATAAACTATTCGTTTTATTTTACCAGGGAATGCCCCACCGAGCTTTGTAGTTATTTTTTTCAGAAGCGACTCCGGCCATCACAAATGATAGCTCGACCAGGTTGCTTATCGTGATCACGTGGGCATTTACAGCAGCCACGTACCCTAAACGCGCGTTTCTACAGACTCGTAAAGACCCATTGAAACACAGAGACGCACAATCATGGAAAACCACAGAGACCCATACTCATAGAGACTCAAGGTGAGCCACGGAGATCCAGAGACTCGTATAGAACGATATTCATCGCGACCCATACTGAAACTAAACCATTGTTTTTATTTTAATAGATAAGGCCCACTGAGATAGCTCTTTTTCAGAAGCGACCTGGCCACAAATAATAGCTCAACTTAATGGCTTATCACGTGGAAATGTATCGCAGCCAAACACTCTGAACGCACGGTGATTCTAAATGTGCAGGTAAAAACCAGAGGACCCGGAGAAAAAATCCACGCGACCACGGGGAGAACACGCAAATTCCAAACATGCCGCGGGCGTCAGGGTCGGGATCGAACCCACGGCCTCCTGTATACCAGGCGAGGGAGTTAACATCTCGCCTCCCAAACATGATAAACGAGCGGCTACTGCGTGACGGAGCCTCAAGCTTAGCGCATGAGTAGAAGCTGAGCGGGATCCGATCACTGCATCGGGGTTTTTACCACCCCACCCCCCCACGCCACATCGGCTGAAGCGCCTCTCCAACTCGAGCTCCCTCCTTCCAGCAGCCGTTCGGGTGAGCGATTGTAGGCTCTGCGCCTTTTCACCCTTTAAACCGAGGCGGCCGAACGCACAATTACGGCGATGCATCATCGCCGGAGGGGGCTTCTCCTCCCAGCAGCAGCAGCAGCAGGGATTAGGAAGTTCACGGTGGCTTTCATGTCTGATTGTGGTCACTGCTGGATTAAGGCGTCCCGGAGGCATCGGCCTTCCAGTTCAGTTTCATTTATTTGGTTTTACCCTGTGAGCCGTTGGGCTCTTGATTCGTGGTTGGTGGCGGCGACGGGGCCCAGCGGTGGGGCCTTTGCCGAGGTCCGTGGTGCGAATCCAGCGGGCCGCCCCGGTTAGAACCGGAGGCGAATGAACAATTCTGGCCATCGCCTCGTGAGGCTGGTTGTTGTAATCGCCGGCGAAACGTCGTGGTGCTCGAATTGTAAATGTTGTGGGTTTACGCTCCAACACACCACCGTTGTGTGTGCGCTGAAGTCGCGACTAAATTGGCACGTTCTGTTTACGTGACAAACCTCGCTAAGTTGGCCGTGTCGGGTGGTGGCGGTTTTAGCGATGCATTGAAACTTACGCGATCTGAACCCAGCAACAAAGACTTGAATATGGAGCATTAACTGCCGTGACTTTCCGACTCTGTTGAACGAGCGCCGCCATCACGGTTAAAAATTCGCCAACAAGCTCAAACAACGTACCGGCAAATTACTCCATTTGGATCCCGCGCATGGCAGCAACACCCCCCCCCCGCCATCCCCCCACCGTGAAACTACAGCGGCCCGTCCGTCGTCCTTCGTGACGAACCCCTTGCAAGGACCCACGGGGCCGATACGTAGATGCGCTCGATTTGTCACGATGGAAAAATATACGAATAAGTACGAAGGGTAAAACCTAGTTGTTATTTTTAATACTTTGATACTGAGTTTTATAAGGGCACCACGGGGTGACCAGCCCCTCCCCACCCAGGCCCACCCCTCCCACCCCCCACCCAGCCCCACCCTCCCCACCAAGCCCCTCCCCACCCTCCCCACCCAGCCCCTCCCCACCCAGCCCCACCCCTCCCACCCACCCAGCCCCACCCTCTCCACCCCACCCTCCCCACCCTCCCCTCCCCACCCAGCCCCTCCCCACCCTCCCCTCCCCACCCAGCCCCTCCCTCCCCACCCAGCCCCTCCCCACCCAGCCCCTCCCCACCCTCCCCTCTCCACCCAGCCCCACCCCTCCAATTTTTGGATGCACGACGGACGGACGGACACAACAATAATCCCCTGTGGGCTGGTGGTGTAACCAGGAGGTTCCTACCAGTAAAAGGTTTCTATTTGGTATTTGAACATCTTTACACCTCCTGTTTTATTGCTAGAAAGGGTAAAACCCATTATTAGTTTTCATACTTTTGTAGTGTTGTAAGGACGAGCAGACTTCTTTAGGAGGCACACTCTGTTTATTGTATTTTTTCCTTATCCAACGCTTAACACGCACAGAGGGATATTCGGTCCCCTCACCCGATACCCTAGGGAGGTACAGCCTCCGGACCTGGCGGGACTCTCACGTCTACCACTAACCTCCTTGATACCTAAGGAGGTACAACCTCCGGACTTGGCGGGACTCACACGTCTACCACTAACCTCCTTGATACCTAAGGAGGTACAACCTCCGGACTTGGCGGGACTCACACGTCTACCGCTATCCTAGTCCTCCGGCTAGGACCTAGGGGAGGCTATCTGACCCACCGCTGGCCCGGTGGGTCCTGACCACTGGGTGTGCCGAGCCTTAGCCCTTAGAAGGGCTGAAAGGCTGGTCCAGGGTCCTAGCTAGGCTTCAGCCCAGTCTTCTATCTTCGTGCAGGAAGAGAACTCTCCGAGGTCCGTTGGGTCACTCGTCTTATACCCCTTCGTGGCCAGGTAGAACCAATAATACATTCCCACGTGGAACCGTCTGATTGGTTCGCACCAAACCCTGGCCACGATCCGTTTCACCTCGACTGACCCCAACCGTTGTACCCAGGGGTAATGCTGCACTGCCCTGGTGGCAACGCAGGTTACGCAACAGCGCGTAGTTAACACCTCTACACTTTGATACTGGCAAAAAGGTCCCATGATATCGATTGTTATTTTACAAAAAAGCTTTAAACAACAATCGCGACGATGCCGGTCGTGAAACCCACGAAGACACTGATCCGGTACTGTATGTTGAACTTCTTTCGCACCGTACGTAGCCAACCGTGCTAATCGGAGGTGCATGGGATGGACAACAAACTAAACACGAAAAGCAGTTACAAAGAAATTCGTTTCTAATCGAGATGATTTAAAAGTGCACAGCTCCAGTGGCTTCCTAATATCGGAAGGAAGAGCGTTCCAGACGGCCGCAGAAGCGCATCCGAAAGTGCCACGCGATGGGGTGACCTCCGTCTTTGTTCGATGGCTTAGCCAAAAGCCGCTGCGAGGATGATTTCCGGAGTTTGCACGGTGCTTCATGCGAATGATGGAAATGGCAGTGACGCAGGCAGCGGCGGTGATGATGGTGGTGTTGATGATGACGGGCTTGAAGTTTGATGACGGATGACTGGAATTGCAAACGGTGGCAGAAACATTTGAGAAACGCATCGCTGCGAGCGCCCGAAGGGCAAACGTTTGGCCGAGCGCTAACGACTGTGAGTGAACGGTTCTGACAATCATCACAGTGCGTTCGAGCGTGACGGACGCCGCACTCCATTAAAATTCCAGCATTCCGTCGTTATTCGCGAACTCGCTAGCCACGATTTCTGCCTAGCCGTGAATCGCATCTGAAACTCTACATGGCTACTGCGTCGAGAGAGAGAGAGAGAAAGAAAGTGATGAGAGAGCATGTGACTAGATAAAATATTGAGAAATATTATCATCTTGACTTTAAGCTTTCGTGACTGCAGGAATTCGTATTCTTTTGGGTCTTTCGGTAAAGTCGCATAGACAGGTTCAAAGAAAATAACAACAACAAAACTACGACGCTCCGATCGCAACACAAGCGATCGAAACGTCGTAGTTTTTTCTCGTTATTTTCTTTGAACCTACCCACGTGACTTTGCCGAAAAGACCCAAAGAATACAAATATAATCATCTGCATTGAATTAATCGTTTATTTACGTATTCATTTCAGGAAATTCATGTAAAATATGTGATGTCGACGAGCATCTCCGGAACGTATCCCGCGTCGCAACGAACGACGAGATGCTGCACCCATCATCCCTGCCGCGCCGCGCGCCCGCACCAACCATTCGCTCCGAGCGGCGGCATCGACGTGCCGCGGAAACGTAATCGCCGACGTTCCCGCGTTCTCCCGCTCCCGGCACGCGAAATCTTCGGTTTCGACAGGGAGGCTCCCGGCGCGTGGCAGCGAAACGTCGCGACACGGCGCCGGGCCCCGCGCACGTGGCACAACCGAATTCGTTCCCAACGCGAAAGCGAGGGCACCGCGGGGACAGACAGCTTCACCCGGGCCCTGCCGTTGGTCAGGGACGTCCTGTCCCTTGGCACGAGCCGCCAAGGCACGGGCACGCGACGCACGCGCCCCCACTGCGATTTACAGCTATAGCCACCCACACAACTGCTACGAAATACAACAAACCCCCTCCCACCGGGCACTATTCCACGCCGGTGTTGCGAAAGGGGCTCCGTTCTCGTAACAAAAAACCACGCGCGTCACCCCACACGCGGCTTCCTCCCGTTACGTAACGACGCGGGTCTGTCCGGCTCGCCACCGCTGGAAGCCGTTCTGTCCATACTCTTTGGTTCTATCCGGTAAAGTCACGTAGGTAAAAAATAAAACAACAAAAATCACGACGTTTCGGCCACAACACAAGTGGCCTTCATCAGGTGAAGGGACCGTGCTGTCACGAAGACGGCGTAGGAATTGTTTTTCGTAAGAAAGGTTTTTGGGGTTAGATCGCGTTATTTATAAATGTGTCGTAACCCTCCACCACCCGACGCGGCCAAACAGTAATAAAAAATGTGTCACGTTTATAAAGGACAAATAGTTCACTACTTTAGCCCACCGGTGTGTTGTTGAAGAGTGAATCAACATCATTTAAAATTTGAGTGCGACGTTTCGCTCGTAATTACATCCAGCTTCATCGGGCAATTCGCCAGAATGGTAAAGCCCTCGCTTGCTCACGGGCTTAAATAGAGCAGCAGGGTGACGTCATTTTGCTCCACCCCCCCACCCCGCCCCCCCGCCATCAACCCGAGCGTGACCGTGGTCTCGTGGTGTCGAGGCGTCAAGTCGAGCGACGAAGCGGTCCGCGGGAGGCGTCTATCGCAGAGCTGCTTCTGAGATCTCTTTGAGTGGGGCCTCCGAAGCCTGAGCAGCAACCCCAACTTGCACCAGGCCGTGGCAGTAGCTGCGGATGATGCCCGATGCACAAATGGGAAGGGAAAGCAAACCCTTCTGGGTCACCACCCACAAGGGACCGTAGTAACAGCGTCTAACGATGCAATGCCCCCGATCCACAAACACTGCTGCTCCGCCGCCGCCGCCGCTGCTGCTGCTGACGCCGTTGTCTGGCGTGGCCCACCTGAATGCGAAATTGTAAGTTGTTGCTCTGCGTCTACATCAGCAGTGCGGAAGAAGAAGATTAAAAAAAGAAGACGACTCAAAGTCTTGGCGCTTTCTAACCCCCCCTGCCACCCACCTGCTTGTGAGATGCGGTCGCATTTATTCGCCATCGAAATCCCATCGCGACTTTTGCCGAGATTTTATCGCTAAATTATCCCAATGTTAGTTGCACGCAGTCGAACGGATATATGTATTTTTTTTCCCATAACAGAGGTTTCTGGGTAAGATCGCGTAAATTATAAAAGTGTCGTTAAACCCGCCACCACACGTCACATCAAAACAGCAAGGTTTTTCACGTAAACAAGGCGTGGCGATTTCTGGCGAGTAAAGCACACCCGTGCATTGGAGAGTAATCCCACAACATTTACAATGGTATCATCCGGCGACAGCCAACAATTTACACAATCTAATAAAAAAATCCTACGTGTGAAACGGATATATATTTTTTTATTCTCAGCGCTGCAAAATCAGCCAAATTAAATGCAAAAGCAAATTTTACGTGATGGGTTTGTTTTATTTTTTTAGTACTGTCATTTGAGACCGAGCCGCACTGGAGGACCCGGTCTGATCACAGGCGGCAGAAACCTGGAGTCGAACCCAGCTCTCCGGCTGTGCCTGGTCAAGCCCTCGGACCTTCGAGTCGCCCGCACTGACCAGCACGGTGAAGTATGGCCGTATAAACCCCACGGCCGGAACGGTACGGGGAGGGCCCTCGTCCAGTGTGGACCGCATGGGTCACGTGCCATGTCAGAGGAAGCAATAGAGAGGCCACGAACCAGAGATGTTGACTACCTCGCCTGGTATGCAGGAGGCCGTGGGTTCGACCCCGACCCTGACGCCTGCTGCTGCTGCTGTATATTTGGAGTTTGCGTGTCTCTCTCCGTGGTGAGATGTTAACTACCTCGCCTGGTGTGCAGGAGGTCGTGAGTTCGATCCCAACCTTGACACCTGCTGCTGTATATTTGGTGTTTGCGTCTCTCTCCGGGTGAGATGTTAACTACCTCGCCTGGTGTGCAGGAGGTCGTGGGTTCGACCCCGACGCCTGCTGCTGTATATTTGGAGTTTGCGTGTCTCTCCGTGGTGAGATGTTAACTACCTCGCCTGGTGTGCAGGAGGTCGTGGGTTCGATCCCAACCTTGACACCTGCTGCTGTATATTTGGAGTTTGCGTGTTCTACCCGTGGTCGCGTGGATTTTTCTCCAGGTCCTCCGGTTATTCCATCCACATTCAGAAACACGCGTTTAGAGTATTGGGCTGGTGCTATAAATGTCCACAGGTTAAGCCACTTCGTTGAGCGATCATGTGTGGCCAGCTCGCTTCTGACAAAGACCTACATAGCTCACGTTGCCCTTACCTGGTAAAGAAAATAAAATTGTTTCGCTTTAGTTTATTCGCAAATGCGTGTGTGCGTGCGCAGTTTACCGCTAATTTACTGCATATATCTCTGCGGCTTAGAGTGAGACAGTGATTTAGTGAGAACGGAAAGGCAACCGAAGCCGCATGTGCGATTTTAAATTGGCCCAGCGCGTTTATTTTATTAAAAACATGAACTCGGCACCAGTCAATGTTGTTCATATTCCCACGTAAACTACTGGGACCCTATTTAATTAATGGGGCAGTGTATTTCCTCGCCCCCCCCCCCCCCCACGTCGCAATTAATCTCAGCAGGGTGATTAGGGGCAGCAGCAGTATGATGCATTATACTGCTGCCGTATGGGCAGCATTAGTCGCTGGAGCGGTGGCGCACTGTGAACCCGACGGCCTGAGTTTGGTTCCCGGCCACGGCTAACATCGCTTGCGAGCTTGCAGCATGGTCCTGTCCCCAGCCCTCCTCCATCTCTATCCTGCATTGACCAGAATGGTGAAGTATGGTTTGAACAATCCCTCAGCAGGCGTGGCGTGGGGAGGTCTTCATCCAGCAGTGGATTGAGAAAGGGCTATAAAGCATGACCGTTTTGCCATACTATAATTTATATAAATTCATGGCCCTCTTGTCAATGTAAAGGCCCCCCCCCCACATGCAGTATTGGTTGTTGGAGGCTGATCGACCACGCTGCGCATTCCTCCGATTTTCCCTCCACATCCTCCCGTTTTTCCCACTCCACATTCAGAAACGTGCGTTTGGACAAAACTTTCCATTGTTTTTGCCGCTATAAATGTCCAAGCGATGGGCCCACTTTGTTGAGCTATCATTTGTGGCCAGGTCGCTTTTGAAAAATAAGTTAATGCATCGGTGGGCTTTGTCTGTTATGGTGGGGATTGGTTTGTTGTTTTATTCGTGTAGGTGTTTGGGTAGTTTGTTTACCTTTTATTCTACTTTGCACTCCGATCGTGTTTGTTGTTGTAACGTTCTTATCTCGCGCCCCGCTTTAGAGCTCATCGGATTCCTCCAGTTTCAAATAATATTCAGATCCTGATCTGTGGAGGATGACGAACGTGCGGCGTCGAAGTTTGCGAAGTGCGCCAACCACTGTGCCACCGCTCCCAAATACCATATTCATCCAATGCATGTCCTGTTCAACGTTTCCGCGGCGTTTCATTGGCGCGTTTAAACAAGCGGCATCAGCATCGACACCGCCGCCGTTCGTCCTCCGCAAAGAGATTCAGGGGCAGCCCTGCAATCGCTCGGCCAACACCACTGCTGGCAGATGGCGACCTTCCCATCGAAGGCCCTCTGGAGAGCTCCCCCCCCCCCCCCCACCGATTATATTTCTCGCTGGCCCTGGCGTCCCCGGAGAGGTGCGAGAGGGGGTGGTGTCAGCGGGTCAGCGCGAAGCTGCGCCAAGAACCCGGCACTCCCGCCGCCGCCGCCGCCGCCGAGTTCGACTCCCCCGCTCACGGCCGACACCGGCGACGATTATCGGAACCGGTCCTGGCCTCTCCTAGGTCGACTCGGCCTCAAATGAGCACCTGGTGCGGTGCGTAAAAAACATCGCCGCTGGGTCGGCATCTGCCTCTGCTGGGAGATGGAATCAACTCCCCCCACCACCATGAAGATGACTAACATACTCGGGGGGGGGTGGGGAAGAAAGGGACAGAGGGAGGGAGGAGGGGGAACCGGGAAGGGGCGGCGGCGGCGGGGGGGGGGTGTTTTGTCTTTAAATATCGCGGGCGAGTCGATTTATTGACGCATTGGGCCAAGAGTGCACTTGCAGCGGCAGATAAGGAGCCCAATTAAACGAGCGGCGTCCGGACGCCACCGCGCCAGCGCCGCCGCTACCGCCGCTCCTCTTGCGCTCGCTTCGCTTGTCCGCGAAGCGAGCGCTCAAACAGCGGCAGCGCTGTTTCAGCCCTCGCTTCGCTTGTCCGCGAAGCGAGCGCCGGAACAACGCAGCCGCGCTGCTAGACGGCGCTGTCCGTGCTGTCCGCTGCTTGCCCGGGAGTTTTGAGATGCGTCGCCCGGATTTTTGGAAATCAATCTTTTTACGAAATATTTTTTTTGTTTTTATTTTATCCAAAGGATTTGCTGCTTAGGTGACAAAATTCCGAATGGTCCGTCTCCCGCGGCGTGTGTCACGCCCGTGGTTAGCGCACTGGAGTTGCAAATCCAGAGGGGCAACCAGTTGGACTCCATCTCACGGCATGGCAGTGCAAACGATGGGAAAAAACTTTTCTCGAATCTGCCCTTCCGCCCCCCCCCCCTCCCAAAAAACTAAACCCAACTCGACACCCAACAGGTCGCGTGGGCTGGGGTAAAGTGTGGGATGCGCCCACCACTTCCAAGATGTCTCGGCAGCGCGGAAGAGTAGACCACATATACCCTCTGGAGCTGCCTGTAGTGGGGGCCCTTCTTGGCAAGCGGTGGCGCAGGTGCTGCACCTTTTCCTTGTAACTGAAAGAAACCGGGGGGGGGCGGATCGTCCGTCTGTCCGCGCGTACCTATCGATGCGTCCGTTGCTCACGCTCCACCGCAGTAGGCTACCGTTACAGACTCTCGGACACGGCGACTAATTCTGAACGCAATTACCGGGGTCCTGGATTTAACAGCCCGAGTTACGGTGCAGATTAAAATCCTATGAAAACTATTTTTTTATTTTACCAGGTAATGCACAACTGAGCTATGTAGCTCATTGTCACAAGCTACCTGGCCACAAATGATCGCCCAACGAATTTGCTAATCACGTGGAAATTTACCAGCAGCCAAATGCTCTAAACGTGGAGGCGAAATACAGGAGGGACCCGGGAGAAAAATCCACGTGATCACGGGGAGAACATGCAATGCAGGCGTCAGTGTCGGGATCGAACCCACGACCTCCTGCATACCAGGCGAGGTAGTTAACATCCCGCCACCACACTCCCAGAAGGCCGTGTGTGTGTGGCTGATGGACTGTGAAATAAAATGCTTTATTTATTTTTATTTGGGGAAAGGGACATTCGGAGACGTCCGGCTATTTATTTTTTTGTGGCCACCGATCAGCTGATGTTGGGAGGAGGGGCGAGAGCGGAGAATCAGCAGACTGTACTGCTGGGGAATGTTTATAAACAAACCCATTCCTCGGACGACATGTGCTCCCTGCAAAACAGAACAGCCCCGCGCCTTGATAATCATCATCATCGGTCAGCTGACTGACAGCTGTGCCGATCAGGGGGGAGAGGGGGTGGTGGGTGATTGACACGTGTTCAACCCTGTCCACGGATTTGTCAGGGTGATCCACGCACAGACAGCCCACTCACTGGGCGCAACGGAAAGTCTCCTTTTATCCCCAACGCGAGTTAAAACTGAGTAACATTCACACCAATGTGCTCACACAGCCACCCGTCCCCCCGCCGCTATAAGGGCTGCAGCGTATTCTCCGCTTGTCATGTTGCATCCATCGTGACATTTTGAAATCGAAGGCTGTTTTTTTTTCCCTTCTGCTCTCCCAGTTCTCGACCGACCGTGCCGTTGGCACCACGCCGTTGACTCGAAGCACACGGGGGGCCATGGCGGAGAGCAATCACCACCCCGCCCCCCCCCCCCCCCCCCAATGTCTTCGGGAAGAAGATATCACGGAATCGCTGTCCGGCGCGTCGTTCGGCACGCTGTCCTCATCGTGGATAGCGCCGGTCGTGAAAGCCTGCGTGTTAACACTCATCTTCTTCTTTGGTTCTTTCGGTAAAGTCACGTAGAATGAGAATAAAATAATAAATTTATAAAATAAATTTTATAAAATAAGAACCAAAGAAGATGAATCCTTGCATTGATGAAATAAATTTGATCTATTTATTATTTTATTCTCATTCTACGTGACTTTACCGAAAGAACCAAAGAAGATGAATCCTTGCAGTCACGAAAGCTTTAAATCGAAATTTAACACTCATCTTGTCCTTCCCCGCACCTCCGATTGGCACGGTTCGCCACGTCCAGTGCGAAAGACGTTCACCGTACGTACGTACTGGAGAGCCGCTGGATCTATTAGGACGCCACTGGAGCTGTTAGCAGGCTAAATCTAGATTGAAAAATAATCTCTTGAGAACTGCTTTATTTAATCTAGATTTGAAGTTTTCGTGACTGCAGGGATCCATACTCTTTGGTTCTTTCGGTAAAGTCACGTGGGTAGAAAATAAAACAACTTCAGCAAATTTGTTTCTTGCTGTGGTTGTCCCACCTGATGACGGACGCTTGTGTTGCACCCGAAACGTCGTGATTTAATTGATTTTATTTTATACCTACCTAGCTGCTTTATTTGTTTAGTTTGTTGTCCTTCCCCCGCACCTTCGACTAGTGCAGTTGCCTACGTACGGTGCGAAAGAAGTTCAACACACGTACATACATACATGGACTCACACAGAGACTCACACAGAGACCCACACAGGGACCCACACAGAGACCCATAGACCCACACAGAGACGCACACAGAGACCCATAGACCCACACAGAAACCCATAGGCCCACACAGAGACCCACACAGAGACCCATAGATCCTCACAGAGACCCACACAGAGACCCACACAGAGACCCACACAGAGACCCACACAGAGACCCATAGACCCTCACAGAGACCCACAGAGACCCATAGACCCTCACAGAGACCCACACAGAGACCCACACAGAGACCCACACAGAGACCCACAGACCCTCACAGAGACCCACAGAGACCCATAGACCCTCACAAAGACCCTCACAGAGACCCACACAGAGACCCACACAGAGACCCACACAGAGACCCACACAGATACACACACAGAGACCCATAGATCCTCACAGAGACCCACACAAAGACCCACACAGAGACCCATAGACCCACACAGAGACCCAACAGAGACCCACACAGAGACCCACACAGACACACACAGACACACACAGAGACACACAGAGACGCCACACAGAGACCCACACAGAGACCCATAGACCCTCACAAAGACCCACACAGAGACCCACAGTTTGCTGGCCTCCCCCCCCACCCGCACCTCCGATTAGCGCGGTTGCCTACGTACGGTGCGAAAGAAGTTCAACACACGTAGGCATACATACATACATACCGCAACACGTCCGACGTTTCGCTCCCAAGCGGAGAGAATCATTGCGAGCGAAACGTCGGGACTTCCGCAGCCGGCGAGAGAGAGGATAAACCTCCGGCGGGGGCAAAAACATCCCGGGGACGCGATGGCACTCGGCCGTGCAAAAGACAGCGGCTGGGGGGGGGGGGGAGGAGGAGGGGGGGGTGGCATTGATGAATTATGATTGTATACGAACCGCGCCCCCCCCCCCTTCTCCCCGGGGGGACTGCGGCCTCGCCGCTGCGTCCTAGGGGACACAGCGGCATAATTGGAAGGCGTCACGGCGATTCCCGCTTCTCGGAAATTTCCAAGAACGCCCCCCCCCCCATCCCCCCCCCATCCCCCCCCCCCATCCCCCCCCCCACCCCCCCACCGTGCCCCCCACGGCGATGTCGCGAGATTTCTCTTCTGCGTCCCTGCTCAGCGGGGCTTTCAGGCGTTGTCGCGCGTTTTCATCGTTAAAAAAAGCGCCGAGTGAAAAATAGGAGGCGAAAATTAGGATACTTAAGTGGCCGTCCGTAAATGACGTCACGCACCTGGGGGGCGGGGGGGGCGGGGGGTCGGACATTTGTGTGACGATGTGTGACGAGGGGGTGGGGGGGGGGGTTGAGAAATGTGACGTCACGTCAAAATGCGCAACTTTAAATAAATATAGACAGCACGTTCTGCTTAATTAAATCGACTTTTTAATAAATGTTTTCTCCTACAACATCAGAGTGCAGCGCCACATTAAATACGCACTACAATGACAATAGTTTAAAGCGATTTGAAGCATGTTTTATTTTTTTGTGTGGAGGGGGGGGGCAGAGCTTTGTGACGTCATATTTGAGGGGGGGGGGTCTGACTTTTTGTGACGCCGTGTGACGATGGGGGGTTGGGGGGTCAAAAATCGTCCAAAATCGCGTGACGTCATTCATGGACTGCCCCTAAGGTAAGGTAAGGCCTGCTGATCCTGTAACTATTTCTTTTTTTTACGGAAGCGACCTGCCCATCGCAAACGACGGCTCAACGAGGTGGACCGTTGCGCATAAATTCATAGCAAGGAAAAACACTCGGGACGTGACGTTGATTCTAAATGTGGAGGGACAAAACCGGAGGACGGGGTGAAAATTCCACGCGACCACGGCGAGATAGAGAGAGAGAGAGAGAGACAGGCAAAAACTCCAAATATACAGCAGCAGGAGCCAGGGTCGGGATGGAACCCACGCCCTCCTGCATACCAGGCGAGGTAGTTAACATCTCACCAGGGAGAGAGACGCAAACTCCAAATATAAAGCAGCAGGAGCAAGGGTCGGGATCGAACCCACGACCTCCTGCACACCAGGCAAGGTAGTTAACATCTCACCACAGAGAGAGACGCAAACTCAAAATATACAGCAGCAGGCGTCAGGGCCGAGATCGAACCCACGACCTCCTGTATACCAGGCGATGTAGTTAACATCTCACCACGGAGAGAGACGCAAACTCCAAATATACAGCAGCCTTGGGCCAATCCTCCACACCGGCGAGATATCTTCGGGAGATGCGGGAGCACACCCCACACTTCACCCGACGACCTCGCAGCGAATCCTCGGTCGTACGCTGCCGGGTGGAGGAGTTTAAGAACGTGGTGGGGGGGGGGGGTTAATAAACTCGCCGCCCCCCCTCCCCCCCCAACCAACCGCCTCGTTGTTCCGACATCCGTGCCGAGAGACGGGATGGAACCGGCGACCTTTGTCGGGGCCCCCGGTGTGAGACCGCGGTGCCCGGTGCCAGCTCGGCTGCTGGGGCCGCCTTCGGTTTCGGTCGCTGCTCTCTCGTTCTCGCAAACCGGGTGGCGTATTCTTTTTTTTATAGTTCCGTTAGTTAATAATTTTTTTTGGGGCTTTTTCCCTCGGATTTTTTTTTTCGTTTCATTGGGTTTTTTTTTTAATCTCAGTCTCAAGGGCGTTTTTTTTTATTTTTTCAATTCCCGCGCCCTTCCCCTTCCAAGCCCTCGCTTTTACCCGTTAAGAATCCCTGGCCTTCCGACGCGGTACGGTTTTTAACGATGACATCGGAAAGTGCGGCAGTAGTCTTAACGACGTCCCCAACTTAACCAGCGGAGCGTACGCGTACAGTACGTAGCTTTAAATAAAAAACAATTTTAAAACAAATTAGTTTTTCATCTAGAATAGTGGTGTAGTGTGTAGTTAATTGTAGTGTAGGTTATAGCAGTGTAGTGTACAGTAATGTCTTGGAGTGTATAACGTAGTGTATTGTTACAGTGTAGGGCCCGTCACACGAAAACAACAAAAATAGCCCATGGCCCTCATACACGCCACGTGCGTACACCATCCCCACCAACCCCGCATCAGTGCCCTACCTTATTACAGACCAATTCACACCTTTTAGGTCACCCCCCATGCCGTTAAAAATCTCAACGCTACTCCTTACAAAGTCCCATCACAAGGGAGAAACACAAAACAAATGTTGAAGGAAAAAAAAACGTCTGCCCCGTATTGCAATGGCTGTACAAGAATACGGGGTTAAACCGTGCGGCTTGCACACTCCACGCAGAGTGGAGGCAATCTGCGTGGAGCGTACGGCGGTGTGCAGTTCTCTCTCTCCGCGTTCTGCGTGGGGTATCCCCCGCGGTTCTCCGGTTCACCGGCATAGCCAAACGCGCAGCGCGACTGCCCCTTTTTGACCAAACGTCCCAGTGATGAAGCATCACCTGCGAAGAATAACTCGCCTGGCATCGCACACGGCGGCAAACATCGCCCGCCTACACACTGCGGAATTTTTCTTGGGTTCTTTCGGTAAAATCACGTGGGTAGAAAGATAATAAAATAAAACGATCAGAAATCACGACGTTTCGGTCGCAGCGCAAGCGGTCGTCCTCGGTGCGGAAAAAAATCATCCAGCAGTGGAATTTCTGAACCAGCGCTGGTTGCGATCGAAACGTCGTGATAGGTTTTATTTTATTTTATTATTTTTCTACCCACGTGACCTTACCGAAAGAAGCAAAGAGTAGTGGATTCCTGCAGTCATGAAAATTTCAAATCAAAATTGCGAAATTGTAGTTTCACAAAAAACAACAACAACTTAGCAGGAACTCTTGATAGTTTAGCGAGGCTTTCTTGGGTAAAAGGAAATGTGCAAATTTAAAAAAATATATACGTTTTTAATCTTTATCGCTCAGATGTGTGTGTTTACGAAGAAGAGGTCATTGGGTAAAGTCACATAGGTAAAAAAATAAAACAACAAAAATCACGACGTTTCGGCCACAACACAAGCGGCGATGAAGGCCGCTTGTGTTGTGGCCGAAACGTCGTGATTTTTGTTGTTTTATTTTTTCACCTACGTGACTTTACCGAATAGAACCAAAGAGTATGGATCCTTGCAGTCACGAAAGCTTCAAATCTAGAAGCGGTCATTGCCCCGTATATCATCTGTCGTACACTTCTCTCGTTAAGGCCGCAGTGTTATTGTAATGAAACATTTTTTTTTATTCTAAAGCGCCCTTTCAACAGTCGTTCTAGGGGTGCTCCTCTCGTGCAAGGCGGCAATGCGTTCGGGAGGTGAACCCCAGTGTCGAGGCCTGCTCGCCATGCCAAGAGGGCTTTCAAAGGGCAGCGTTGGTGGTGTAGCTTTGCCGCTCCTCGTCAGTGCGGTTTGTTGCGTGGTCCACAGCGCTGCTGACGAAACGGGTTCGGATCTTCTCACGATCGGCCCCACGTGACCTTACGTGCCCCGCCACACATTCAACACTTTCACGTAGAACATTGAGATAACAACATTAAAATAATGTCATTAAATAAATGCATATTATTATATTACATTTGTACATTGCAAATGCATTTTGGAAAATAAATATAAATAGATTGATTGAAAAAATAAAAGATAAATTGAAACATTTATTTTTAAAAATAACATTAAATAATAATCTCACACATTCACCACCCCCTCTCCCTCCTCCCCCCGACTTATGTCAATGCCTGCAGTCTTGGGTAATTTGACTCAGATGTTCGTTTATTTGTGTTCCAGGACGAGGAGTCTTTGTGATATTTCTCACTGACGCTGACCATCATCAAAGCGGGCACAGCCCAAGGGATACCCGCCTGACGGGTTTGTCGTTTTTTTATTTTATATTAACTTATATTAACTTATATTGACTTACGTTTTCATGGTGATCTCGTTGTTAGCGTTTGCTAACGCACGGCGAGAGTTTCCAGCCGGCCGCTGATGCGACGTTGGCCGTGGGGCGTGTGGGGGAGGAGGGTTTTGTTATAGAAGAACCTGCGGCTTCTGAAGGAAATCCTGCGGCCGGTTCGGTTGGGTCGCTTCCGTTGGCTAATGAAAAGTCATAAACGCGCACGGTGTGTTATGTCGAGGAACACGACACCTGGTGATAGCGAGCATCTCAAGTTCATCCTCCTGATCTCGGCCACATTCACCGATTGCCCCCCCCCCCCACCCCGGGGTTAGAGGTTCACACGCGAGGCGGCGTAGCAGCACCCACGTGCTGGCACCAACCTCACAGGGTCCCTCGTGGGCAAAGCCCCCACCCCCCCCTCCCCCCCCTCGAGCAAGCCAATCCAGAGGGAACCAGTTGGACTCCACCTCCTGGCGTGACACCTGCCTCCACCACCCCAAACCCAACTCTCCACCCCAAACCCAACTCTCCACCCCAAACCCAACTCTCCACCCCAAACCCAACTCTCCACCCCAAACCCAACTCTCCACCCCAAACCCAACTCTCCACCCCAAACCCAACTCTCCACCCCAAACCCAACTCTCCACCACCGCAAACCCAACTCTCCACCACCGCAAACCCAACTCTCCGCCCCAAACCCAACTCTCCACCCCAAACCCAACTCTCCACCCCAAACCCAACTCTCCGCCCCAAACCCAACTCTCCACCCCAAACCCAACTCTCCACCCCAAACCCAACTCTCCACCCCAAACCCAACTCTCCACCTCAAAGCCAACTCTCCACCCCAAACCCAACTCTCCACCCCAAACCCAACTCTCCACCCCAAACCCAACTCTCCACCCCAAACCCAACTCTCCACCCCAAACCCAACTCTCCACCCCAAACCCAACTCTCCACCCCAAACCCAACTCTCCACCCCAAACCCAACTCTCCACCCCAAACCCAACTCTCCACCCCAAACCCAACTCTCCACCCCAAACCCAACTCTCCACCCCAAACCCAACTCTCCACCCCAAACCCAACTCTCCACCCCAAACCCAACTCTCCACCCCAAACCCAACTCTCCACCCCAAACCCAACTCTCCACCCCAAACCCAACTCTCCACCCCAAACCCAACTCTCCACCCCAAACCCAACTCTCCACCACCGCAAACCCAACTCTCCACCACCGCAAACCCAACTCTCCGCCCCAAACCCAACTCTCCACCCCAAACCCAACTCTCCACCCCAAACCCAACTCTCCGCCCCAAACCCAACTCTCCACCCCAAACCCAACTCTCCACCCCAAACCCAACTCTCCACCCCAAACCCAACTCTCCACCCCAAACCCAACTCTCCACCCCAAACCCAACTCTCCACCCCAAACCCAACTCTCCACCCCAAACCCAACTCTCCACCCCAAACCCAACTCTCCACCCCAAACCCAACTCTCCACCCCAAACCCAACTCTCCACCCCAAACCCAACTCTCCACCCCAAACCCAACTCTCCACCCCAAACCCAACTCTCCACCCCAAACCCAACTCTCCACCCCAAACCCAACTCTCCACCCCAAACCCAACTCTCCACCCCAAACCCAACTCTCCACCCCAAACCCAACTCTCCACCCCAAACCCAACTCTCCACCCCAAACCCAACTCTCCACCCCAAACCCAACTCTCCACCTCAAACCCAACTCTCCACCGCAAACCCAACTCTCCACCCCAAACCCAACTCTCCACCCCAAACCCAACTCTCCACCCCAAACCCAACTCTCCACCCCAAACCCAACTCTCCACCCCAAACCCAACTCTCCGCCACCGCAAACCCAACTCTCCACCCCAAACCCAACTCTCCACCTCAAACCCAACTCTCCACCCCAAACCCAACTCTCCACCCCAAACCCAACTCTCCACCCCAAACCCAACTCTCCACCCCAAACCCAACTCTCCACCCCAAACCCAACTCTCCACCCCAAACCCAACTCTCCACCCCAAACCCAACTCTCCACCCCAAACCCAACTCTCCACCCCAAACCCAACTCTCCACCCCAAACCCAACTCTCCACCCCAAACCCAACTCTCCACCCCAAACCCAACTCTCCACCCCAAACCCAACTCTCCGCCACCGCAAACCCAACTCTCCACCCCAAACCCAACTCTCCACCCCAAACCCAACTCTCCACCCCAAACCCAACTCTCCACCCCAAACCCAACTCTCCACCCCAAACCCAACTCTCCACCCCAAACCCAACTCTCCACCCCAAACCCAACTCTCCACCCCAAACCCAACTCTCCACCCCAAACCCAACTCTCCACCCCAAACCCAACTCTCCACCCCAAACCCAACTCTCCACCCCAAACCCAACTCTCCACCCCAAACCCAACTCTCCGCCACCGCAAACCCAACTCTCCACCCCAAACCCAACTCTCCACCTCAAACCCAACTCTCCACCCCAAACCCAACTCTCCACCCCAAACCCAACTCTCCACCCCAAACCCAACTCTCCACCCCAAACCCAACTCTCCACCCCAAACCCAACTCTCCACCCCAAACCCAACTCTCCACCCCAAACCCAACTCTCCACCCCAAACCCAACTCTCCACCCCAAACCCAACTCTCCACCCCAAACCCAACTCTCCACCCCAAACCCAACTCTCCACCCCAAACCCAACTCTCCACCCCAAACCCAACTCTCCGCCACCGCAAACCCAACTCTCCACCCCAAACCCAACTCTCCACCCCAAACCCAACTCTCCACCCCAAACCCAACTCTCCACCCCAAACCCAACTCTCCACCCCAAACCCAACTCTCCACCCCAAACCCAACTCTCCACCCCAAACCCAACTCTCCACCCCAAACCCAACTCTCCACCCCAAACCCAACTCTCCACCCCAAACCCAACTCTCCACCCCAAACCCAACTCTCCACCCCAAACCCAACTCTCCACCCCAAACCCAACTCTCCACCCCAAACCCAACTCTCCACCCCAAACCCAACTCTCCACCCCAAACCCAACTCTCCACCCCAAACCCAACTCTCCACCCCAAACCCAACTCTCCGCCCCAAACCCAACTCTCCACCCCAAACCCAACTCTCCACCCGAAACCCAACTCTCCACCCCAAATCCAACTCTCCACCCCAAACCCAACTCTCCGCCCCAAACCCAACTCTCCACCCCAAACCCAACTCTCCACCCCAAACCCAACTCTCCACCCCAAACCCAACTCTCCACCCCAAACCCAACTCTCCACCCCAAACCCAACTCTCCACCCCAAACCCAACTCTCCGCCCCAAACCCAACTCTCCACCCCAAACCCAACTCTCCACCTCAAACCCAACTCTCCACCCCAAACCCAACTCTCCGCCCCAAACCCAACTCTCCACCCCAAACCCAACTCTCCGCCCCAAACCCAACTCTCCACCCCAAACCCAACTCTCCACCCCAAACCCAACTCTCCACCCCAAACCCAACTCTCCACCCCAAACCCAACTCTCCACCCCAAACCCAACTCTCCACCCCAAACCCAACTCTCCACCCCAAACCCAACTCTCTGCCCCAAACCCAACTCTCTGCCCCAAACCCAACTCTCCACCCCAAACCCAACTCTCCACCCCAAACCCAACTCTCCACCCCAAACCCAACTCTCCGCCCCAAACCCAACTCTCCACCCCAAACCCAACTCTCCGCCCCAAACCCAACTCTCCACCCCAAACCCAACTCTCCACCCCAAACCCAACTCTCCACCCCAAACCCAACTCTCCACCCCAAACCCAACTCTCCACCCCAAACCCAACTCTCCGCCCCAAACCCAACTCTCCACCCCAAACCCAACTCTCCACCCCAAACCCAACTCTCCGCCCAGCAGTTCGTGTGCGGTCAAGTGTGGGTCGGGATCGAGCCCAGGACCTCCCGCGCACCAGGCGAGGCTGTTAACATCTCCCCGCCGCGTCTGTCGCGACGTCCGCGCGGGCTAGGCTGCGCCGAGATGCACCCCCCCTCACCCGGAGCGTTAGCCGGGGCGGCCACCGGGCGCTCGAACCGCGAACGTTCGCGACGAGCGGCGGACCGCGCTGCCGCTCGGCCGCGTCGGCAGCCCCCAGGCCATCGCCGAGGGGAGGTGGGCGGCGGGGGGTCACGGGGCCGGCGTGCGCCCGAGACGCGGGGGATCCGGTTGTTAAGTGTCCTCCACTAACAGCCTGGCCCTGGCTTTTGAAACGCCGCCGCAATTTGTCCCGGCCTCCCCGGGGGTGTGGGTGCGTTGAGCTGCAGCGGCAGGCTCCGGTCTGGGGTCATAGGGCAGCGGTCCGTGGGGCAAATCCCCGGTGGGCCGGTTCCATTCCCGAGGGCCGGTGTGCGTGGGGGAAATTGCAAATGTGTTTTTATCCAAATATTCTATTACCTCTGATGTGTGCACTCCGTTGCTTATTGACGCCCCAAATATTCTTCCACACCGGCACCCCCGCCCCCCCCGCAATTTGTTTTTTTTGGAGCCAGCCCCAAATTGGCCCAACGAGGATTGCACGGCAATTTAAGGGCGATGGGGGGGTGGGGGGTAGGGGGGGCGGTTGTGGCCGCCGCGTTTACAAAATTGCTTGGGCCGATTTTTTTTTGTCCCAGTCCGTCGCTTTTCCCAGCGGCGGCTCGTGATCGTTGCCGCAAGCCGGGCCACCCCCCCCCCCCCACCCCCTCTCCCCGTGGTCTTGTGAGCAGCTCCGGTTTAGTGGGGAGGCGGTGGGGAATTTTCTTCTGGCTGTGGATGTCGCCACGACTCTGGGTGGGCGTGAGGAGCGCGGCGGGAGCGATTATCCGCCCACGCACGGGGGGGGGGGGTGCACCGATTGGCATTACGCGACTCTGCCGGGCCAACCGCCGTCGCGATCATCATCATCATCATCATTGTAGTCGGAGTTGCCACCCATCTCCTCCACGCTCTCTGTGCGTAGGCGATGAGTCCCCGCTCTGATCTGGGAAGCGAGATCTTTCCTCCCGATATGAGCAAGCCACCGGGAGCGGTGCACTTTTAAATCACCGTCGAGATTGAGAAATCATTTCTTTAGAAACTGCTCTGCGTGTGAAGGCGTTCAATCATGCTAAGTCCGCCAATTAAATGCTAATTTTTTATGCTAATTCCTTTGTCAAGGCACCTTGATTCCTCTCACACGGCTTAAAGGTCGCGGTCTGAGCTTAGCTGTGTTCACTCCAGCGCTGTCCTCGAGACAGTCTGGTCCCTTCACCTGATGAAGGCCGCTTGTGTTGTGGCCGTGGCCGAAACATCGTGATTGTTGTTGTTTTATTTTTTTACCTACGTGACTTTACCGAATAGAACCAAAGAGTACTGCTCTGCGTGTTCAAATAATCCAGCAGTGGAATTGCTGAACCAGCGCTGGTTGCGATCAAAATGTCGTGATAGATTATTTTTTTGTATGATTTTATTGTTTTTCTACCCACGTGACCTTACCGAAAGAAGCAAAGAGTAATGGATTCCTGCAGTCATGAAAATTTCAAATCAAAATTGCGAAATTGTAGTTTCACAAAAAACAACAACAACTTAGCAGGACTCTTGATAGTTTAGCGAGGCTTTCTTGGGTAAAAGGAAATGTGCAAATAAAAAAAAATACGTTTTTAATCTTTATCGCTCAGATGTGTGTGTTTACGAAGAAGCGGTCATTGGGTAAAGTCACATAGGTAAAAAAATAAAACAACAAAAATCACGACATTTCGGCCACAACACAAGCGGCGATGAAGGCCGCTTGTGTTGTGGCCGAAACATCGTGATTTTTGTTGTTTTATTTTTTTACCTACGTGACTTTACCGAATAGAACCAAAGAGTACTGCTCTGCGTGTTCAGTTTGTTGTCATATTCTTGTGGGTATTTCGGCAAAGTCACGTGGATAGGTTCAAAGAAAATAACAACAACAACAAAAACTACGTTTTGATCGGAACTCAAGCGGTCGTCATCTTCCTGACTTTACCGAAAGACCCAAAGAATATTAATTCCTGCAGTCACGAAAGCTTTAAGTCAACATTTAGTTGGTTGCCCTTAACTCCGCGCCTCCAATTAGCGTGATTGGCTACGTACGGTGCGGAAGGAGCTCGACGCACACGCGTACTTATCTTTTACTCTTTGGTTCTATTCGGTAAAGTCACGTAGGTAAAAATGAAACGTCGTGATTTTTTGTTATTTTATTTTTACCTACGTGACTTTACCGAATAGAACCAAGGAGTATGGATCCTTGCAGTCACGACAGCTTCAAATCTAGAATTTACTTATCTTTTGTACAGCCCATCATCTTATCAGGAGCATTGGCTCAATACAAGCAAACTCTGGGCCCACCGGGCTTTCAACATTCAGGGTCTCATCAGCAGCAATCAGCTTTGCTCGGACCAATCAATGCACCTCCGGATCCAATCAGCATGGTTGTTCTACGTGCGGTGCGAAAGAAGTTTGACGCACGTACATACAAAGTCAAAGATCCCCCCCGTATTGCCTGTGAAGATTTATAGTCGTGAGATTCAATACGCTCGACCTCATTGTCCCATGGCCCGCGCAGGGGGGAGATGGAGTGGAACCGGCGGGCGTTCCGCCGCCGGCAGCGTACAGATTCTAGATTTGAAGCTTTCGTGACTGCAAGGATCCATACTCTTTGGTTCTATTTGGTAAAGTCACGTAGGTAAACAATAAATAGAACCAAAGAGTATAGTGTATAGATTATTACTCAGATTTATATCTGGCTGCTGCCGAGGAATTTCCACGTGGTGGTAAGCCGCTTCGTCGAGCTATCGATGGGTGGGCCAGGTCGCTTCTGAAAAAAAGCCAAGCTCGTAGCTCAGTGGGCTTTAACCTTGGTGAAGTTAAATAAGTTGAGTTTTTCGTCGGGTACGTTCCGAGCTATTTGTTTTGCCTTTCCGATACTTAACGCTCCTGTCGTTTTGATTTAAAGCTTTCGTGACTGCAGTAATTGATATTCTTAGTTTTTTCGGTAAAGTCACGTTGAAGAGAAACAACAAAATAATAAAATATATATAAAACAATAAAAAAAATTCTCAAGACGTTTCGACCATAACTCAAACGGTCGTCTTCAGGTGTGTTGGTTCGCATAAATTTATTTTTAAACGGCGCATTTATTTATAAACGTCGTGAGAATTTTTTTTATTGTTTTATATATATTTTATTATTTTGTTGTTTCTCTTCAACGTGACTTTACCGAAAAAACTAAGAATATGCTCCTGTCGTTGTTGTTGTATTGTGCGTTGTGTTGTGCGTTGTTGTTGTTGTATTGTGCGTTGTTGTATTGTGCGTTGTTTTTCTTGTTGTATTGTGCGTTGTTGTTGTGCGTTGTTGTTGTTGTATTGTGCGTTGTTGTTGTGCGTTGTTGTTATATTGTGCGTTGTTGTTGTTACTTTTTGACCCTGTGCCCTGACTGCACACCTGTGAGTAACTTTACAGCTCATCGGAATCTTCCTCCAGCATGAACACACATTTTCATTCGAAATTCCGGGTGACTTGCAGGGGCATCGGAATGGAACGCCGTCGCTTTGTTCTCGACTATTTGTTCCCACCGAGTGGGCCGTCTGTGCGTGGATCACCCTGACAAATCCGTGGACAGGGTTGAACACGTGTCAATCACCCACCTCCCCCTCTCCCCCACCCCCGATCGGCACAGCTGTCAGTCAGCTGACCGATGTTGATGATGATGGCGACGATGAAAAGCATGGCGCTGTGCAGTGGCAGGGGATCACATGTCATCCGAGGAATGGGTTTGTTTATAAATATTCCCACCGGTACAGTTTGCTCGCTTTGAGAACACCAAAGGCTGGGACAAAAACGGCATTGTTTGAACGCGCGTCCCGTGTGTGTGTGTGTGCGTGCGCTCGCTCGCGCGTGTATCTGTTGGCACAGCGGGGGGCACAGGTGGTGCATCTGCCCAGCAATATCAGTCAAACCCGGAGCACCTGGGTCTGTCCCGTGACCTCCTGCCATCAGCTGAAGCCATCCACAATAGCCTCGAAGCGCACCTAGCCCGGCGCAAGCGCCGTGTCACCAGCGCTTGGTGGCGAACGGCGGCTGTTGGTGTGCGTGTCTGCGTTTTAAATGTGGCACGTGCGTACGTGGGGAGCGGTGGCGCAGTGGATCGTGCACCATGCCACGGAACCGATATTTCGAGGCTGCGATAACACTCCCGCGCCTCGCAGCAAAGAAGGACCTGGGTTCGATTCCCAAACTCGGTTCCCCTTCTCCGTGTAGCGTTGGTGTGCTAATCATCATTTATATTTGTTTGTAAGGCGTCTTTTGCTAATGAGAAGGGGACGATAAATAGAATAAACTGATCCATAATACAGGTAAAAAAATTTTTTACGTTATATCGCGTAATCTTTGGGTCCCAAAGAATATGAATTCCTGCAGTCATGAAAGCTTTAAGTCAAGCTTCATATCGCGTAAATATATAAGTGTGTCGTTCAACCCGCCACCACCCGACACAGCCAACTAGTAAGGGGTTGTCACGTAAACAGAACGTGGCGAATTCGTCACTAGTACAGCACTAGTGTATAGTGTAGTGTATAGTGTAGTATACTAGTACAGCACTAGTGTATAGTGTAGTGTATAGTGTAGTATACTAGTACAGCACTAGTGTATAGTGTAGTGTATAGTGTAGTATACTAGTACAGCACTAGTGTGTAGTGTATAGTGTAGTATACTAGTACAGCACTAGTGTATAGTGTAGTGTATAGTGTAGTATACTAGTACAGCACTAGTGTGTAGTGTATAGTGTAGTATACTAGTACAGCACTAGTGTATAGTGTAGTGTATAGTGTAGTATACTTGTACAGCACTAGTTTATAGTGTAGTGTATAGTGTAGTGTTTAGTGTAGTATACTAGTACAGCACTAGTGTATAGTGTAGTGTTTAGTGTAGTATACTAGTACAGCACTAGTGTATAGTGTAGTGTATAGTGTAGTATACTAGTACAGCACTAGTGTATAGTGTAGTGTATAGTGTAGTATACTAGTACAGCACTAGTGTATAGTGCAGTATATAGTGTAGTATACTAGTACAGCACTAGTGTATAGTGTAGTGTATAATGTAGTGTATAGTGTATTATACTAGTACAGCACTAGTGTATAGTGTAGTGTATAGTGTAGTGTATAGTGTAGTATACTAGTACAACACTAGTGTATAGTGTAGTGTATAGTGTAGTGTATAGTGTAGTATACTAATACAGCACTAGTGTATAGTGTAGTATATAGTGTAGTGTATAGTGTAGTATACTAGTACAGCACTAGTGTATAGTGTAGCATATAGTGTACTGTATAGTAGTGTATAGTAGTGTATAGTGTAGTGTATAGTGTAGTAAACTAGTACAGCACACCGGTGTGTTGGAGAGCCAAGCCACAACATTTACAATCTGAGTACGACGTTTCGCCAGAAATTACAACTAGCTTCATCAGGCGACAGCCAGATTTGTGGACAAAGTCCACCTGTTCTGTTTACGTGACAACCCTTACTAGTTGGCTGTGTCGGGTGGTGGCGGGTTGAACGACACATTTATATATTTACGCGATCTCACCCAAAAACCTGCATTATGGATGATATTGGTCGCAGAAGCTTACGTGTTAAACTCACGTTTGTTCTGTTTAGTAAGTATAAATGTGTCGTAACCCTCCACCACCCGACACAGCCAATTAGTAAGCGATTTGTCACGTAAACAAAACGCCAATTAGTTCACCACTTCAGCCCACCGGTGTGCTGGAGAGGAAATCCACAACATTTACAATGTGAGTAGTACAACGTTTCGCTGGTAGTTCCATCCAGCATGATCGGGCGATTGGCTGTGTCGGGTGGTGGCGGGTTTCACGACACATTTATATGTTTGCGCGATCTCACCCAATAACCTTTATTGTGATTAGGTCACCTGACTTTAAAAAAAAAGATATGTTTTAGGACGTGACTTTAAAGTATCCACATTATCGGACAAACGAAATTTCAAAGGTACAGAATTCCTAAAACCGTGGCGCAGCCACAGCTATGTATGTTCAACTTCTTTCGCACCGCGCTAACCGGAGGTGCGGAGGGGAAGGACGGCAAACTAAACACAAACCAAGCAGTTCCAATGAAATGCGTTTTCAATCGAGATGATTTGAAAGCTGCGCAGCTTCCTAATATCGGAGGGGAAGAGCGTTCCAGACGGCCGCAGAAGCGCGCCTGAGAGCGCCGCGCGACGATGCGGTGACCGCCGTCTGTTTTTTCGACGGCTGAGCCAAAACCCGCCACCACCGCCGCCGCCGCCGCCGCCGTCGCCGCTGCGAGGATGACCGGAGTTTGCGCGATGGTTTTATCGCTGCTCGACAAGATCAGCCAAGGTGATTGTGGTCCATTTGTGTTGCGAGCACTTTGTGTGCGACGCATGCGTCCTCCCTATCGTTCGGCAAACGGAAGCCAATGCAGATATACACCGCACACACGTGTATATATATACACACACAGTGTAAATTGGTATTGGCCGATACATCTCGATGCTGATAATGTACCTACAATTTACTCTATTGGGTTGACCTATACTAATAACAACATCACCCCCGACCTGCGAAGATCCGGCAGGAACCTCACTGAGTCTTGAGACTCCGTGAGGCTCTCCTGATTAAGCAAGGTGCAGTGGCAAAACCTGTGCCATATACCAGGCGCCAGGAGACTCAAGACTACCCAGACCAGGCATGGGGGTGATACCCAAAGGGTGCTGGATGTGAAAGCAAAAGTTGGGTGTGTGTGTGTCTTCTAATCCTGCAGGTGTGCGTGTGTGTGTGTCTTCTAATCCTGCAGGTGTGCGTGTCTGTGTGTGTGTCTTCTAATCCGCCAGGTGTGCGTGTCTGTGTGTGTGTCTTCTAATCCTGCAGGTGTGCGTGTCTGTGTGTGTGTCTTCTAATCCGCCAGGTGTGCATGTCTGTGTGTGTGTCTTCTAATCCTGCAGGTGTGCGTGTCTGTGTGTGTCTTCTAATCCTGCAGGTGTGCGTGTGTGTGTGTTTTCTAATCCGCCAGGTGTGCGTGTCTGTGTGTGTCTTCTAAGCCGGCAGGTGTGCGTGTCTGTGTGTGTATATTCTAATTTGGCAGGTGTGCGTGTCTGTGTGTGTCTTCTAATCCTGCAGGTGTGCGTGTCTGTGTGTGTGTCTTCTAATCCTGCAGGTGTGCGTGTCTGTGTGTGTGTCTTCTAATCCGCCAGGTGTGCGTGTCTGTGTGTGTGTCTTCTAATCCAGCAGGTGTGCGTGTCTGTGTGTGTCTTCTAATCCTGCAGGTGTGCGTGTCTGTGTGTGTCTTCTAATCCGCCAGGTGTGCGTGTCTCTGTGTGTGTCTTCTAATCCGGCAGGTGTGCGTGTCTGTGTACGTGTCTGTGTGTGTCTTCTAATCCGCCAGGTGTGCGTGTCTGTGTGTGTGTCTTCTAATCCTGCAGGTGTGCGTGTCTGTGTGTGTCTTCTAATCCTGCAGGTGTGCGTGTCTGTGTGTGTGTGTGGCTTCTAATCCGCCAGGTGTGCGTGTCTGTGTGTCTTCTAATCCTGCAGGTGTGCGTGTCTGTGTGTGTGTCTTCTAATCCTGCAGGTGTGCGTGTCTGTGTGTGTGTATCTTCTAATTCGGCAGGTGTGCGTGTCTGTGTGTCTTCTAATCCTGCAGGTGTGCGTGTCTGTGTGTGTCTTCTAATCCGCCAGGTGTGCGTGTCCGTGTGTGTCTTCTAATCCGGCAGGTGTGCGTGTCCGTGTGTGTGCGTCACAGACCGGTCGTGCATCAGTCAGCACGCCGCGCTGCGAACCCGGCCACCCCAGTTCGTTTCCCGCTCGCGGCCAACACCGGTGACGATTATCTGAATCGGTCATGGGCCTCTCCTCGGTCGACTCGGCCTCAAATGAGTACCTGCTGCGATGCGTAAACTTCGCCACCGGTGGAGACAAAGGCGTGCGGGCGTGGTGCCGGCCACCCACCCCTTCGTGTGCCGTGCCGGCCTTCATAGGTGTTCGCTCGCAGCACTCGCCCCAACAGTCTGTTAAGGCTACACGGGGGACCTTTGTTTGTTGTCAGAGACCAAATGTGTTTAACATCAAACACCAGCGCGTGGCGCTCCCGCTGTGTTGCGGGCGGTGCACGAGGACGACAATAAATCAACTTAACACGTTCGCCAACAACAAACGCCCCGTCACCTTGAAAGGGAAGACAAGGCGTGAAAGAGGCAACGATTTTTCGGGCAATGTTTCCTGCTTTTCGCGCACCGAGGATAGGCCGGGGGCGACAGATCGAGAGACCCGAGAGACGCCGCGTATAATAGCCGGAGACCGCACTACTGATAACACCGCCATGGAGGGCCCATGGTGGCGTTATTAGGAAGCCACTGGCGCTATGCACTTTTAACAAACAAACAAAAATCTAGATTGAAAAACTCATTCATTTCAGAACCGCTTGTTGCGTTTCGTTTGTTATCCGTCCCCCGCACCTCCGATCAGCGCGGTCGGTTTCCGTACGGTGCGAAAGAAAGTTGAACGCACATACGCACGTGGGCGTAAAGAGAGACGGAGTGAATAATAGTTGGGAGACTTCACTCATGCACCACGGGGCCCTAGCAAAGGCACGCGCCTGGGGGTAGCGTCTCAGTCAGTGCCCCTGTCGGAACCCCGTGTACGTGGTCCGTGGGTCCGAGCAACTTCAGTTGCAGCGACGTGCATGGCCACTCCTCGGAGCGAGTTGCTTGACGACGATTGAATGCTCCGCTCATTTCAAGCGGAGCATTCGATCGTTCGCTGTTATTGTCCTCGCGAATACAGCAGAACCACTCTAAACACATTTTTGTTTTTTTCTATTTTAACCAGGTAAGGCCCACTGAGCTATGAGCGTCTTTCTCAGATGCGGCCTGGGCACAATTGATAGCCCAACGAAGCGGCGTTTCATCGCGTGGACATTTAGAGCGGACAAATACTCTGAACGCACGACGTTTCTAAACGTGGAGGCAAAAACCGGAGGACCTGGAGAAAAATATACGCGACCATGGGGAGAGGCACACCACAAACTCCAAATATTCAGGCGTCAGGGTTGAGATCGAACCCACGACAGCCTGCATACCAAGGGAGGGAGTTAACATCTCGCCACCGTGGGTCACGTGGCTATCCCACCTGAGGTGGCGCTGACAGGCAAAATACTAAACAAATTAAGTAATATTTTTAAAACTTTTTTTTAAACACGCTTTAATGAAATGTACCGTACAAGTAATGGAAGAACTCCACGACTCCAGGAAGTGGCCCCGAAACTTGCCACAACGTAAGGGGGACCGTGACCAATTACAGCCAACGTCAGTTGAGCGTGGAAAATTAGACCAAAGCCGAAACATAACCTATAAAAAATATTGTTTAAGAATATGTATTATTTTATGATAGAATATAGTATTGTCATCAGTATGACATATGTATACCAAGTTTGCAGTCGATACCACATTGGGAAGTGGGTTAAAATTGAGGACACGACAACAACAGACAGTGAGTTAAATAAAAGCGTGTAAAATAAGACAATTCGCCTCCTTCCCCGCATCTGTCCCTCATCCCATCGGCAAGGCAGCCTTTTGGGAGTGCATAATTCCAGCACCGTTGGTTCAACACAAGCAAGACTGTGCGTGTATGGACCGGTTTCCACATTCAGCGTCTCATCAGCAGTCGGGCTGCTCGAATCAATGCCGGCGAACTGCCAGATGTTGTGCATAAGCGAGGACCCCTCCCTGCCACACATGGGGTCCCAGTTACATGCGAGAAGCTCGTGGTTAATTTGTGAAATATCTTCTCTGGGCTCAAGGCCAGGCACCCTCCAATTGGCACGGCTGGCTTACGTACGGTGCGAAATAATTTCAACACACAGCGCACAATCACACACGGGTGGAGCAGAGGTAAGGCGAGTGGCTCGCGAGCGGGAGACTGCGAGTTCAAGTCCTGGTTGCAGGGGAGGGGGGGGGGTGACTCAGCCTATCATCATCATCCTTTCTCCCTCCCGGGGTCGATAAAACGACAAGCAGAAATGAATTTGTAGGGATGTCAACAGTGGTGGCATCAAACGGCTCCCGTCCCGCCTACCATGGCAATGTGGCATTTCCTCCACTGGCTGTGGGGGCTGTAAACAGGAGATGAGCAACAATGGGCCTGAACAATGTGACATTCCTTTAGACCGGGGGAGCGGGGTAGTGGCATAGTCAACTACATTATCAGTGGTGCAGTAACTACATTATCAGTGGTGTAGTAACTACATTATCAGTGGTGCAGTAACTACGTTATCAGTGGTGTAGTAACTACATTATCAGTGGCCTAGTAACTACATCATCAGTGGCCTAGTAACTACATTATCAGTGGTGTAGTGACTACATTATCAGTGACGTAGTAACTACATTATCAGTGGCGTAGTGACTACATTATCAGTGACGTAGTAACTACATTATCAGTGGCGTAGTAACTACATCATCAGTGACGTAGTGACTACATTATCAGTGGCATAGTAACTACATTATCAGTGGCCTAGTAACTACATTATCAGTGGTGTAGTAACTACATTATCAGTGGCGTAGTAACTACATTATCAGTGGCATAGTAACTACATCATCAGTGGTGTAGTAACTACATTATCAGTGGCCTAGTGACTACATTATCAGTGACGTAGTGACTACATCATCAGTGGCCTAGTGACTACATTATCAGTGGCCTAGTGACTACATTATCAGTGACGTAGTGACTGCATCATCAGTGGTGTAGTAACTACATTATCAGTGGCCTAGTGACTACATTATCAGTGACGTAGTGACTACATTATCAGTGACGTAGTGACTACATCATCAGTGGCGTAGTAACTACATCATCAGTGGCCTAGTGACTACATTATCAGTGACGTAGTGACTACATCATCAGTGGCCTAGTAACTACATTATCAGTGACGTAGTAACTACATTATCAGTGGCCTAGTGACTATATTATCAGTGACGTAGTAACTACATTATCAGTGACGTAGTGACTACATCACCAATGGCCTAGTAACTACATCATCAGCTCAGGGGGTGCGGCAATCAGTCAGGGAGGGATCAGGGTGGGGGGTGGGGTGTGGGCCCACCCGGGTGTGGGCCTACCCGTGCCCCCCCCAATATTGTGATTTGTCTCTTCGCAAGTTCGCACCTAGAGGCTATTATTATATATCGCGGGCTCCTCTTGGCCCGAACCACATCACGTCGTTACGCTCTCACGGTCTCGAACATTGAACGCTGTAGGGGGAGCGCACATCCAATCTTCACAAAAATGCAGCCACTACCAGCTCCAGTAGTAGTTAACCCCAGTGAAATATTTCGTTACTGCTCCAATTGCATTACCATAAAAAACGTATAAGGGACCATCCATAAATGACGTCACGCGATTTTGGACGATTTTTGATCCCCCCCCCCCACCATCGTCACACGGCGTCACAAAAAGTCAGACCCCCCCCTCAAATATGACGTCACAAAGCTCTGCCCCCCCCCCCCACACAAAAAATAAAGCATGCTTCAAATGTAGTGCGTATTTAATGGGCCGCTGTACTCTGATGTTGCAGGAGAAAACATTTATTAAAAAGTCTATTTAATCAAGTAGAACCTGTTTATATTTATTTAAAGTTGCGCATTTTGATGTGACGTCACACATCGTCACAAACGTCTGACCCCCACCCCCCCAGGTGCGTGACGTCATTTATGCACGGCCCCTAACGTAAATTAAAGCATTTCCATATAAATCATTTAACTGCGTTTTCAATATATTGTTGAGATATGAATTCCTCATAGTGGTTGTCAAGGGGAGCCCCAACTCGTAGCTTTGACCACGTGGATGGAGAGAGCCAAGCCACCCCCTGCCTCCTCGCTAGTTGCTACTAAAACTAAACAATGTTTTTATTTTATTTTTAACAGGTTAAGACCCCACTGAGCTGCTGTTTCGCTCTTTTTCAGAAGCGGCCTGTGGCCACAAATGATAGCTCAACAAAAGTAGCTTATCGCGTGGGAATTTACAGCAGCAAACATCCTCTAAACCGCCCCAACTGGACATCTGTGTGGAAAATAAAGCTTTTTAGCTCATCGGATTCCTCCAGTATGAATAAATATTCCGCTTCTAAATGTTGATTCGGAATGCGGAGGCAAAAAAACCTGGAGGACCCGGAGAAAAATCCACGCGACCACCGAGACAGGGTCGGGATCGAACCCCACGACCTCCTGCACACCCGACGAGGGAGTCAACATTCCCTAGCCACCGTGATGATGATGATGAGAGAGACACGCAAACTCCAAATATACAGCAGCAGGCGTCAGGGTCGGGATAGAACCCACGAGCTCCTGTATACTAGGCGAGGGAGATAACATATCCTAGCCACCGTGATGATGATGATGAGAGAGACACGCAAACCCCAAATATACAGCAGCAGCGTCAGGGTCGTGATCGGCCCCACGACTTCCTGCATAACAGGCGAGGGAGATAACATCTCCTAGCCACCGTGATGATGATGAGAGAGAGAGAGAGACACGCAAACCCCAAATATACAGCAGCAGCGGTCAGGGTCAGGATAGAACCCACGACCTCCTGCACACCAGACGAGGGAGTCAACATCCCCTAGCCACCGTGATGATGATGATGATGATTTTGAGAGAGACACGCAAACCCCAAATATACAGCAGCAGCGTTAGGATCTTGACCGGACCTCACGACCTCCTGCACACCAGGCGAGGGAGTCAACATCGCCTCTCCCCCCCTTCCCTTCCCTTCCTCCTCCTCCTCACCTCGACGAGACGCACGTAGGCGGCGGGGAACCATCCCTTGTCATCGCCCTTCTCACCCTCGCACCAGCCGTCGGTCAGTGTCTGCAGCACCCGAATCGTGTCGCCCGCGTCGAAGCGGAGCCCGCTGGGGTGGCCGTCGCCCGCGAAGGCGTAGACGGCGCGGCACAGCGAGCCCGCCTCCATGGGGAGAAGGTGGGTGACTACTGTGTTGCTGGGTGGGTGACTACTGTGTTGGTGGGTGACTACTGTGTTGGTGGGTGGGTGACTACTGTGTTGGTGGGTGGGTGACTACTGTGTTGCTGGGTGGGTGACTACTGTGTTGGTGGGTGGGTGACTACTGTGTTGGTGGGTGGGTGTGTTGGTGGGTGGGTGCGTTGGTGGGTGGGTGCGTTGGTGGGTGGGTGTGTTGGTGGGTGGATGGGTGTGTTGGTGGGTGGATGGGTGTGTTGGTGGGTGGGTGACTGTGTTGGTGGGTGGGTGACTGTGTTGGTGGGTGGGTGACTGTGTTGGTGGGTGGGTGACTGTGTTGGTGGGTGGGTGACTGTGTTGGTGGGTGGGTGACTGTGTTGGTGGGTGGGTGACTGTGTTGGTGGGTGGGTGTGTTGGTGGGTGGGTGTGTTGGTGGGTGGGTGACTGTGTGGGTGGCTAGCTCTGTGTGTGTGTGGGGGGGGGGGGCTGTGTGTGATGTGCTGCGTGTGTGATGTGCTGCGTGTGTGATGTGGTATTTACGCGTGTGTGTGTGTGATGTGCTGCGTGTGTGATGTGCTGCGTGTGTGATGTGCTGCGTGTATGATGTGGTATTTACGCGTGTGTGTGATGTGCTGCGTGTGTGATGTGGTATTTACGCGTGTGTGTGTGATGTGCTGCGTGTGATGTGCTGCGTGTATGATGTGGTATTTACGCGTGTTGCGTGATATGCGACGTGGTATTCAGGCGCGTGCGGCAGGACATTCGATGTGGTGTCTGCGCGCGTCGTGTGATGCTGCTGCTGGTGGTGCTGGTGGTGTCACGCGATGCGCTGTGCGAGTGCACTCGCTGCGCGTGATGATGGTGATGTTGTGCCGAGCGTGATGATGGTGACGTTGTGCCGAGCGTGATGATGGTGATGATGTCCGGCCGACGCGTTGCGATGTTCGCGGTGATCAGCGTCCGTTCACGTCTGCGCGATGTGTACGCGTGATGCTGCTGCGATGGCGACTATGATGATGGTGTGCGTGATGGTGTGTGTGTGTGTGATGGTGTGGTGTGATAGTGTGCGCATACAGCGGTACACATCAGCCGGAAGGCGCCTGCAGTCCACGCATCGCCACTTAGGATGATATAATCCCAAAAAAGAGAAATCGCTTCTGGATCTTCTGCCCCCGCGAGTGTTATCCGCTGCTGGTGAATGTTGTTGTCGTGTTTTCGCTCCCTCCTCTCGTGCCGTGATGCTTGCCGAGCCGCTCTCTCAGTGTATACATCCAGCCGCAGCAGCAGCAGCAGTTGTAGTATCAGCAGCAGTAGTAAGTAGCCTTAGCAGCGCGCAGCTGTGTGTCTTCCCGGCACGCGTTCCAATCCACATCCACCCAGACACCTCCTCATCCTGCTTCTCCTGCTCACCCACAGCGGCAGCGCAGAGCGAAATGAAAATTCAACTCCGCCTCTCCCTCCCCTCCCTCCCTCTCTCTCTCTCTTCGCCCGCTCTCTCTCTCTCCCCTCCCTCTCGCTCTCCCTCCACACGCACACGCGTCCGTGACGTGACCAAAAAAATTCACGCAAGACTGCCTTGCAAACCCGGCCCCCGTTTACAGAGAGATTACGCCCACTCACTCTCTCACTCTCTCTCTCTCCGCCACTCTCCCTGTCTCTCTTTTTTTATTTTTACCATCAGAGGAAACAAGAAGATGCTCGGTGTAGTCGGCACTTTGCTTCGTTCATCATTTCGGTTTTTTTGGGTTTTTTTAATGCTTTGCTTTATGTAACCCCCCACCCCCTTTTTTAAATGAAAGATTTAACAAAATATTTCTCGCACTGCTCTCCTTACCCCTTCCCTCTCTCTCTCTACCCCTCTCTGCCCCCCCCTCTCTCTCTCTACCCCCTCTCTTCCTCCTCCATGTCGCTCTCGCTCTCTCGCTCTTTTTTGTTATAACTACGACAAGTGCTGCATCTGCACGCAGCCCTCCCCACAGTCAAACGGCCTCCGACGGGTAGCTCACATCTGCCTCTCTTTTTTTACGACAAGAGGAAACAAGAAGATGCTCGGTGTAGTCGGCACTTTGCTTCGTTCATCATTTCGGTTTTTTTTCAATGCTTTACTTTATGTGCCCCCCCTCCCCCCCATGTTTAAATGAAAGATTTCACGAAAGATGTCAAGCTCTGCTCCTTCTTCTTACCCCTTCCCTCTCTCTCTCTCTCTAACCCCTCTCTCCCTATACTCTATGTCTATTTTCCCCCTGTTTTCTATCTACATCTTTTTTTTATTACGACGAGTGCTGCATCTGCACCAAGCCCTCCTCGCAGTCCTACGGCCTCTGACGGTCGCTCAGATCTGCATGCACAGAGCTCTCTACCGTCATCTGCCACCGAGCACACGGCCTCCTCCAGCGCCCACTGCTCCTTGAAGGCCGGCACGGCGTGGGTCAGCCGCGCACGGCGGAACTCCGGCCCACCACACCCCGGCTCCGACCAGAGCGTGGAAGATGCCCAGGCTGCTGGCCGGACATTGCCCCTCCAGGGCCACCTTCCTCGCCCTGTACACGGCGAGCTTGGCATAGCCGAAGAGCAACGTTGACCGGCCCCTGAAGATGTTGGGGTCCGTCGCCCTTCGGGTATCCAAAGATGAGGACCGTCGGGGAGAAGTGGAGGCTGAACCTTAGGAGGATGTTTCTCAGGACCTTGAACAGCGAGTCCAGGCCCTTGCACTCCACGTATTGGTGCGCCACTCTCCCTCCGTCTCTCTCCCACCTATCGCCGTCATGTTTGTGTCCCCTCCTCCAAACCCCCCCCCACCCCACCCCATCCGTGATGACAAAAATCTGCCCCACCGTTGGAGGGGGAGTGGGGTAGTGAATCAGCAACAGCAGCAGCAGCAGCAGGAGGCAGCACGGCGCTCCCAGAGCTCCAGAAACGTGGGCACGGAAACAAATCGCTGACCACACCGCAATCGAGTAGCCAGCCACGTGCGTGCAAGGGAAAACTAGCCCCGTCATATGAACTATTGTGTACATGTGTGCTTGTTGAACTCTTTTCGCACCGTACGTAGCCAAGCGTGGCTAATCGGAGGTGCGGGGGAAGGACATCAAGCTTATGGGTCTCTGTGTGGGTCTATGTGTCTCTGTGTGAGTCTATAGGTCTCAGTTTGATTATATGGGTATCTGTGTGAGTCTATGGGTCTCTGTGTGAGTCTATAGGTATCAGTTTGACTCTATGGGTCTCTGTGTGAGTCTATGGGTCTCTGTGTGAGTTTATGGGTCTCTGTGCGAGTCTATGCGTCTCTGTGTGAGTCTATGGGTCTCTGTGTGGGTCTATGTGTCTCTGTGTGAGTCTATGGGTCTCTGTGTGAGTCTATGGGTCTCTGTGTGAGTCTATGTGTCTCTGTGTGAGTCTATGGGGCTCGGTGTGAGTCTATGCGTCTCTGTGTGAGTCTATGGGTCTCTGTGTGAGTCTATGCGTCTCTGTGTGAGTCTATGGGTCTCTGTGTGAGTCTATGATCTCTGTGTGAGTCTATGTGTGAGTCTATGTGGCTCTGTGTGAGTCTATGGGTCTATCTAACCCCAACATCCCCGCATCTCCCCACTGCAAGTGTTGCCGTGGGGTTAACTCTCAGACACACAACCTGTGTGCCGTGCAGGTAACGAGTTGGCCACGTTTCGTTTTTGCGCGACACGACCTTGCTGATTGGCTGTGTCGGGTGGTGGCGGATTCAACGACACACGTTTTTAGTCACGCGATCTAACCTCAAAGACCTCCATTGTGGAGTACAACAACACGATAGGAGTGCAAAGTACAAGTAAGGGGCCGTCCATAAATGACGTCACGCGATTTTGGACGATTTTTTACCCCCCCCCCCCTCGTCACACGGCGTCACAAAAAGTCAGACCCCCCCCTCAAATATGACGTCACAAAGCTCTGCTCCCTCCCCCCCCCCAAAAAAATAAAACATGCTTCAAATCGCTTTAAACTATTGTCATTGTAGTGCGTATTTAATGTGGCGCTGCACTCTGATTTTGTATGAGAAAACATTTCTTAAAAAGTATATTTAATTCAGTAGAACGTCTTGTCTATATTTATTTAAAGTTGCGCATTTTGATGTGACGTCACATTTCTCACCCCCCCCCCCCCTCCTCGTCACACACAAATGTCTGACCCCCCCCCTAGGTGCGTGACGTCATTTATGGACGGCCCCTAAGGTAAACAATTTACCCAAACTCATGCAAATAAAACGAAACCATCCCCATCCAAATAAACCTGGATAATCGACGAGTAACTTTATTCCCAATCGGTTTCACATGTAGCAGGCTTTCGCGACCAATATTATTCATAATAAAGGTTTTTTTGGGTGAGATCGCGTTATTTATAAATGTGTCGTGACCCTCCACCACCCGACACAGCCAGCAATTCGCCCGATGATGCCGGATGTAATTACCAGCCAAACGTCGTACTGCTCAAATTGTAAATGTTGTAGATTTACTCTCCAACACACCGGTGGGCCGAAGTTTGTAACTAACTGGCGTTTTGTTTACGTGACAAACCCCTTACTAATTAGCTGCTTCGGGTAGAGGAGGGTTACGACACAACATTTATTCTTACGCGATCTAACCCAACAACCTTTATCTCCATATATATAAAAGGCAAAGTTGTGATTATGCGTGTCTGTTCAAAATGTTTAGCGTACTTCCCGACATGCAACAAACTTTAAATTTGCCATGTGGGTACTTTACAGTCTGTACACCATGCAAAAATTATAAAAATACACTTTTTGGGGGGGGGGAGCTCAATAATGCATTTATTTTTTTTGCACGGCAAGTGAGCTGTGACGTCAACTCTGTCACGTGACCCTCGCACGTGGAAGCGTAACGCATTGTAGTGGAGTGGTTAGCGCTACGCCGCGCTACGAACCCGGCGACCCGAGTTCGATTCCCGCTCACGGCCACCACCGGTGACGATTATTTGAACCGGTCCTGGGCCTCCCCTAGGTGGACTCAGCCTCAAACGAGTAACTGGTGTGTGGTGTGTGTGAACATCGCCACTGGGGAGACAAAGAGGGCCGCCCGTGGTGAATCCAAGTCCCGGGCGACGCCGGGTAGTACAACTTGTTATGAATATATAATATTCCCAATGTTTCTGTGCAACATGCGCCTTGATGTAACGCTGCTAGGTCCGGGGGTCGTGGCCACTATCGCCTTGCCAATCGGGGTCACACGTGGTCACGACGATCGTGCAGCGCCCTCGTGTGGAAGCTATTGGGACTTTTGCTTGCGCGGTGCTGTTGTGTCGCGTCTCGCGTGCCCTGTATTAAGGGGCCGTCCGTAAATGACGTCACACGATTTTTGACCCCCCCCTCCTCCTCGTCACACGGGGTCACAAAAAGTCAGATCCCCCCCCCCTCAAAAAAATGACGTCACAAAGCTCTGCCCCCCCCCAAAAAAAACATATTTCCATTTTGAAAATAAAACATGCTTCAAATCGCTTTAAACTATTGTTGTTGCCTCCGAAACGTCTTGATTTGAGTTGTTTAAAATTTTGTTTTATTTTATTTATTTTTCTACCCACGTGACTTTGCAGTCACGAAAACAAATCACGGCGTTTCGATCGCTACGAAACGTCGTGTTCTGTTTTATTTAATTTTACTTCTAAGGGACCGTCCATAAATGACGTCACGCAACTGGGTGGGGGGGGGGTCAGACATTTGTGACGATGATGTGACGAAGGGGGGGGGGGTTTGAGAAATGTGACGTCACATCAAAATGCGCAACTTTAAATAAATATAGGCAACACGTTCTACTTAATTGAATAGACTTTTTAATAAATGTTTTCTCCTACAACATCAGAGTGCAGCGCCACATTAAACACGCACTACAATGACAATAGTTTAAAGCGATTTGAAGCATGTTCTATATTTTTTTGGGGGGGGTGGACAGAGCTTTGTGACGTCATATTTGAGGGGGGGTCTGACTTTTTGTGACGCCGTGTGACGAGGGGGTGGGGGGGGGGAGGTCAAAAATCGTTCAAAATCGCGTGACGTCATTTATGGACTGCCCCTAACTCCGTGACTTTACCGAAATAACCAAAGTGTATATATTCCTGCAGTCACGAAAGCCTCGAATCAAAACCCTTACTAATTGTCTGTGTGGGGTGGTGTGAATAATGTTAGCGAAAGCTCCACTACTACTACCACTTACGCGCGCGCGCGCGTGCGTGTGTATGTATTAACAGCTAACAGACAGCCGGTTAATGATTCACTAGGGCGGCCGCTGCGGTTGCGACACCAAGCGGAACCTCCTGCGACGAGGCAGACCGATGCGTGTGGTCCGACGTTTCGCTCGACGCGGCTCGAGCGCGTCTCGATCCGTGTCACTAACCCCGTGAGCGCGAGGGCAACAAGCGCATCGTGGGCTGGGATGGGGCTGCAGTGATGGTGGTGGTGAGGGAGGTTTGTGCTTCCTGCTCTTTCCTGGAGCGTCTTAAACTTCGAAACGTCGAGACGTAGCAACGAGTGTCCATGCGTGAGACTCAAGTAAGTATTGCGGCTACGGCCTTAAGCATCGGGTAGCGTGGCCGAGCGGTCTAAGGCGCTGGATTTAGGCTCCAGTCTCTCCGGAGGCGTGGGTTCGAATCCCACCGCTGCCATCACTTTTAGTATTAATTTTTATTTCCTTTTTTTCTCTCCCCCCCCCCCGTATCCGTGCTTGTTTTTTTAAACCCTTTGTCTATTTATGAGCGCCGCTTTCGGTGAAAACTGTGTCGTTGCGCGCGTGGGTTTTCTGTTGTTAAATATACGTTCATATATATTTTATTTGCTGCTTTTCGTTGTTCCTGCGGGCAAAGTCAACCGGGCGAGATGGGGGAAGAGGCCCTGTTGGACCATTGTTCACTCGCGATTGAAGGGCGTTGCAGCTACACCGAGCGTCCACCGGGGGACGCTGTGACACCGCTGGATTCGACAGCCAGTGAGTCTCAACACACCGGCGTTGCTGTACTCGTGACGAATTGGCCACGTTCTTCTTTGGTTTTCTTTCGGTAAAGTCACGTAGAAATAATAAAATAACATAACAGTGTACGACGTTTCGATTGCAACACAAGCAATCATCATCATCAGGTACAGAAGAGCTAAATTTACGAGAGAGAGGAGACACGTAACCGCAGATATATACGGACACAGATATAACAGGTGATACAGAGAGAGAGAAACGTGGGGGCACACTAAATCAAGCAGGTTTTAGCAAGATTTGGAAACCATATAACGCAACACAGACGGTCGGTCAAAACACAATTAACGCAAGGTCAGGTTGATTACGTTATTTCAAAGATTGCTAAATTGTAAGTTAAGTGTGAAATTTAAAATCTAAAAAAATATACAGACCGCATACACACATATAGACATCCAAGCAGAACGAGTTCGCACAGAGACACATGGAGAGAGACAGGCACACAGTGAAGCATCATCTCTGTGTCAAGGTTTTAAATAGACAAGAGAGGGCGGTTGACTTTGCCCGTGACTTTACCGAAAAAAAACAAAGACTAATTCCTGCAGTCACGAAAGCTCCAAATTCAAGTTTGGCCGCGTTCTGTTTACGTGGCAGCCCTTACTAGTTGGCTTCGTCGGGTGGTGGCGGGTTTTAACGACACATTGATATATATTTACGCGATCTAACTCCCCCCTCCCCCCCCCCAAAAAAAAAAAAACCTCTATTATTCTCAACTTGCGTTTGTCTCCTCGAGGTTTCACCCCCTCTTGATGAATGATCCACAATATTTTAAAAAAAAATAGATCGCGTTAATATACAGGTGTGTCGTCAAACCCGCCACCATCTGGCACGGCAAAGTAGCAAGGTTTTTTGTCGCCGTAAACAAATTGTGCCAATCAGTTACGCCTTCAACAGCAATGCTGAAGTGGTAACGGATTTGTCACGTAACGCTGAAGCGATCAAACTTATCGGCCACGTTCTGTTTACGTGATGCAAACCCCTTACCAATTGGCTGTGTCGGGTGGTGGCGGGTTTGACGACACAACATTTATATTTACGCTCTCCGACCTACACCGACGTCTTTACTTATTTAATCGACAACAGTTACAATCAGAGTACTTATTCTTGGGTCTTTCGGCAAAGTCACGTATGTAGATATAAAATACAATTTTAAAATAAAATTAAAATAGACGTTTCGAACGCAGCACAAGCGCCCACCTGATGATGAGCGCTTGTGTTGCGTTCGAAACGTCTATTTAAATTGTATTTCACATTTTATTTTATTTCTACATACGTGACTTTACGGAAATAACCAATGAGAGACTGGAGCCTAAATCCAGTCACGAAAGCGTCAATTCTAGATTAATCCACCTCTACGGGGAGGCTGTCCTTACGATTCTGTTCAAAGCATCTATCCCTGTGTTGTCTTCTCTGGTGTATGTATCCCGACTTGTTGTAGTTTTGCTCTGTGTGCGCTGTGTGTGATGTCCCTCTGTGTGATCCCGCGCTATGTGCTTTGCCACCTGATGATGAGCGCTTGTGTTGCGTTCGAAACGCCTATTTTAATTTTAAATTTATTTTTACATACGTGACTTTACCTAAAGAAGCAATGAGTATCGTAATTTCTGCAGCCACGAAAGCTTCAATTCCAGATTATTTACTCTCCCAACACACCGGTGTGCTGTACCAGTAACGAATTGACCACGTTCTGTTTACGTGACACTGAACCTTGCTAATTGACTGTGCCAGATGGTGGCGGGTTTCACGACACATTTATATTTACGCGATCAAACCCCCCCCGCCGCCCCCGTATTACGAACTTCCAAATCGTTTACCCCCACCCTATCCTTCGGTTACCACATCAGGGGGCCATGCGGATGTTGATTTGCCAAGGAACAATTCTGAAACGAGAGTTCGTGATGCCGACAAAGGCATATTTTTTTTAATGACATTCTGGAAACAATTCAGGAACTTCAAGTGACGTATGTGCAAATGCAAACACATTGACCACATTGTTTGTAAAAAGTACAAAACAAGTCATTTCAAAAATACGTTTTGTATAGTGCAGCGCTCTTTAAATTAAAGTGATTTATCGCGGTTCAAAATCGGACGCACGTCTTTTTTCTTTTGGTTCCCTTACCGTCGAGAAGAGGAAATCGAAGTTCACGCACAATTTACCTTTTTGCCAGTGTCAAAAAAATAAGACGGGTCTTGGCCCTTTCTGTGGCAATGAAACCGGTGTGAAGATGTTCAAACAATGTTCGCCTTTTGGCGTCGTTGACCTCAGGTCTAACACTGGTGGAGAGACGAGGCCATCGAGAAGTTTGTCTACCGGTCGAGCCCAATCCCGGTTTCAAAAGACAATGCAAGTATATTGTCGGAGCATGTTTTGTTTGCATGTTCACCGCAAGCGCCGTGTGCGGTTGATGCAGAACGTGATTCCTTGCAAAAGGATTCTTGTGTCCTTTTTGGGAGGGACGTCCGCATTTCATTACGCGCGCCCCAAACTCGGAATTCGAAAGTTAAATATAATTTTTGGGCAAAAATGCCACATCGGTAAGCGCTCACAATGCAGCAGGGGCGAGCGAATGCGACTCGGTTTGAGCACTTCCACCGTCAAATTCAGCGTCGGGGAATCAAAAGTCACGGGACGGTGCTCACTTTAACGGTCAGCACCTTTCTTTTTTGTCTTGAATTCACGTTCACGTAAAAAAAAACAAAAATCACGCGTAGACGCACGGATGTAAACTGTCGCACGGGGCCACAGGTACAAAAGGTAGAAAGTTAAAGGCGCAGACCCGCGAATGCCTCGTTTTTTTGCGCCGCGGCTGACGGAGGCCGTTCACGAAAGAGAGAGGAGAGAGATTATTTTGGCCTTCTCTTCTACGTGTGGAAGAGGTGGGGCAGGAAGAGGTGGGGCAGGGAGAGGTGGGGCAGGGAGAGGTGGGGCAGGGAGAGGTGGGGCAGGGAGAGGTGGGGCGGTGGCGGTGGCGGTGGCGGGGGGATACCCACACTTTAACCCCACCGCACGTGACCTGCCCGCACTTTAACCCCACCGCACGTGACCTGCCCGCACTTTAACCCCACCGCACGTGACCTGCCCGCACTTTAACCCCACCGCACGTGACCTGCCCGCACTTTAACCCCACCGCACGTGACCTGCCCGCACTTTAACCCCACCGCACGTGACCTGCCCGCACTTTAACCCCACCGCACGTGACCTGCCCGCACTTTAACCCCACCGCACGTGACCTGCCCGCACTTTAACCCCACCGCACGTGACCTGCCCGCACTTTAACCCCACCGCACGTGACCTGCCCGCACTTTAACCCCACCGCACGTGACCTGCCCGCACTTTAACCCCACCGCACGTGACCTGCCCGCACTTTAACCCCACCGCACGTGACCTGCCCGCACTTTAACCCCACCGCACGTGACCTGCCCGCACTTTAACCCCACCGCACGTGACCTGCCCGCACTTTAACCCCACCGCACGTGACCTGCCCGCACTTTAACCCCACCGCACGTGACCTGCCCGCACTTTAACCCCACCGCACGTGACCTGCCCGCACTTTAACCCCACCGCACGTGACCTGCCCGCACTTTAACCCCACCGCACGTGACCTGCCCGCACTTTAACCCCACCGCACGTGACCTGCCCGCACTTTAACCCCACCGCACGTGACCTGCCCGCACTTTAACCCCACCGCACGTGACCTGCCCGCACTTTAACCCCACCGCACGTGACCTGCCCGCACTTTAACCCCACCGCACGTGACCTGCCAATCGACCCCTGGCGCAGACAACCGCACACCGCTGGGTGGACGAGAGGCGTGGGTGGGGTGGATTTGAAGAGACTTGACCCCCATTGCTACAACTGCCATTGCCAGTAGCTGGCGCGTGGAGTGAAAACAAACAACAACAACAACAACCAACAACAGCGGCCGCTCGGCGAAGCAGCGGTGTACGGGGGGTGGGGGGGGTGCCTTAGGGGCCGTTTGCACAAAACGTCAATTAAAAGGAGATTAAGCACCGTACAGAGGAGTCATTGTGCCACCGTGCCGAATCCGGGGGGGGTGGGGGGGGGGGTGTGCGGCTTACTTCGCGTCAGCTCCGCTCGCTGTTAAGTCGCGATGCAAGGATGAAAATCCCCGCAAAGCTGCCCCCCACCCCCCCCCGAGTCAGGGTGGGTCGGCCAAGTGCCGCGAGCCGAGGTCGCCTCGGCCCATCGGTGATTTCGTCGCGGTGCGATGTGGGATTTGATTAACGCGGCGACGGTCGTCAACTTGTACGGGTGCCGAACACCGCGCGTGGCCGACCGTGGCGAATCGCAGGTGCAGGGGAAGGACAACAAGCTAAACGCAACAACAAGCAGTTCTAATAAAAAAAAGCGAGTTCTCAATGTCGACGATTTAAAAGTGCACAGCTCCCGTTGGCTTCCTAATGTCGGAATGGGAAGAGCGTTCCAGACGGCCGCAGAAGCGCATCTGAAAGCGCCGCGCGATGATTCGGTGACCACCGCCTTTGTTTCGACGGCTGAGCCAAAAGCCGCCGCTGCTGCTGCTGCTGCTGCGAAGTTCACGTGATGGTGCTTGATCGCTCCTTGACGAGCACTTTGTGTGCAATGCGTGCAACATCACAATGCTGTGACATTACGATGTGACGTGCATCACCATCCGCCCCAGCGTGATCGGCGACGGGAGCTGCGATATCGCGGCTCGCTCAAGGCCCAGCAGCGGCGAGCCGTAGCGCCAGGCCAAACGTGTTTCAGGCGCTTATTGTCACTCATGATTTTGCACCCTAACTGCGCTACTGGCCTCCACCTCGTGTCCATTGCGAAACTCTCGCACAGCAGAGAACCGCCGGTGGAGGCGGACGCCACAGAGCTGCTTCTGAGGTGCCCTGAATCAGCTGACCTCTGGTCCACACCGTAGTAAGCAGCACTCTCCAACCCCGGCTGCGAACAAGGGGCCCCAACGTGCGTCGCGTGACAGAGCCGGCATTTTCTTCGCCAAAAATTAATTTCGACGGGTTTGACATTGTTGCAGCCATCGGTGAGCAGGGGCTCACGGCAGCCGTTGCCAGCTCAGTGCGCCGACCTCTTCCCCCCCACCTGGCCCACCTGGGATTTCAGGCGACTCCTGAAGCCCCACCCCCACCACCGCCGGTTCGCTCATCAAAACCTCGAGGTGGACGGATAAACACCGACGATCGACTACCCCCGTCGCCGTACAGCGGGAGAAAGGAGAGGTCGTCATTGCGCTCCCCCCACCCCCTCCCTGCCCATGTCAAGTTGAACACGGACATTGGGACGGAGAGCTGAACTGGCATCCGCGGGAATCTCCGTGATGCAGTGCAGTATTGGTTTCCTTTTGTGCAAACTTGAGTCGGGGCGGGGAGGGGGTTATTCTTTAACACGCGTGGTCATCGTTACAAGTCCGATACAGTATTGCTTTAGTGTTTCGTACCACGTAAAAGCGCCGTTTACAAAATATTTTCAGTCGTTTAAAAAAAAAACACATTTCCGAAAGACATCTCCATAGAGTCCGGGAATCGGGCGAGTGCCGTTGATTGTGCACGCCACAACGTGGTGCAGCGTCACCCATGATATGTCTGAAGAGTGGCATTGGCAAGCACGTGGGAATAACGATAAATACCACCCGTATAGCCATACAGGCCACTGGGGCAAGTCCTGTTAGTGAGCACTTACTCAGGCCGGCATGGCACAAGAGGAATTGGTGTGGCCAGCATCACGCCCGGGGCCCGGCCACCTTTGTCTCCCCATTGCAGATGCTTACACACCGCAAGACGGTGCTAAAAGAACAAAAACTAAACTGAGCTATTACATAGCTCTTTTTCAGTAGCGACCTGGCCTTCACGAATGACAGGTCAACGAAGTGGCTTTTCATCATCACGTGGAAATGTATCGCAGGCAAATACTCTAAACGCGCGAGGTTTCGAAATGTGGAGGGAAAAACCGAGGGACCCGGAGAAAAATCCACGCGGCCACGGGGAGAGAGACACGCAAACTCCAAATATAGAGGCGTAAGGGTTGGGATCGAACCCACGACCTCTTGCATACCAGGCGAGGTAGGTAACATCTGTTCACCACAGCGCCCCTAGTTTTCAAGGTTTAGTTGACCTTGTGCATGTCCAGGAACGATTCCGATATTCACCACCGAAGTGAGCAGGAATCGAACTCGGGACGTCGGGTTTCGTGAGCGGGAATCGAACTCGGTTGATGATTGGTACTGCGGGTGCATTAACCGCCCCCGCCCAGCCGTGCACGCTAAAGGTCCCCCCGACGGAGTCGGGTTACACATTTTACTGGACATCTGTGAAAAAAAACATAGCTTCACGATTATTAAATTTGCCAATTTCGAACTCTAAACAACCGCAAAGTTACTCGATTGGGATTACACAGCAGCATCGTCATGCACACCCATCCCGACCACCCGTCCCCGGCTGGCAGACTGATGGCTCCGGGTCACTATTGGCAATGTGAGACTAATCGTGGCTTCTTGAGTTCTCACCCCGTTCAAGAAAACGTCGCTTAAAACGTGAACCGCCACTAACACTTACGGCCTTTCCCTCCCCCCCCCCCCAGCTCCCCGACCCGCGGGCATGTGGGCAGCCTGTGCCCACAGCCACGCGAGCACGCGGACCGCTTGGCAGGCTCGCCGGCGATAACCGGCGCATGCGGACGGTGCCCGTGTGACCTTGCGTGTGTCCTCGCGCGCACTTGACCAAGCACGCGTGCCCTGCTCGATTCCATCGCTCAGGCGAGCCCTCCCGTGACTTTGTAATCAGGGTCTGGTTCGCACCACCCGCCCCGGACGAATGCACCCGACGGGGCTACTACGCATTGTGGGTTCACTCTCCAACGAACCGGTGTGCTGAAATAGCAACGAATTGGCACGTTTTGTTCACGTGACAAACCTTACCCAATTGGCCGTGTCGGAGCGTTGGCGGGGCTTAACGACGCATTTATATTTACGCGATCCAACCACAAAAAACCTCTAAGCATTGCCCGCACTTCTCCGCGTGGCTGCCCTGTGCACATTTAAAAGTTAAAAGGCGCAGCTCTGCAATTTCTCTCGCCGCTGCTGGCGAAAAGGGGCCTCCGCTAGAGGGAGCTCGACGGAGCACCCTCTTTAAGATAATTTTTGGCCTACTCTTTTGCGGTGTCCGGTCTTACAATTCTCACGCTTTTTAAATGGGGGTTCTAGATACATAAAACACACCTGGCCATGCATTTCCTCCGTTGCTAAATTATCAACAACATACCAATTGTGTGGGGAAAAGAAAAAAAATGCGTTATTTTACCAGGTAAGGCCCCAACTGAGCTAAAACAGCTCTTTTTCAGAAGCGACCTGGCTATCACAAATGACAGCCCAACGTAGTGGCTCATCACGTGGAGACTTGTAGCAGCAAAATACTCGAAAACGCATTTTGATTCTAAATCTGGAGGGAAGAACCGGAGGACCCAGAGAAAAGTCCACGTGACCACGGGGAGAGAGAGAGACACGCAAACTCCAAATATACAGCAGCAGGCGTCAGGATCGGGATCGAACCCACGACCTCCTGCATACCAGGCGAGGTAGTTAACATCTCATAGCCACCGTGAGATGTGATTGTGCTCCCCCCCCCCCCCAATAGCATTCCCACGTCGCGTGCCGGACAGGTACAAACGTTCCGAATTGAAGTCCACGAGTGAGGTCCAGCCCGGCCTGACATCCTTCAGCAGCTCAACGCGGGGGGGGGGGGAGCTGTCCTGCCATGGGACGAGACTCGATCCCATAATGGGAACGTGGAATTTCCACCAACGGCTCCGGAGCCACCCCCCCCCACCCCTACACCCCCCCCCACCCCCCCAAACGCGTTCTCACTCCATGCCTGTCGAGGTTCGCTTTGGGCGGAAAGATTTCGAATTGAAATCAAAAACCTCTTTCACGTGGTGCCCCCTATCCGGATTTCAGGTCTCGGCCAGTCACTAAATCTCTCAGTTGTAAGTGTGGTTGAACTTCCTTCACACCGTACGTAGCCAACCGTGCTAATCTGCGGTGTGGGGGGGGAGGGGGGGGAAGGACAACAAACTAAACACACAAAAAAGCAGCTCTCAAAAAGTTCGTCAATCAAGATGATGATTTAAAACAACGTTGCTCCAGTGGCTTCCGAATATCGGAAGGAAGAGCGTTCAAATAAGGAAGAGTGTCTGAAAGTTTCACGACGCGGCGCCCGTCTTTGTCCGACGGGCTAGCCAAAAGCCGCCGCTGGCGAGGATGACCGGGGTTCGCGTGACGGTGCTTCATGCTCCCCGACGAGATCGGCGGGGTACCGGCGGGGCACCGGCGGGGTCCACTCGTGGCAGGGAGCGCCTGGGTGCGTGTAACGAGCTGCCCGCCGGAACGCCGGTCGGTCCCCCTCAAACGACGGCCTCCTTCTCTTTGCGGATGGCGTCCGGCACCGCGCCGGCGCACGTGGCCGGGTCCTTCCCGGCGGGGCGGCCGGACGCGGCGGCGGCGGCGGCGGCGGCGGCGGTGTCGCGGCGTCGCACGAAGTACGTCGCGAGGCCCATGAACAGCGTGGAGACCATGACGATGACGCCGCAGGTGACGAACATGACGCTGTACTCGCCCGTGTAGTCCACCAGGAAGCCTGCGGGGGTAGGGGGGGGTGGCGGCGGAACAAGACGAGCTCAAGGGGACGCGCTTCGCTGTCGCCCCGCCTGTCGCGGCTGCCGCCGGGAGGTTGAACGGGAGTTGAACCCTCGCCCGTTCGCGGGGGGGGGTGGGGTGCCCCCGTTCTCCGGCGAATCTCGGAACGCGCCGAGCGTCCTCGGCGCGTTCATTTTACTCGGGGAGGCGCAGCGGCAGCGCCGTTGCTTTCAAAGACGTCGTTGCTCGCCGCGGAGAACCGTGGGCGACACGACCGCCGGCGCTCCACGACAGCCGGCGCCAAAGTTGTGCCACACGCCCCTCCCGCGTGGCCTTGTGGGAGCGTCGGGCTGCGTCTTTCGACACCGAAAACGTACCGACGCGGGTCGCCTTATTTCAGTTTTTTTTCGTCCGATTCCGTTCCGATGACGTACGCTAGAATTGCAATCGGAAGGAAAACCGATGGCGTGCCGACACAGCGCGACGTGCGCGTACGTTAGCGCAACGGCAAAGGGGTAACAACATGACACGGCGTTGGGGAGGCCTTCATCCCAGCAGTGGATTGACCATGGCCGATGATGATGATGATGATAAAGGGGCGACTGACCCAAGGCGAGCCCGCTCTCGGTAACTTGATACGTGGCCCGTCCGTTTATTCGCGCGGCTGTCAGTCGATGAGAGCCACCGCCTTCTTTGGCGAGAACCAACCCCGTTCATAAAGCAAAGGACATTCAGCCCTGGCCCTTTGCATGGCGTGGTCACATGCCTGGGAGTTATCGCCGCGTGCTTCACGGCACGCGCGTGGCACGGCGGCCGGCGTGCTCCTGCGCGATGGTCTCGCGTTATCGAAACGTGCGAACTGCGCCCGCCTGCCCGCCTGCCCGCCCGCCCGCCTGCCCGCCCGCCCGCCCGCCCGCCCGCCCGCCCGCCTGCCCGCCTGCCCGCCCGCCCGCCTGCTCGCCCGAGCCGCTTTCGCGGCGCTCGAAACAGCCAGCGACGACGAAGAATTGCGCGTGAGGCGGCGCGGTTCGAGGTGAAGAATGCGCCCATTACAGGTGTTAGGGAGGCGTGGCGGTAGGCCTGACCGTAACGGGGGCGGCGACGGAAAGCTGTGGGGGGCTGGAAAGTGTTGAGGCGTCGCAACCGAGGGGGGGGGGGCGGGGGGGGGGGGGCGGGAGCTGGGCAGGGGAAGGGCACCTCTGTGAGCACGGTACATTCGTCATCATCGTTTGTCATCGGCCACGATCAATCCACTGCTGGATAGAGGCCTCCGCAATCTGCCCGCCACCTCCCAAGGTTGCGACAGCAGTGATTTATGGTCCCGCCCACGCGCTGTTTCGATTTTTATTTTATTTCCTTGAGCAATTTTGGTGTGCGCGCGTGTATGCGTGCACGTGTGTGAACATGCGTGCGTGCGTGCGTACGCGTGTGTGCGTACGCGTGTGTGCGTACGCATGTGTATGGAGAGCGTCAGCGCACCGCACTACGAACACGGTGACCCGGGTTCGATTCCCGCTCACGGTCAACACCGGTGCCGATTATCCGAACCGGTCCTGGGCCTCCCCTAGGTCGACTCGGCCTCAAATGAGTACCTGGTGCGGTGTGTAAACATCGCCACCGGGGAGACAAAGGCGGCCGGGCGTGGTGCTGGCCACCCACCCCGCTTCGTGTGCCGAGCCAGCCTTCATAGGTGCTCGCTAGCAGCACTTGCCCCAACAGTCTGATAAAAGCTATACGGGGTATCTTTGTCTTTTCTGCAGATGTTGGCCACACCACCTCCTCGTGCGTCGTGCCGGCATTCAGAGGCGCTCGCAAACAGCCCTTGCCCCAACAGACGATGCTGGCTACACGTGGGGAACCGTTTTCCCTGCGGGTGCGTGTGCGCGTGCGGGCGTTAGGCTGGGCCCACACCTAAACGGTCCAGCCTGCGGCACAAGCGACTGCGTCGGTTACGCGCGCACGTTAGAACTTCTTTCGCACCGTGCGTAGCCAACCGTGTTGATCGGGGGTGCGGTGCGGTGGGGGGGGGGGGGGGGGGTGGTGTTGTTGAAGGACAACAAATTAAACTCAAAAAGCCTTTCTGAAGAAAGGCTACAAGGGGCACCCCCGTGTTGGAAGTCACTGCAACCGGTTGCGGACAGGTCGATCTCGGCAGCGATCGGCCGGCAGTCCAACGCGCTGGCTCCGACGCGATCCCCGTCGCGCGACCGCTCTCTCCGCGGAGGCGCGGACGCAGCGGCCGCGGGCGACGACGGAGGACCGCGGGCGACCCACCGATTGCTCCGGTGGTGCGGGGCGCGGTGGGGGGGGGGGGGTGTGGGGGGTGTGGGGGGGCGGTGGGGACCTCACCGGCGGCCGGGGGGCCCACGAGGAAGGAGACGCTCTCCAGCACGGTGAAGAGGCCGAGCGCGGCGGCGAAGCGCCCGGCGGGGATGGACTCGGCGATGACGGTGAAGACCACGCCGCCGACGACGCTGCACGTGAGGCCATGGCACACGCAGAACGCCAGCAGCGCCCCGCGGCCCCGCAGGAGGCCGCACAGCAGGTCGTTGGCGCCGCTCAGGAAGGCCGCGCCGCTGTACAGGTACACGCTGCGGCCCCTGCATGCGACGAGGCGATGGGGGTCGGGGGTCAGAGAGCGCCGAGGCAGCGTGGCGGAGGAGCCTGGGTTCAGCTCATGTGCAGCAGTGAGAGTTGACATTCGTGAAACCGCTGGAGTTTAAATCGCGATCGAGGCCCGACGATTTCCACTGATTTAACCGTTTGTATTTTACGAGGTAAGGCCCCACTGAGCTGTGTAGCTCTTTATCACAAGTGAGTTGGCCAACCCAAATGATAGCTCAACGAAGTGGCCAATCATCGTCATCATCGCCGTGTGGACATATTTTCGCAGCCGAATACTCTGAACGTGTGACGCCGATTCTAAACGTGGAAGGGAAAACCGGAGGACCCGGAGAAAACTCCACGGGACCACGGGAAGAGAAAGAGAGAGACCGGCAAACTTCAAAAATACAGCCGGCGTCAGGGTCGGGATCGAACCCACGACCTCCTGCGTACCAGGCGAGGTAGTTAACATCCCGCCACCGCGGCGCCCCGGGTCACCAACGACCGCACAAGAAATAACATCACGTTAATCCCGGTTTCCGCATTTAATGCGGCCACGTTCCAGCACTCGGCAACGAAACATCGGTTTGACCGCCAAGCAACGCAGGGAGAGAGGGTGGGAATCTCCCGCGACGTTCCGCCTCCGCCCCCCCCCCCAACCTCATCGGGGGCAAAGAGTTCGCCACTCGCTCCGGAATGACACGAGGTCTGCACGACGACCGGCTCCCGACTCGGTGTTGCGTCACCGGCCCTGCCGCGGGCACAATCGGCGTTAACGTCGCCTTGCTAGCCGGGACAAAACACGCGGAGTGAAAAGCACCGTGGTAGATAGTGGGGGGGGGGGGGGGGGGCGGGAGGTGGGGGGGGTCTCTTAAGTCGCATCCAGACACGCCACGGGGGCCTCCTGGACACGTCCAGACACGCAGTGGGTTGTCTCCCGGTCACATCGGGACACTTCGGAAGCGCCCGGACGCGCACAGTTGTCTGTGCCGCATCGCCGCGCGGTGCCAAGAGCACATTCTGCCGGGCGCGGCGAGGGCGCTCGAACGGGAGCGCCGATCCAACGGGGAACACTCGTCGGGGTTGTGAGCGGTGCGGTGTTCAACTTTGACTCGTGGGTGCGTCTCAAGAGTGTGGTGGGCAGGAAATGCCTGCCCCATGAAAGTGACGTTGTTGAGGGGCTCCTACTACAAACAAGGCTGTGTGGGTCTCAATGTGGTCTTGTCTGGGGAACTATTTATAGTCGTTGCGTTTGCTGCCTTGCCCCAAGTTGTGATAAATAGGACTTAATTTATTATTCATTTACAGTAGAGCTCCACTCCACTTAACGACCACTCCCATGTTTAATCGCTTAACTACGTGGCCTCCACAGAGCCCAACGTGTAGTGTATAGTGGTGTAGTGTATAGTATAGTGGTGTAGTGTATAGTGTAGTGTATAGTATAGTGGTGTAGTGTATAGTATAGTGGTGTATAGTATATAGTAGTGTAGTGTATAGTAGTGTATAGTATATAGTGGTGTAGTGTATAGTAGTGTTGTGTATAGTAGTGTTGTGTATAGTAGTGTAGTGTATAGTGTAGTGTATAGTAGTGTATAGTAGTGTAGTGTATAGTCGTGTCGTGTATAGTCGTGTAGTGTATAGTCGTGTAGCGTATAGAAGTGAAGTGTATACTAGTGTTAAGTGTATAGTAGTGTTACAGTTAGGGAAAAAAGTATTTGATCCCCTGCTGATTTCATACGTTTGCCCACTGACAAAGAAATGATCAGTCTATAATTTTAATGGTAGGTTTATTTGAACAGTGAGAGACAGAATAACAACAAAAAAATCCAGAAAAACGCACGTCAAAAATGTTATAAATTGATTTGCATTTTAAATGAGGGAAATAAGTATTTGACCCCCTCTCAATCACAAAGATTTCTGGCTCCCAGGTGTCTTTTATACAGGTAACGAGCTGAGATTAGGAGCACACTCTTAAAGGGAGTGCTCCTAATCTCAACTTATTACCTGTATAAAAGACACCTGTCCACAGAGGCAATCAATCAATCAGATTCCAAACTTTCCACCATGGCCAAGACCAAAGAGCTCTCCAAGGATATCAGGGACAAGATTGTAGACCTACAGAAGGCTGGAATGGGCTACAAGACCATTGCCAAGCAGCTTGGTGAGAAGGTGAAAAGAGTTGGTGCGATTATTCGCAAATGGAAGAAACACATAAGAACTGTCAATCTCCCTCGGCCTGGGGCTCCATGCAAGATCTCACCTCGTGGAGTTGCAATGATCATGAGAACGGTGAGGAATGAGCCCAGAACTACACGTGAGGATCTTGTCAATGATGTCAAGGCAGCTGGGACCATAGTCACCAAGAAAACAATTGGTAACACACTACGCCGTGAAGGACTGAAATCCTGCAGCGCCCGCAATGTCCCCCTGCTCAAGAAAGCACATATACATGCCTGTCTGAAGTTTGCCAATGAACATCTGAATGATTCAGAGGACAACTGGGTGAAAGTGTTGTGGTCAGATGAGACCAAAATGGAGCTCTTTGGCATCAACTCAACTCGCCGTGTTTGAAGGAGGAGGAATGCTGCCTATGACCCCAAGAACACCACCCCCACCGTCAAACATGGAGGTGGAAACATTATGCTTTGGGGGTGTTTTTCTGCTTAGGGGACAGGACAACTTCACCGAATCAAAGGGACGATGGACGGGGCCATGTACCGTCAAATCTTGGGTGAGAACCTCCTTCCCTCAGCCAGGGCATTGAAAATGGGTCGTGGATGGGTATTCCAGCATGACAATGACCCAAAACACACGGCCAAGGCAACAAAGGAGTGGCTCAAGAAGAAGCACATTAAGGTCCTGGAGTGGCCTAGCCAGTCTCCAAACCTTAATCCCATATAAAATATGTGGAGGGAGCTGAAGGTTCGAGTTGCCAAACGTCAGCCTCGAAACCTTAATGACTTGGAGAAGATCTGCAAAGAGGAGTGGGACAAAATCCCTCCTGAGATGTGTGCAAACCTGGTGGCCAACTACAAGAAACGTCTGACGGTTTTGCCACCAAGTACCAAGTTATGTTTTGCAGAGGGGTCAAATACTTATTGCCCTCATTAAAATGCAAAGCAATTTATAACATTTTTGACATGCATTTTTCTGGATTTTTTTGTTGTTATTCTGTCTCTCACTGTTCAAATAAACCTACCATTAAAATTATAGACTGATCATTTCTTTGTCAGTGGGCAAACGTATGAAATCAGCAGGGGATCAAATACTTTTTTCCCTCACTGTAAGTGTATAGTAGTGTTAAGTGTATAGTAGTGTTAAGTGTATAGTAGCGTAGTGTAAGGTAGTGTAGTGTATAGTGTATGGTAGTGTAGTGTATAGTAGTGTGGTGTATAGTAGTGTAGTGTATAGTGTAATGTATAGTAGTGTAGTGTATAGTGTAATGTATAGTAGTGTAGTGTGTAGTAGTGTACAGTGTAGTGTATAGTAGAGTAGTGTATAGTAGTGTATAGTATAGTGGATAGTAGTGTAGTGTATAGTATAGAAGTGACGTCACTCGCTCATGAATATTCATGAGGGGAGTGGTGCACGACCTTCTTGTGCGTTCGTGTAAATTTCCACGCGGCATGAATATTAATGAAGGGGGGGGGGGGTGCTCTTTTGCAGTGACGTCACGCACGGATGTAGCACTGTGCTGCTTAGATTTATTTTTTACCGTCACTTTCTGTCAAGAAACGTCATATTTGAAGGGACTTTGCGTAATAAATTATTTAAATCAGCTCGACCTTCCTCTGCGTTCGTGTAAAAATCCACCCACTTATGAATATTAATGCAGGGGGGGGGGGGGTGAGCCTCATGTGTAGTGACGTCACGCGGGTGGGTGGGCCTCATGTGGAGAGACGTCAAGCGCGGGACACACACACATTCTTGGCTCATTGCAGTATGCATTCAGTAACCGTATTTCATTTAACATTTGTTCATAATTCATTAGACCTCCTTTGCCAGTACCAAAATGTAATAATAGGGTTTTTCCCCTTTTTTCTGGCAACAAAACTGAAACCTTTTTTACAAGGATTCATGTCTGCATTAACCACAATACCTGCAGTCAAAATGCAAACAAAAAACATACTGTGATAATATATGCATTGTCCTTGAAACTGATTGGTCCACATGGTGCTCGACCAGATGACATCAAAAGTACGCCTCGACCCAATTGGTGCTCGACCAGATGACACCAAAGGGCATACTTTTGGTGTCATCTGGTCGAGCACCAATTGGGTCGAGGCTCAAAAGAAAGCCGTCCCTTGGTGTGGACCAATCATTTTCAAGGACAATGCAAATATATTATCATAGTATTTTTTTTGTTTGCATTTTGACTGCAGGTATTGTGGTTAATGCAGACATGAATCCTTGTAAAAAGAAAAACCCTCTTATTACATTTGTTCATAATGTTGTTAGTATCTTAATGTATGAATATCCATTGTTTACAAGTATTATAACGTGCGTCTTTTGGGTGAAAAGCGGGTAATTTCCGATGCTCTTGGAACGCATTGAGCCTTTAAAGTGCATCTCCTATGCTCGCTTAATCACCGTCGTCAAGAGGGCTTCTACTGCACACCCAGTGGACTCGCTTACCATCTCCTCGACTTTGCACTCCGATTGCGGCGTGTTTCGCGTTTTGCTTTCGCCGTTGTAACTTGCCGACCGACCCCCCCCCACCCCCCGCCACCCCGTGTCCCCCACACTGACACATCCGCGCAAAAAGAGCTTCACAGCTCTTCGGATTCCCCGTTCTGCAGTGCAGTCCACACGATGCCGTGCGGGATCGGCGCTCGCGTTCGGCAGGGCCAGCCAGCGTCACCCCGGTCGGTGTCATCGCGCGGATTTTGGGGAAAATTGCGAAATCGTCCCGCGGGTCTTAATCAGCGCCGGGTTGTTCAAACCACCCCCCCTCCCCCCCACCTCCCGCGGAATTAACTGACGGGTGCCCGGACAAAAGAACAGAACGCTGCGCGGCGGCCAGAGAAGAGGTGGCGTGGCTGAACGGCGAATCGTCGGCGGACGCGTCGTTGTTTCCATTCTACGCGACTTTACCCAAAGAACCAAGAAGAGGACGCGTCGTTGTTTTAAGTCGGGCTCGTCCGGCTGTAAACGCGCATCGCAGAGAATGCGTACCGTCGTCGCGTTTCGCCAAATAACGAGACTCCAAAAGTCTTTTTCATTTTTCACCAGGCAAGGCCTGGATGAAAATAAAACTAAATAGCTCGGTGGTAGGATGAAAACAGCTTAGTTGTATTACCCTGTTGCGGTGTAATTTTGATTTAAAGCTTTCGTGACTGCAGTAATTCATATTCTTAGCTCTTTCGGTAAAGTCACGTTAAAGGGAAACAATAAAAGAATAAAAAATATATAAAACAATAAAAATTCTCACGTTTCGACCATAACGCAAACGGTCGAAACGTTAACGTCATGAGAATTTTTATTGTTTTATATATATTTTATTATTTTATTGCTTCCCTTTAACGTGACTGTTGCGGTGTGTAAACATCTGCAATGATTGAGACAAAGGTGGCCCGGCGTGATGCTGGCCACACCAAACCCTCTTGTGCCATATCGGCCTTTAATAAGCCACTTTGTTGAGCTATCCTTTGTGGCCAGGTTGCTTCTGAAAAAAAAAACGAATAGCTCAGTGGGCTGGTAAGTTAAAATAATTCAGTTTGATTTTTGATTTAAAGCTTTCGTGACTGCAGTAATTCATATTCTTAGTTTTTTTCGGTAAAGTCACGTTGAAGGGAAACAACAAAATAATAAAATATATATATACCTTTTTTGGATGTCCTAATTAAAAAGAGACCTGATGGTTCAATGAGCCACTCTGTCTACAGGAAAGCTACCCATACGGATGCTTATCTGAAACCGGATTCCCACCACCATCCATCACAGAATTCTCTCATCAAGACTTTGTATCATAGAGCCCAATGCATATCCAACCAGGAACACATAAGCAGTGAACTCAAGCACGTACACCAAGCTCTTAGGGCTAATGGTTACTCCGACTATACAATCCGCAAAGCTATCACTCAAACCATGAAGAAGAACCCTCTTGAGGAGCCTTTCAAAACCATCACTTTACCCTACATTGCGGGGATCACAAAAAAGATCTCCAAAATCTTGAATAAACACAAGATCCAGGTCCGTTTCAACACATTACATAAAATCCGTGATCTGGTTCCGTCTGTAAAAGATGTGATTCCGGACATACAATACCCTGGTGTCTACAAACTAAGTTGCCTCTGTGGTAGTAGTTACATTGGAGAAACCAAACGCCATGTCTCGGACCGCATTCGTGAACACAAAGCAGACCTTAAACACGGTAGGACCAACACCTCGGCCGTGGCAGATCATTGTTCTAATTCAGTAGGCTCACATGCCATTGACTTTTCCAAGACAGAGGTTCTTTGTAAGCCATCTGGCTTCCATGAGAGATTCGTTCATGAGGCTATCCACATATACAAGCACAGAGACAATTTCAACCGAGAAGATGGATTCTATCTTAGCAATCATTGGAAAGATTTGATAAACCATTTCAGGTCTTAATTGATTGTTCACGCTTACAGTGGCTTTCAGACAGCATACATTATAAAAAATTTCGTCTCCCCCCTCCTCTTTTCAGAATATAGATGGACTAGTCCTAAATAAACTTCCAAATCGTTGCGCGTGGCGCTAACGTTTTTTATAAATAAATAAATGCGCCGTTTCAAAATACATTTATGCAAACCAACACACCTGAAGACGACCGTTTGAGTTATGGTCGAAACGTCGTGAGAATTTTTTATTGTTTTATATATTTTATTATTTTGTTGTTTCCCTTCAACGTGACTTTACCGAAAAAACTAAGAATATCAGTTTGATTTGTATAGATTTTTTGTGATTTGCTCACCTGTCCTATACTTTTCACTCCTATCGTGTTTTTGTGTTGTTTGTTTGTCATTGAAACGTTCTGACCCCGTGCCCCTACTGGACATCTGTGAAAAAGAGCTTCATAGCTACTGGTTGGAAAGCCAAGGCACCCCCCCCCCCGCCTCCTCACTAGTTGCTACTACAACTAAACTATTTTTTATTTTACCAGGTTAAGACCCCATTGATCTGCTGTTTCCCTCTTAGTCAGAAGCCACCTGGCCACAAATGATAGCCCAACGAAGCGCCTTATCGTCACGTGGAAATTTATGGCGGCCAAATACTCCAAAATAACAAATTAACTCGAATAATAATGATGCCCTCCAGCGAGTCTCGAGGCTGCTACTACGGGTGCGCCGTTAACTCCGACGTACGTCACAGCGGACGTTTTAAAAAGATCCCGTGCCATCGTTCGGAGCAGAGGAGGCGATTGCGTCAATGGTCCAAAGATTTGAAGGACAAACAACGACCGCGAGTCGCTCAATCGGCAATTAGCGCACAGAAAAGAAGATCGCTCGCGGACGCCGAAACCCACCGCCGACGCCGCCGGCACCAAACCGTATTCGACAACCGGCGGTCGCCCCCCCCCCCCGCCCCGACCGTCACCTGAACATCTTGGTGCCGCCCACCCAGCCGGCCACGGGGCGCCCGAAGATGTTGATGAGGCCGTTGATGGAGAGGAGGGCGGCCGCCTCCTCGTCGCTCATGCCGATGGACTGGGCGTACGGCACCAGGAAGATGACCGGCACGAAGAAGCCCAGCACCATGAGCGTGGTGCCGAACACGAAGATGCTGTACAGCGGGTTGCCGAACAGGTCCAGGTTGGCCCGGGCGGCGGCGCGGCCAAGGCGCCGGCGGGCCGTCGACTGCTCGCGGCCGCCCGGCGATCCCTCCCCGCCGATCGGCGCGTCTGCGGGAGCGCGGCTGTGCCCGTTCGCCGGGGCAAGACGCGCCGCGTCGTCCGCCCCGCCGCCACCGCGCCGCGAAGTCAAGTCCGGCGGCGCGGGGCCACGGGCGCCGCGGGTCCCGTCGTCGTTCAGCCGCGGCGCGACGAGCTCCTTGCCGCCGGTGCCCGACGTGCCGTCGGTTAAACCGCCGGCTCTGCCGCAGCTGCACGAGCCGCCGTTCGGGTTCGTGCCGGGCTCGCCGCCGCGCTCGGCCCCCGGCGCGGCCCGCCGGCCATCGGGCACGCCGCCGTTGCGCACCAGCGTCTCCGCCTCGTCTGGCGCGGAGCCCGGCTTCTCACCGCACCGCTCCGCCATGCAGCAGCACAAGCCCGTGTCCCTGCGGCCGCTCTTCCGGCGAGCGTCCGCGGAGGGTGTCGCGGCGGCGGCGGCGGCGGCGGCGGCGGCCACGGGCCGCATGAGTGCGGCGCACACGCAGCAGTTGAGCATCAGCGAGCCCATGATGAGGAAGGCCCCGCGCCAGCCGTACCTCGACAGCAGCGCCTGCGCCACGAGCGGCAACAGGCAAATGCCGACCGCCGTGCCCGACGACGCCACGCCGTTCGCCAGCGAGCGCCGGCGGAGGAAGTAGTGGCCCAGGATGGTGAGCGCCGGCTGGAAGCACAGGCAAATGCCCAGGCCTGCGCGGTAAGCAGACGGATTTTTATCGGCGGCGGTCAAACAGCGGCATCGAGGAGGCGTCCGGCGGCGGCAGACCAAGCGCGGCACCGGCCGGCAAGCGGTCACCGTGCGTGCCACTTTCCCGGTCGGCGCATCCAAGCAGTTTCCCGCTGGCCGCTTGCCGAGCTGAGCCCGGCACCGCTCGACCTCTACCGGGGAACAAAAACAACCTGGGGCCTTCCTCGTGCCGTGCCAGGCGCGCCTCCGTTTTCAGTAGCGCAAGAGAGGGGTTAGTCCGCCTCAAGGGGGGGGGAGGGGGGCGGCGGCGTGGAGCAGTTGATGCGGTAATCGCACGACGAAGCCGCGACGCTCCTCCACGTGGTCCCGCGAGGCTGTGCGATGCAAACGCGGTGTTGATTCCGGACGATAACGACAAACGTTTATTATACCTTTTGCTTCGGACGTTATTTAACATTTACTTGTGTTATTTAATTTTTTCAAAAAATTTTAGTTGGGTAAACTACCATGATAAAACTACCCTGACCCTGAGATCTAAATGCCCCCCCGAAATACAAAATAACGTTGAAGTGTTGCGTAAAACGAATTATTACTGGCCAAGACTAATTAGAGAATCCATTGAAATTGAAAGAAATACAAATAACTTTAATTGCTCTGACAGCTACAGGCTTAGTGCGGCCTGGAAGCGTATTATTAAATTAAATATATAATACAATTACAATTCCTTATAAGGGAAACAAATATCAATGATTTAAAGCTTTCGTGACTGCAGGGATTCATATTCTTGGTTCTTTCGGTAAAGTCACGTAGAAGGGAAACAATAAAGAAAGAACCAAGAATATGATTATCAATCTATTATATAATTACAATACCCTCCCCGCCTCAAATCACTGCACCTGAATGAATTAAATGATGACGTCACCCTGCTGCTGCTCTATTTAAGACCGGGAGCAAGAGGAGAGCCTCACCATTCTGGCAAATCGCCAGATGAAGCTGGATGTAATTGCCAGCAAAACGTCGTACTCAAATTGTAAATGATGTTGATTCACTCTTCAACACACCGGTGGGCAAAGGCAGTGAACTATTTGTCCTTTGTAAACGTGACACTTTGTTTACTGTTTGGCCGTGTCGGGTGGTGGAGGGTTACGATACTTTTATAAATAACGCGATCTAACCCAAAAACATATATAATGAAAGCTTATAGCTGCGTACATTTGTTTGTTGTCTGGTAATATGAATCGTTTTGCAATGAGTGGTATTTAGAGGGAGTAGGGGTGGCTTTTCTATCAAGTGTGTAGGCGGTGCAACTGCACCAGGCCCCACGGCCGGAGTTGGGGGCCGAGCCGCTGGCCTATTAAGAGGGCGGAGATAGCGGACGGGGTGGCGGGGGGTATATGGCCCCATTTCCTTCATCGCATCACCTCCGATTAGCACGGTTGGCGACGTACAGCAGCGAAAGAAGTTCAACGTCCACACGTACGTAATACAGGGGGACTATCGTTTTTAATGGCAAATTAAAGGGATATTGCACTGTAACATGATAACAAATGCATGTTAATAGCTTCAAAAAGTCAAATAGCCTCCACTTGTTCGTCACCGTTGTCAACACGTGCCTCGAATCTTCTCCAGGTGGCCTCCAGGGCCCAGAGGCAGCACATTTCTCGCGGCGTTGTTGCAAATTCTCAGAAGCGTTCACGTTTTCTTGAAGCACCCTGTATTACGTACGTATGGACGGTTGGCCATGCGAACCGCGATGCCACTGCAGAGCCTTCCAAATTTGCTCCCGCCGGCCGGTGGCTCGACGGGGAAACATCGCCGACGGCTAGCCAAGTGCCAGCCCCCCCAGATCCTGCGGTAACCGTTAGAGGTGTTCGGCGGAAGGGAGCGCGCCTCCACGACCCCGCTGACGTCAGCGTCCCACCGCAGCCACCCCCCCCCCCCCCGCCCCCGCCCGTCCGGCTGTAATAGCTCTGTCCGAGTCGCCGGAAACACGACGCCCCGTTGTCAGGAGCGCGGCCCGTGCGACGTTTCGACTTCTGACCGCCGTTCGTGTTACAGTCGCTCACAGCTGGGCAAAGTGCGGCGCGCACGTCACGATGAGAGGCGCTTCGTCCTCTCGTCCGTACCCACGGTGTACGGACGAGAGGATGCAAATGCAATAAAACTATAAAGTTAACTATTACATTGTTTTACTTCAGCAGGCTGAGCCCCCCCCCCCCCCTGCACTGAGCTGTGCGAGAGACCCGGACGTCACAAATGATAAGCTCAAGGGAAGACGGCACCCGAATACTCCTGAAGGCGCCATGTCGATTCTAAAATGTGGAGGGAAAATCCGGGGGACCCGGAGAAAGAAGCAAGCGACCACGGGGTAGAGGGGCAAGCAAACTCCAAATATACAGCAGCAGGCGTCAGGGTCGAGTTCAAACCCACGACCTCCTGTACACCAGGCCACAATGGCGCCGCAACTAGGCCCATCAATCATCCCGCGCGGGTCATTAAAACGAGCACCAATTTCAGAACCGTGCGTTCAAGAGTATTTGGCGACTGCTCTAAATTCACATGCAATAAGCCACTTCCTTGAGCTATCATTTGTGGCGGCCAGGTCGCTTGTGAAAAGGAAGCGACGCAGCTCAGCGGGGGGCCCTTGCCTCGTGAAATGCAAATAGTTAAAATAGTTCAATCGTTGGGCCGCGATCGCGATTTGAACTTGGCGACCCCGCTAATTGAGAACCGCGTGTTTTTGACGGCAGTGCCGGAGAGCACAGGCTGGCCCAGCTGTTGAGCAACGCTGGCCCGCACCGAGGTTACGCAACCGCCACGCCGCTGCGCCAGCAGACCCTGGCGCGTTTTGCGAGGGGGGGGGGGGGGGGTGGTCGCAAGTCCAAGCCCCTCGTGCCCATAAACTGCGCGGCGATAACCGGTTGTCGGTGCTCTTGCCGATTCAGCAAACGGCAAAAAATCACCGTCCGTCCTCTTGCACGTGGCGTCGTGACGAGCGACTCGCGGATCTACGACCGAGTGCGAGGGGGGGGGTCACACGATGGCTTCAGACGAGGCCGATTGAGCGCGCGGTCGAGCGTGTGGTGGTGAGCGCACGGATGAGCGCATGGGGGTGAGGGTGTGGGTGAACGCGCGGGCGAGCGTGCGGTGGCGAGCGTGCGGGCGAGGGAGCGGGTGAGCGCATGGGTGAGCGTGGGTGCGGGTGAACACGTGGTGGTGAGCGAGCGGGTGAACACGTGGTGGTGAGCGCGCCGGTGAGCGCGCGGGTGACTGCGTGCGGGCGAGCGTGCGGGTGACTGCGTGCGGGCGAGCGTGCGGGCGAGCGAGCTGACCGCTGACGATGGCGGCAGCGTAGAGGTATCCGATAGAGCCGCTGAGCGACGCGAGGATGAGGCCCACGCTGGTGAGCAGGCCGCCCAGCAGCACCGTCGAACGGCAGCCGATCCGTCCGGCCAGCGCGCTCGAGATGGGGCCTGCGTGCGGCACGACCCGCCGAGCCCTCGCTCCTTAGCCTCCACTCCCCGCGCCTCCGATTAGCGCGGTCGGGTACATAGGGCGCGAAAGAAGTTCGACGTACGATTCGAGAAACACCTCGTTCGAGACGCAAACATCGCCGGCACCTCCTCGCTTTGACATACCTCCTCCTGGCCAGACGCCGTGGAAGATGTGGAAGTACCCCACGCCATACCCTGCCGAACGTGACCTGCCGGTCGACCGGTTCCACCCATTCACACTGCTGGGAGGACAGAGGCTACTGCCATCATTGGGTCAACCGCCGTAACGGCCGATAGTGGGAACCGAAACGGCGGCAAGTCGAGCTCAAGGCCAGTGCGCAAACAATGACACCACCACCAGGGCACCGTCAAAAGTCCGATAAATTAATGCAGCAGGGGCCTCTGTTTAAACTGGTGGCAATAAAATTGCATAATATTTTTGCCCATCAGCTTACGTTCGTCGGCAATATTTGAGTTAGCAGGCCACCCGCCCACCCACCGCCAGACCGGTTTGACTTTCCTGCTAAGCAAACGGCGGTGTCGAGTTGCCTGGTGTCATAGGCAAGAGTCCCTCCGCACAAAGACAAAGATCCCCCGTATAGCCTTAACAGACTGTTGGGGCAAGTGCTGTTAGCGAGCGCCTTTGAAGGCCGGAACGGCACACGAGAGGGTGGGTGGCCAACACCGCGCCCGGCCGCCTTTGTCTCCCTCGTGGCGACGTTTACACACCGCACTCGGTACTCATTGAGGCTGAGTCGACCTAGGGGAGGCCCAGGACCAGATTCAGATAATCGCCATCACTGGTGTTGGTAGTGAGTGGGAATCGAACTCGGGTCGCTGGGTTTGCAGCGCAGTGCGCTGACCACTAGATTGTTCCTCCGCCACCCTCCGCACAAACATTGTGGGACCCAGAATTCAGTGCAGTACAGCAACACGGCGCTAGAATGAATCCTGCCCTGTTGTCGTGGTGGATCTCACAGGCTGGGGTCATTTCTCGCCGCTTGAAAATTGAATGTGGGCCTGTTCTTTACGTTTTGACGTCCATAATATGCACGTTGAACTAAACTATTTAAAGTCTTTGGGGGTCTTTCAGGTAAAGTCACGTAGGTTCATCTGTGAAGGATGTGATCCCTGACATGCAATACCCCGCCGTCTACAAACTAAGCTGTGTCTGCGGCAGTAGTAACATTGGGGAAACTAAGCGACATGTCTCGGACCGTGTTCGTGAACATAAGGCAGATCTGAAACACGGTAGGACCAATACCACGGCCATGGCTGATCATTGTTTTCATGCGGTGGGCACACACGAAATTGATTTCTCCAAGACGAAGGTACTCTGCAAACCCACTGGCTATCAACAAAGATTCGTTCATGAAGCCATCCACATATATAGACACAGACACAATTTCAACCGAGAAGATGGGTACAAACTGAGCAATCATTGGAAGGACGTTGAAGTCATAACTGGCTGTGATGTTCCTTGATTTTTTGACATTAACAGGTTAAATTTCTGACACTAGCACAGCCACCTTCGCGCACCATCCTCAAGGTTGCTGATCGGCGATCTGCCATTAGCATGCTAATCTCTCACATTAACATGCTAATCTCCCACATTAACATGCTAAACTCTCACATTAACATGCTAATCTCTCACATTAACACATACAGTGAAACCTTGTATCGCGAGCAACTTGGTCTGCGAGTGTTTTGCAAGACGAGCAAAATGTTTAAATAAATAATAATTTGACAAACGAGCGAGGGTCTTGCAATACGAGCAGTACGCACAGTATGCGCTTTGTCTGCCGAGCGTCACGTGATCACAACCGAGCCAATGGTTCTTCTCTCTCTCTCGCTGCGGGATTGTGGGTAATCATCTCCCATGCTCGGTCTCAGTCGGCGTGCCTCACTCGTATAGTCAACATCCGTGCGAGCGTATACTGTTTACCACAGTACTATAGTGTTGTGACCATGTGTGTGTGCGTAAAGCATTTTTTTTTACATAATAATGGGGTTGTTCCCCTTTTTTTATGGCAACAAAACGGAAACCTTTTTACAAGGATTCATGTCTGCATTAACCACAATACCTGCAGTCAAAATGTAAAAAAAAAACATACTATGATGATATATGCATTGTCCTTGAAACTGATTGATCCACACCAAGGGACGGCTTTCTTTTGAGCCTCGACCCAATTGATGCTCGACCAGATGACGCCAAAAGGCGTACAGCTCAAAGACAATGCACTCTCAAAGTAATGAGGGCTCGGGGTGAGCATCTACATCATTAGACCTCCTTTGCCAGTACCAAAATGTAATAATAGGGTTTTTCCCCTGTTTTCTGGCAACATTTTTTTTATTGTGTCCAAGTGTAGCAACTGTTCTTTAGTAACTGTGCTGCAAGTGAAAGTCGTCCTCTCCTCTCTCTCGTCTCCCTCACACCAGTCCGGATTAAATGTAATTAATACATTTGATTACTTTATATTAAATTTAAATAATAAAAATATAAAAAAGGTATTTTGTATTACTCATTTTTATATGAATACAGTATTTTTGGGTTGTGGAACGAATCATCTGAGTTTCCATTATTTCTCATGGGGAAATTCGCTTTGATATACGAGTGCTTTGGATTACGAGCACGTTTCCAGAACGAATTATGCTCGCAATCCAAGGTTTCACTGTAAACAGTTGTCTTCAGAAGCTAACCCCCCTCTTTTCCTGATCACGACCGCTTGTGTTGCGATCGAAATGTCGTAGTTTTTTTGCTATTTTCTTTGAACCTATCTACGTGACTTTACCGAAACACCCAAAGAATATTAATTCCTGCAGTCATGAAAGCTTCAAGTCAAGATTAAAACTATTTATATTTGACCAGGTAAGGCCCCACTGAGCTATAAAGCTCTTTTTCAGAAGCAATCAGGCTATCACAAACGATAGCTCAACCGAGTGGCTTAACGCGTGGAAATGTACAGCAGCCACTCGAAACGCACGTTGATTCTAAATGTGTATAGGAAAAAAACCGGAGGGCCCAGTGACAAATCCACGCGGCCACGGGGTGAGAGAGGGAGACACTGCAAGCCCCAAATATACAGCAGGCGTCAGGGTCAGAATCGGATCCATAACCTCCTGTATACCATGCGAGGCAGTTAACATCTCGCCACCGTGACGTGTTGCAAAGGTTCACGGTTCGATTACAGCGGCCGCCCTGGTCATTACTGCCAGCGCAACGACCTTTAACGAGGTCTCACAGTGGACGTCCCCGAACTCCTTGACGTCATTCGTCATTTATAATCAACGTCACGCGTTTAGAGTGTTTGGCTGCTGTAAATTTCCACGAGATGGTGAGCCACTTCGTCGAGCTGTCATTTGTGGCCAGGTCGCCTCTGAAAAACAAGCTGCAGTATAGCTCAGTGGTGTCTCAGCTGGTAAAAAAAAAAAAGTTTAATTGAGTGCGTGTCAGCGTCCGTCCAAATTTGCCAACCCCGAAATTGACACCGCAACTGCCTCAACTGGGATTACACACGGCACCAATAAGCGTCCCCCCCCCCCCACTACTAACTCCGTTATGTGCCACCGCCACCCCCCTCCCCCCTGTCCCGTCGCCCCCACATGTATAATTAACGTATGTTGTAGTCCATCAGACCATTGCCTCTCTGGATACGATCAAAAAAATGTTTTCCCAAAGGCCTCCGTGGCTGCCATCCGCCGTGAAACAAGATGTGGCAATACGATAAAAAAATGAACTTCCCCGTTCAGCTTTTTTCACGCTTTTGAAGTTCCAACTTTGTGTTTCCATGGCGAATCGGGATGTTAACTACCGCGCCGGGTACGCAGGAGGTCATGGGTTCGCGTCTGGAATTCTAACCTTTGCGTTGCCGTGGTTATCGTTGTTGATTGGTCACCGGCCGTGCAGAAAGAGCCGCCATTGCTCCCTGGGCATCGCAGTGGCGAGATGTTAACTACCTCGCCAGGTATGCAGGAGGTCCTGGGTTCAATCCCGACCCTGATCCCTGTATATTTGAAGTTTGCGTGTTCTCCCCATGGTCGCCTGGAATTTTCTCCGGGTCCTCCAGTTTTTTCCCCCCTCCACATTTGGAATCAACATCATGCGTTCAGAGCATTTGGCTGCTCGAAAAATTTGCACACGCTGATAAGCCACTTCATTGGGCCATCATTTGCGATGGGCAGGTCGCTTCTGAAAAATAAAAAAATCAATTTTTTTATCGCTTTAAAAAATTTGTTTCAAATAAGGATGGCTACGGTAAAGTCTTCGAGTCCTATTTGACCTTTCGCATGCCGCTTAGGAGGGGCAAAGTTTTCGATGCTCACCGCGTGTCGTCACAGGCATTTCGCAATGCGAGGCAGAGGGGGCCAATCCGATAACGGCGGTTATTCACTTCGGACGCCACACTCACTTCGCAAAAGCAAAGTCCGCCCGACAAAGCTACGCGTGTTTAATCACGGGAACTGTACACTGGGACGGGGAACAGCAAATCGGCGTATTCACAGGGTCGCCGATTCGATCTCCCGGCACGGCAGTCGAAACCGGGTTATTTAATCCCGGCCTTGGCCTCTGTCCGCGCAGCGGGTATTTAATTTTACACGCGTACTGTGTTGAGCTTCTTTCGCACCGTACATATACACCGTACCTTAGACGGCGTAATTGGCGTTGGGCCAAGCGTCCCAATGCTCCCAAAATTGCTCGCAGAGTGGCTCGTTGTGGGATCACGCACGGCAGCAGCGATGTCGCTCCCCCCTAGTTGCGGACACTTGGGTGGGACCCCATCCTGAGAATTGATCGTGAGACTCGAAGGTTTTTTTAGAAAGAAAATTCTAGATTGAAAAACACATTTCTTTAGAAGTGCTTTTTTTGTGTTGAGAAGTTGTATGTACGTACGTACAACAGACGTTAAGACTTCTGTTGGCACGAAATAAAGCTGCTCAGTAGTTCCTGGAGAAGCACGAAAGCAACAAACTATTTTTTTTATTTTGCCAGGTAAGGCCCACTGAGCTATATAGCTTCTTTTTCAGATGAGATCTGGCCACGAACGAGAGCTCAGCGCAGTGGCTTATCGCGTGGAAATATATAGCAGCCAAATACTCCAAACGCACATTGATTCTAAATATCGAGGGAAAAACCGGAGCACCCAGGAAGTAAATCCACGCGGCCACGGAGAGAGACACGCAAACTCCAAATACACAGCAGGCGTCAGGGTCGGGATGGAACCCACGACCTCCTGCGTACCAGGCGAGGGAGTTAACATCTGCGAGCCACCGCGGCGCCTGAATGCACGCGCCGGGTGGAGCCGCGGCAAATCCGCCATCCCGCGCGGGACGCACGGGGCAGCCGCACGGCGCGGCGTCGCTCACCGGCGGCGTGCAACGTGGCCGTCATGCACGAGGGCACCCAGGCGGTGGCGCCGGACGAGGCGCCGAACTCGTCCTGCAGAACGGCGAAGAACACGCCGAGCGACTGGGGCACGGGCAGCGAGAGGCTCATGGTGAGGAAGACGGCGCCCAGGACCACCCAGCCCCAGCCGCCATCGGGAGGCTCCGGGCGGCCTCCCGGCCCTCCGGCCGCCCCCATGGCGTCCCGGCGAGGAGCGAGCGGTGCCCCGACGGGCTTCGTCGGCCTGCGTTCCACACGGGTCACGTACGCGTCCGGGCGGGTCATCGGTTAAACGTTGTAATTTTGTTTAAAAAAAAAAAAGTTTTTTAATCTTAAATTCTCAGCTTCGCCTTTAATTGTGCTGTCTATCGTGGACTTCGGACATTTAACCACCGTAGCAAACAAATCTGATTGTCGTTGCTCTCCAAGGGGGAGGGTGGTGGGAGAGAAGGGGGGAAAAAAATACCGGGTGATCCAGACATCGCACCTCGAATTAGCACGGTTGGCTACGTACGGTGCGAAATAAGTTCAACATACATACAGCCCATAGACTAACACTGCCCAAACACTAACACTACCCATAGTCTGTAGTTTTGGGTGTTAAAACCCTTGGATAAATTTGCCCCCAGTTTTTAAAAAAGGGGGGAATTCTCTACGAGCAACCCAACTTCATGCGAACATTTCATTCATATTGTGTCCCTATCAAGAGCGTGATCGTGAACCCACGTTACCGGGCAGACGACACACAACACAGACACAAGCCGTTGAAACCCTTTTCAGCCTTGGCGGGGGGGGGGGGGGGGGGGTGAAATGTAAAAACGATCGTGGCGACGCGGTCGACAAGTTGATCCTGCGTGCAAACAAAAAAAAACAATCTCCACTCTGCGATCCTAGCCAATCATTCGTTTTGGTGTCACTCCCAAAACACGGCGACAGAAGGACCGCGCGGGCTTCTCTGCCTAAGTGGCCCTATTAGGAGCGGAGGCGCAGAACCACGCCGTGCACAAAGCAGCGTGGAGAGATGCACGCTTGAAAATACACCCAGAGGCGCGTGCAGAGCGAAGGGGAACGCAAAGGATTGGAGCACGTACGTATTAATACGTGTGTTCGCTGAACTTCTGCCGCACCCTACGTAGCCAACCGCGCTAATCGGAGGTGCGGGGGCGGTGGAAGGACAACAAGCTAAACACACACAAGAACTTCTAGAGCGATGATGAAATGCGGATGAAAGTCATCGTTCAAATTGTGAACAGAATCAAATGTGCTCGAGCATGAGAGTTTCCTCAAAGCGATATTGGCCATTGGTCGAGTGGAGTTCGTCCGAGTGGAGTTCGTCCGGCAAAGAGATGGAGCAATGGAATCGGCTTGCGCACAGGTGCTGGGTGGATTGTTGCATTGTAAGGATCGAGAGAGAGATGGCAGCCGTGTATTGACCATGCCTCTTGATGATGATAGGCACCATCGTGGTTGACGTGTGTGCACATGAATGCACACATAAAACCAAATTGTTAAACTTGCCAGTTAACTTAATCTTAAGACTTCCACTCCTCCTTTCAAAGTTCCCTCGAGACTCGGGTTCCAATTGGGCTCTCACCCGGTCATAGAGGGTGAACGCTCCATAGCGACTGATTATCCCAGAGGGCAGACATACGAATTAGGAAACCTTGCAGGTTAATATTTCAACATCACCGTAATAATTCCAACCTGTAACGCGGTGCCACACCGGCCATCGGTCGCTCTCAAAGAAGAAAAAAAAAACGACTCGGGAGACGCGGGGGGAAGAACCATGGACCAAGCGGGAAGGGCAGCCAGGCGATAAGCCAGCGCGAAGGCATGCCCGAGCTCTGCGATCCTGTATATGCGAAGTTGTTACTCGCCGATTAATGAGCGTTGACACGTGGGAGGAAACCGGAGCGCCCCCGGGAGAAAACCGCACGCGTGCGAGGGGGTCGACACTCTGCCCCGTGCAGATGGAACAGATCGGGGTTCATATTTTGCCGTTGCACTTCTCTTCTGACGAGCCGTGGCATGACACATCCTTCGCACCCGCGTGAAGGGAGTTTCACATCGCGTGTCTGTGGGTGTGTGTGTGTGTGCGTGCGGTTAGCGCTACGCTGCGCTTCGAACCCGGCGACCCGCGTTCCATTCCCGCTCACGGCCAACACCAGTGACGATTATCTGAACCTGGTCCTGGGCCTCCCCTAGCTCGACTCAGCCTCAAATGAGTACCTGGTGCGATGTGTAAACATCGCCACTGGGGGAGGCAAAGGCGGCCGGGCGTGGTGTTGGCCACACACCCCCTCGTGTGCCGTGCCGGCCTTCATAGGTGCTCGCTAACAGCACTTGCCCCAACAGTCTGTTAAGGCTATATGGGGGAACTTTGTCTTCGTGTGATCCACTGACCCTCAATCTACCAATGGGGAGCAGTAGTCTAATGGTTAGCGCGCTGCACTCCAAACCGGGCGACACGATTTCAATTCCCGCTCACGACCAACACCATTGACGATTATCTGAATCGGTCCTGGGCCTCCCCTAGATCGACTCAGCCTCAAATGAGTGCCTTGGTGCGATGTGTAAGCACCGCCACTAGGGAGACAAAGGCGGCCGGGCGTGGTGCTGGTCACCCACCCCCTCGTGTCGTTACGGCCTACTCGCTAGCAGCACTTTCCCCAACAGCCTGTTAAGGCTATACGGGGTGGGTCTTTGTCTTTGCGTGATCCACCAACCCTTGCTGCTGCCTCCGCAGGAGTATGCCCCCACCACCGCCCGGCTAAAATGCGTGCGCAGTACGGTCGAACTTCTTTCGCACCCTACGTAGCCGACGACCGTGCTAATGATGCGGGTTTGATGTCATATTAAAAAGCGCTGCCGTCCGTTTAACAACACAACATTTATATTTACGCCATCTGACCCACCAAAAAAACCCCCTTTAATTACACTCTCTAACACAATATTTGTTCCTGGGTAGCAAGTGTTATTTCGTAATTGCTTATGCCTAAAAAGTATGGGAAATGGCGATTATTCCCCCACAAACTTTGCTTTTGTGACCAAGAGTGATATGTTCAAATGTACCTATTTTCAATAGGAAAACGGGCGAATTTGTGTCTTTTAGTTCACATAAAGTCAGAAAAAAGCAACATGAATAAAAATGTACGTATATTAAAACTAAAGTAATAAAAAAAATTACTACAAAAGATTTATAAGTGCGTAGTTTTTCGAGATTTACGATTATACTGTAAATCACTTTCACGAATCAGCCCCCAAATGTAGTCTCCCATTATGTTCTCGTTATACTGATCTTGGTAGCGGCGTTCAAAGTCCAGCATATCCTGGTGGAAGCGCTCACCTTACGCTCCCATGTTCTCCTAGAATTTATCAAGATAAGCATCAAGGATATGGACTTTGCCTTGAACAGACTGGTCACATTGTGGCAGAAGCAGAGCCCATCTTGACGGGTGAAGAAGCTGCATAAAGGTTGGTGACGCTTCCTCTGATCTGCGACTTGCACACTTTCATCCAACAAGTTCCACTGCTTGAGCCGAGATGTCAAAAGCTCGGCATTGGGACTTGGTGAGACCAATATCTCTGACCAAGTAGCTGAGGTCTTTTTGGTTGGGGTAATATGGGTTTCTCTCCTCAGCTCCACCTCTGAAATTGTCATCTGGATCTACAATGTCTTCCTCGCTCTCTGACTTGCTGCTCTCTTCTAAAGACGGCTGCTCTCTCTCCAGAAGAGTGGTTATGGGGAGCTCACGGCAGTGTGGCACCGGGGCGATGGATGAAGGAAGGTCCGGATACGTGATAGCAGGTGCATTCTTGCCAGTCCGACGTTTGGAAGGCTCCACCATGCAGAAGTAACAGTTGCTTGAGTGGTCAGTGGGTTCCCGCCAAATTCTTGGGATAGTAAACTTCATGGCTCTCTTTTCCCCTCTGTACCATCCTACAAAAATAAATTTATTTCACCCATGACTTATGTGTAAGAGATTCTGGCAACATTTTTTAATATATATTCTTTCAATAACATTGAAAATTGCAAAACATTTTAAAATTTTAAACTTTTACAATTTTATAACCTACAATTCCTAGCAAATTGTTCATCTTACCTTCCAGAGTTTTTGTTGCATTGCTCGCAGGTGAAATGAGGTGCCCAGGGTTTGTCTTGATGCCGAAAAATGCCTTGTAGGCTTCACACATCTTAGCAGATGCTTCCACAGAGTACTGTGTCGCTCTTGTCTTGATAAATTGGCCGCAGACATAACAAAATGTGTCTGCCGGATGCTTGCAGCCTCTTGATGCCATCTCAGAAAAATGCAGATATGTATCCACTTAGGCAGCTGGAACTAAACTGAACTGGTGGGCTTAAGGCCCCTGTATTTATACTACTATTTGTATCATTGAAAAGTTATAGAATGTTATAGAAGTTGCTCCAAGTTTACTCAGCACTGAATCTATCTGGAATGTTCTGGGAAATAGGTAAATTTCAAAATATCAAATTTCGATTTAAAGCTTTCGTGACTGCAAGGATTCATCTTCTTTGGTTCTTTCGGTAAAGTCATGTAGAATGAGAATAAAATAATAAATTGATAAAATAACACAATAAAATTCTCACGACGTTTCGGCCACAACACAAGCCGCTTGTGTTGTGGCCGAAACGTCGTGAGAATTTTATTGTGTTATTTTATTTTATCAATTTATTATTTTATTCTCATTCTACGTGACTTTACCGAAAGAACCAAAGAAGTTCAAAATATCACTGTCCTGGTCACAAAAGCAAAGTTTGTGGGGAACAATAGCCATTTTCTGTACTTTTGAGGCATAAGCAATTAGTAAATAACACTTACTACCCAGGGACAAAATAAAAATACAAATTTGTTACACAGTGTTATGGATGGCATTGCTCGCAAAAGCCCTAGGGCGTGTTAAACTGTCCACTCGATGGGCATATCTCTCGCTGTGTGCGGCCAGAGAGGGGCTCTCGAAACGGGGGGAGCTCTGTAGAGGAGAGGGGGGCTCTGTAGAGGAGAGGGGGGCTCTGTAGAGGGGAGGGGTCTGTAGACGGGGGGGGCTCTGTCGATAGGGACTCTCGAGAGGGGGGGGGCTCTGGCAGTGGCGTGAGCGAGCAGTTGCGGGGACCGCACCTTTACCTTTGGGCCCTTTGTCGGACTGTGCAAGGCCCTTGCATGGATGGCATTGGCCCTTGCACAGTGGCAGAGCCTTGCACATCCAGCAGTGGACTGTGCAAGGCAAGGTCTTGTACAGTCCACTGCTGGATGAAGGCTTCCCCCCCAACGGCCTTTCGGCTATGGGGGGTCTTATAACAACTGTGACCAATAAAGGGGCGAAAAATATACACATTAGGCGATGTTTCGGGCAACATTGGCCATACTTCACAGTGGTGCTGGGAGGGAAGGGTATGGCAAGGCAGTGAATGCTGAAGAACCCACGGGGAGGGGTTGCCAGATGATTCACCAGCGGCGACCGGGGTGGCTGGATGGAGAAGGGGGTGTGGTGGTGGTGAAATGTTATCGTGCGGGTGCGCTAACCGTTGCGCCACCGCTCCTCCTCCCGCCGCCACTGAACAATGGTCGCGGGCGTCGCGAGACAGAGAGAACGCGGGCATGGGCAGCAGCAGGGGCAGCAGCAGCAGGGGCAGCAGGGGCAGCAGCAGCAGGGGCAGCAGCAGCAGGGGCAGCAGCAGCGGCAGCAGCAGCAGCAGCGGCAGGGACAGCAGCGGCAGCGCGGGCAGTACGATCAGCACCGCAGGGTCAGCAGCAGCCGACGCTAGGGGGGGTGGTGGTGGGGGGGTGGTGGTGGGGGGGGGGGGGGTGGGGGGGGGTGTGGTGGTGGTGGGGGGGGGGTGGTGGGGGGTGTGGTGGTGGTGGGGGGGCGGTGTGGGGGGGCACTGCAGCTCCCCCCCCCCCCCCCGGGACATCTGCTTTGTAACAGGGACAGAGATCGCAACAACACCACCCCAGGAGGCCCTGAACAGGGCAGTCTCCCCCACCACCACCACCACCCCCAAGTGTTGCTGATCGCCTACACACCGCACCGGGGTCTCGATTTTTGTTTAAGGCTGAGTCGACCTAAGCGGAGACCCGGGAACCGGAAATTTAATCAAGGGCGTGAATCGAACCGGGGAAGGATTCCCGCCGCCGGCGTTTCCGTAGGCCACCGGCTCCCCCACCACAACAATAACAACAACCACAACAACAACAACCACCACAACAACCACAACCACAACAACAACCACCACCTGGCTACAGACAAAGCTTGCGCGGGCAAGGTCGCCGCCGTTATCGGCGGGGCACTCCCGGAGCGGCTCCCCCACCACAACCACCACCACAACCACCACCACAACAACCACCACCACAACAACCCCGAGCGGTTCCCTTGACAACCGCTCGCGAGGAGCGATCGATCGATGGGGAGGCCCAAGGGGGTGGTCGAAACCGCCACGGCCCCCGACCGCCTTTGTCTCCCCCCCCCCCTAAGTGGTGATGGTTTACGGCACCGGTGGGGGTGGTGAGGTGGGGGGTGAGGTGGGGGTGTTAACTCGTTTTTGTTTAAGGCCGAGTCGACCTAGAGGGAGGCCAAGGGAACCGGTTGCCAGTTCGAGCGTGGGAATCGAACCCGTGGATTCGTAGGCCGCAAGTTCTCCCCACACAACAACAACAACCACCACCACAACAACAACAACAACCACCACCACCATTACAAAGACAAAGGTCCTTACCTCGTGTAAGTAAACCCCCCGTGCTGTGTGGGGCAAGTCGCCGAGAGAGGCTGCCCGAAAGCCGGTAACGCGAATCGGCGAGGTTCGATCGAAGGCCACGCGGGACCACGGTGGGGTTCGTTGTCCATCGTAGACCCCCCCACGACCCCCCCACCCCCCCACGACCCCCCCCCACCCACCCCCCCACGACCCCCCCCACCCACCCCCCCACGACCCCCACCCACCCCCCCACCCACCCCCCACGACCCCCCCCCACGATGCTCGTCTCACACGCACGCCGCACCGGTTTAAGGCCGAGTCGACCCAGGAGGGAGCACGCCCAGGGCCGGTTCGGATAAATCGTCGCCGGCCGTGGATTTGCGAGGAATCGGAACGCGCACAACTCTCACCACCACCACAGCCACAACCACAACCACAGCAGCCACCACCACAGCCACAACCACAACCACCACCACAGCCACAACCACAGCCACAACCACCACCACCTGCATGTTAGTGGTGGTGGGGGGGGTGACATCGATCGACGCCGGGTAACACCGCCGGCACTCGACGAACAGGGGAAGCTTAAACACAACCAGAGCGCCACCGCTGCGCAACAACAACGAGCAACAACAACAGCAACACGTCCCGCTGACTGACAAACACACACGGAGAGAGACACAGGCAGACAGAGAGGGGCTTGGGGAGTTCTCTCACCTCCTATGAGGGATGAGCCGACACCACCACCACCACCACCCCTGGGTCTTCACCACAGACCGCCACCTCAAACGCGAGCCCCGCTTGAACTTGCGACGAAGTCAGCTGGCTGGGGCCGGGCCCCGCTATAAATACACGCGCGGGCACCCCCCCACCCTACACCACCACCACCATCACCCCTACACCTCCACCACCGTCACCCCGACACCACCACCACTACACCACCACCACCCCCTACACCACCACCACTACACTACCACCCCTACACCACCACCACTACACTACCACCACCCCCTACACCACCACCACTACCACCACCTCCTACACCACTACCACCCCCCCCTACACCACCACCACCCCTACACCACCACCACCACCCGCTACACCACCACCACCCTACACCACCACCACTACACCACCACCACCACCACCCCTACACCACCACCCCTACACCACCACCACTACACCACCACCACCCCCCCTACACCACCACCACCATCACCACTACACCACCCCCCCTACACCACCACTACACCACCCCCCCTACACCACCACCCCCCTACACCACCACCACTACACCACCACCACTACACCACCACCTCCCCTACACCACCACCCCCCCTATACCCCCCCCCTACACTACCACCCCCCCCCCCCACACTACCACCCCCCCTACACGACCACCCCCCTACACCACCACCACTACACCACCACCCCCCCCCCCTACACCACTACCACCCCCGACACCACCACCCCCTACACCACCACCACTACACCACCCCTACACCACCACCACTACACCACCCCCCCTACACCACCACTCCCCCCTACACCACCACCACCGCTACACCACCACCCTCCCCTACACCACCACCCCCTACACCACCACCACCGCTACACCACCACCCTCCCCTACACTACCACCCCGCCCCTTACACCACCACCACCCCCGTTCCTTGACGCAAGCGGCCGATGGGGCCTCGCCAACTGTGTGCGTCCGGAGGGCCCCTGTTGCCAAATCGTCGGATGACACGCACGCACTACCCACCCACCACCCTCCCTCCCACCCACCAACCACCCACCAACCACCCACCCACAAACCACCCAACCACACACCCACCCACCCAACCACCAACCACCCACCCACCAACCACCCAACCACACACCCAACCACCAACCAACCACTCACCAACCACCCACCAACCACCCACCCACCACCCTCCCACCACCCACCAACCACCCACCAACCACCCACCCAACCACACACCCAACCACCAACCAACCACCCACCCACCACCCTCCCACCCACCAACCACCCACCAACCAACCACCCAACCACACACCCAACCACCAACCAACCACCCACCCCCCACCCACCACCACCTCCTTTCGTTGTATGGCTTCTAAAGCCAGGCTGGGGGTGGTGTGGGCTACCGTGCCGGTCGGCAGGTGCCTGTTAGCGGAGCGGTGGCTTTCTGTTGTTGTTGTTTCTGTTACGCACCGCGCGCACGCCCAGGATGAACGATGTCAGCGGGCTGCCGCGTCGAGCTCGAGGAGGTCCGTGGGGGTGGGGGAACTGAGCCCGGGGCACCGTCATCACTGGTTTCGGATGTTCGCCACTGATGTTCGCCGTGAACCTAGAATCTAACTCGGGGCTGGGGGGGGGACGCACGGATTTCGGATTATTATTTGGCTGCGGAAAAAAAATGTCCACGTGATAAACCGCTTTGTTGTGAAGCATCATCACGGTCGTTGCGCCCGCGGTGATGACCGGGGCGGTCCGCTGGACTCGAACCGTGAACCTTTGCAACAAGTCACGGCGGCTAGGAGATGTTAACTACCTCGCCTGGTATACAGGGGGCTCGTGGGTTTGATCCTGACCCTGACGTCTGCTGCTGTATATTCGGATTTTGCGTGTGTGTCTCTCTCCCTGTGGACGTGTGGATTTTTTCTCCGGGTCCTCCGGGTTTTCCCTAAATCATAACCAACATCACGCATTTCGAGTGTTCGGCTGCTTTCAGTGTCCACGTGATGATAAGCCACTTCGTTGAGCTATCGTTTGTGGCGAGGTCGCTTCTGAAAAAGACCTTTACCTGGTAAGTAAAACATTGTTTTAGTTGTATCTAATTTTACTGATTTGCTTATCATTCCAATACTTTGCACTCCTGCTGTGTTTTTGGTACTGTCTGTTGTTGAAACGCTCTGACCCCGTGCCCACACTGGACATGTGGGGAAAAAAAGAGCTTTACAACTCATCGGATTTCTCCTGCAGCATAAATGATAAATATTCCCATTCCGTGAATAGTTGTTCCCCTTTTATCTGGCAACAAAACAACTGTGTTAAGATGTTAAAACACAAAATTGAAACCTTTTACAAGGAATCACGTCTGCATTAACCACAATACTTGTGGTCAGAATGCAAACAAAAAACACACTATGATAATGTGATGCATTGTCTTTGAAACTGTTTGTTCCACACCAGAGACAGCTTTCTTTTGAGCCTCGTCTCAGACGGTGTTAGACCAGAGGAAGCCAAAAGGCGTTTGCACCTTAGTGCGTTAACCACCACTACGCTACTCAAATGACAGTCGGCACACACACACGCACCCATAGCTCGGTTATCATTTTCACATTTTGCCTTACAGTAGAATCCAGGAGGCCTCCACTGGCTCGAACATATTCGATCTCCCGGCGTGGCACCTCCGTGTCCACGCAGCGCTTATGAGAACTCAACAGTTGGACCGTGTAGGCAGCTCGCCTGTGGTGGGGTAAAGCGTGGATAACCCCTTCACCTCCTCCAATGTACCGAACCAGCGTGTAGATGAGAAGGACAAAAATACACTCGAGAGGGGGCCCAATTTAGAGCCCCCTCCCCCCCCCCCCCCCTCTTAGAGAGGGCCCTTCTGCCAGCGGTAGCGTGAGCAAGCAATTGCAGGGTTGCGCCTCTGCCCTTTGGCGTAGTTGTATGCACTTGGCCACCAGGGCATATTTGAACAGGAACACTTGACGTGTTTTTTTGAGACAGGTGATCCGTCATGGTACGTGCACTTTCACGAGTGGAACAGTTCTTGTTATTTTTTTTGTTAAATTCCTGGCTTATCACATTCGGCTGAAGAGCTAGCTAGCCTCTCGATTAGCATGGTTGGCTACGTACGGTGCAAAATAAGTTCAACATACATATATAACAGACAGCCCATAGAATAACACTACCCAGAGACGAACACTACGCAGATGTTGAGGCGTTACGGGAGGGGGACACGCGATTGTAGGGCGGTGGCCACACACACGTCCGCTACGGCCACCACCCTGGGGGGCTGTGGGGGACGCTGTGATCCCTCCCAGCCCCAACCCTCAGAGAGGGACAGTATAAAAGGTGGGACCCGGGGAGCTGAGGGGCAGTTCGACTCAAGCAAGATGAAGAGCCAGTGAAGAAAGAAGATCGACTAGCCAGACCCTGGGACTCCTTTGGCTCGCTGTCCTTTTGAGGGCCGGGCGAAGCAAGCCAGGGTGCGACGCCAGAGCCGAGAGGGCCGATGTCCTTCTGAGGGCCGGGCTCGTGTGGCTGGTGATCGGGACCTGCGCCGAAGCTGGGCCAGGTCAGACAGCCTCCTGAGAGAGGACCAGGATAGCGGGAACTAGGGAGCTAGCGTGGGCTAAAGCTCGGGGAACGTTCCCTCTGTAGAGTACGGGTGAAGAGGCCGTTACCTTTTCAAATATCAGATTAGCCAATGTAGAGTGAAGTGTCTGTAATAAATACGTGTTGCCTCCAAAGAACAAGTCTCCGTCGTCAATAAGGCCACTACACATACACTAACACTACCCATAGACTAACACTACCCATAGACAAACACTACCCATACACTACCCTTAGACTAACACTGCCTAGAGACCCAACACTGCACCACCGATTAGCACGGTTGCCTAAGTACGGTGCCAAAGAAGTTCAGCGTACAATTGATCATAAGATTATATTATCCGGTGGTCCCAGTACCGATTCGTTGAAACCGCTCCAAAAGCTGTGATCGAGATCGGCGTGTGTGACAAAGTGTCAAATATATACGATACACTATACTCCTTATATAAATTAAACAATGAAAATCATGCACTACTGTTTATACATCACCCCCATGCTGCAGAGTCTTCGAGATTGAAGTGGCAAGTACGGCACAGTAAATACAGTAACTTTTTTAAAGTAGGATATACATTTTTGTCTATTTGTATCTTTATTTATGCCACTTTCATGTTGTAAACACATTTGAAATACTAAAAAAACGTGTAGTGTAGCAGCGCCGACTGGCGGCCAGAAGTAGCAATTGCGGGTGCACCCACCCAAGGGGAGACACTATACACGGCAGAGTCCACAAAGGGGGAAGAACTGGAGCAAGGGTCATGGAAGGTGATCCATCTTGAAGAAGCCCCCAGAACCAGCAAGAAGGTTTGAGAAGGGGGGCGTGGCCAGAGTGAGGCCGGGCCCCGCTGGAAGCCTAAAAGGGGATGAGAGAGGGAGCTCTGGGCTGTCCGTGGGAGTCGAGGTCGTCTCGTCGTTTCTGCGTCTTCATTGCCGCCGCTGTCGCCGCCGCCGTCGTCGCTGCCGTCTTTGTCATCGCTCGACATGGCCGCTGCTGGGTAGTCAGCCAGCTATCTAGTCAGTTAGCGCCATCGTTGCTAGCGGTCAGTGTTGTGTTATGTGCTCGTGAGTGGAAGTGCAAGTTGTGAGTGATAAATAAGGTCCCTCTGTAGTGTATTGTCTCTGGAGTCCTACATTAAACATGTACACAACACCCAAAAATATAATGTCATTCAAGAATGAGCAAAAATAAGCTATTTTAAAATAATGATTATTTGGTAATTGTCCGGCGTTTTTATTAAAACCCGAAGCCGCCGGATAATCGATAATCCACGGTACATACAGGTGCATATGTGTCCGATTATTTTTGACATCCACTTATTGGCTACATTCTTTGACAAGCACGAACATGGTCCTTCGGGAGGCAGGATGTGGCGTGGGAGTTTGGGGGGGGGGGGTCCCTGTTTTTAAATGTACCCAGGTAACTGACCACAAAAAAATTATCCTAAGAATATTTTTAGTTATTCAGTGTACATGTATAGATTCAGTTCGGGCTCTCATCCAGCAGTGGATTGACAAAAGGGCTTTGCATTCATATACTTGTTACATTTAGTCGTTTGCAGATGTAGAAGGTTTGGTCGAGGGACCTCGTGGGTCTCCATGTCTGATGTAGGAGAATATTTTGACTGGACGCCATGCATGTATATTGAACTTCTTTTGCACCGTATGTAGCCAACCGTGCTAATCAACTAAACTGTAAATTTTGATTTAAAGCTTTCGTGACTGCAGGGATTCATATTCTTGGTTCTTTCGGTAAAGTCACGTAGAAGGGAAACAATAAAATAATAAAAATATAAAACAATAAAATTATCACGACGTTTCGACTGCAACACAAGCAATCATCATCAGGTGTGAAAACCACATCAAGAAAATTTGAAAAAAGTGGCGGTTTTTTAACGTTAGCACCACGGATAGCGATTTGACAGTTTGTTCAGATGGACGAGTCCATCTATGTTCGGAAAAGAGGAGGGGGGAGACGAAAAATAATGGATGCGGTCTGAAAGCCACCTTAAGCGTGATCAATCAATTAAGACCCGAAATGGTTTATCAAATCCTTCCAATGATTGCTAAGCCAGAATCCATCTTCTCGGTTGAAATTGTCTCTTGTGTTTGTATATGTGGATAGCCTCATGAACGAATCTCTCATGGTAGCCAGATGGCTTGCAAAGAACCTCTGTTTTGGAGAAGTCAATGTCATGTGAACCTACTGAATTCTAACAATGATCTGCCACGGCCGAGGTGTTGGTCCTACCGTGTTTCAGGTCTGCTTTGTGTTCAAGAATGCGGTCCGAGACATGTCGTTTGGTTTCTCCAATGTAACTACTACCACAGAGGGAATTTAGTTTGTAGACGCCAGGGTACTGTATGTCCGGAATCACATCTTTTACAGACGGAACCAGATCACGGATTTTATGAGACTAACGCCATCCAGACTGCCACTCTGCGCCCAACCTTATGTAAGAGGTACGTGGATGACACTTTTGTCATCTGGCCACATGGCCGGCCTGCTCTAGACCAATTCTTCGACCACATCAATTCCATACACCCAGCCATCAGATTTACCATGGAAGTCGAAAAAGATGGCAAGCTACCTTTTTTGGATGTCCTAATAAAAAAGAGACCTGATGGTTCATTGAGCCACTCTGTCTACAGGAAAGCTACCCATACGGATGCTTACCTGAAACCGGATTCCCACCACCATCCATCCCAGACGAATTCCCTCATCAAGACTCTGCACCATAGAGCCCAATGCATATCTGACCAGGAACACATAGCCAGTGAACTCAAGCACGTACACCAAGCTCTTAAGGCTAATGGTTATTCCGACTACACAATCCGCAAAGTTATCACTCCAACCATGAAGAAGGACCCTCTTGAGGAGCCTTTCAAAACCATCACTTTACCCTACATTGCGGGGATCACAAAAAATATCTCCAAAATCCTGAATAAACACAAGATCCAGATCCGATTCAACACATTACATAAAATCCGTGATCTGGTTCTGTCTGTAAAAGATGTGATTCCGGACATACAGTACCCTGGCATCTACAAACTAAATTGCCTCTGTGGTAGTAGTTACATTGGAGAAACCAAACGACATGTCTTGGACCGCATTCGTGAACACAAAGCAGACCTAAAACACGGTAGGACCAACACCTCGGCCGTGGCAGATCATTGTTATAATTCAGTAGGTTCACATGACATTGACTTCTCCAAGACAGAGGTTCTTTGCAAGCCATCTGGCTACCATGAGAGATTCGTTCATGAGGCTATCCACATATACAAACACAAGAGACAATTTCAACTGAGAAGATAGATTCTGGCTTAGCAATCATTGGAAGGATTTGATAAACCATTTCGGGTCTTAATTGATTGATCACGCTTAAGGTGGCTTTCAGACCGCATCCATTATTTTTCGTCTCCCCCCTTCCTCTTTTCTGTCCATCTGAACAAACTGTCAAATCGCTATCCGTGGTGCTAACGTTAAAAAAACCGCCACTTTTTCAAATTTTCTTTATGTGGTTTTCACACCTGATGATGATTGCTTGTGTTGCAGTCGAAACGTGATAATTTTATTGTTTTATATTTTAATTTTATTGTTTCCCTTCTACGTGACTTTACCGAAAGAACCAAGAATATAAACTGTAAATTATTGTTTTTATTTCACCAGGTAAGCCCGACTGCGCTGCATAGCTCTTTTTCAGAACCGGCCACAAATGATTGCTCCACGAAGTGGTTTATCACATGGAAATATATCAGCCAAATAGCCACATTAATTTTAAGTGTGGAGGGAAAACCCGAAGGACCCTGAGAAAAATCCACGTGACCATGGGGAGAGAGACATGCAAACTCCAAATATCCAATTGTCAGGGTCGGGATCTAACCCACGACCCCCTGCATATCAGGCGAGGGTAGTTAACATCAAGCCACCATGGTGCCCTGTTCATAGGCATATAGGGAGGTCAAAGGACCTCCCTATATGCCTTTGACCTCCATGTGAGGTCAAAGGCAGGGCCATCCATAGGAAGGGTGCGGGGCACCGGGGCAAATCCCACTGTGAGCTCCCTCCCCCACGACGCCTGCACACTAAACCGGAAGTATTACATCTGAGACCATGACGCAGTGCGATTAGGGAGGGGGGGGGGGCAGTCGCCCCGATTCCCTGTGTACCCTGGGTACGGCTCCCTCTACAGAAAAAGGCACCTTAATTTTTTGTAACAGTCATATTTTGGTCTATTCTTCCACCGCCAACCAGACAAAACTATCCCATTGTTTCAACTGCCATGAAAACAACAACGGTCGATATGGGCGTTTTAATTTTCGCAGACCTCCTGTATGGATAATTCCCCCTAAAAACTATCTGCCACTTGAGTATGATGGCACCCAGATTGTGAGCGAAGTCGGAGGATGTTGCGCCTTCTCGCGAGTGATCGATATTCTCCACGTATCATGGCCATGTGTAACAGCTGTGTTGTCCATATTATTGGGTCTTTCGGTAAAGTCGCTTAGATAGGTTCAAAGAAAATAACAAAAAACTACGACGTTTCGATCGCAACACAAGCAATCGTTACCTTCTTTGAACCTTTCTACGTGACTTAACCGAAAGACCCAAGAATATGAATTCCTGCAGTCACGAAAGCTTTAAGTCAAGATTTAGCTGTGTGTAGGTTTGTCACCTCTGATTGAATGGGAAAAAAAACCCAGGACATATCACTGGAGGAAGAACAGCTCACGATACCGGGAAGAGGGGAACCGACTGCATGTGCATTCATTGTGTCTCGGCCTCACGGTGCGTTGCGTTGCACCACTATCCGAGTAGTTAACCTTGCATTCAATAAACTTTCAGAGCCAGGGTGAACATCCGACTCCAACGTATTTAATGAATAGAACGAAGTAAAACTGATGGAAAAACACAGCACAAAATATAGCATCTGTTAATACTTACAATATCAATACAATGAATGAACACTGCAGCATCATAACATTGTTTTAGTTAACATGAATCTCAATAATAGGTCCTGGATGGGCCAGGCACCAACATTAGCATTGAATAGCTATACAACAAGAGAATAAGCTACTGTGTTAAATAAGATCACTTTGTGGAATCACCATACTGCAGCCCAAATGTACAGCACTGTACACAACACTGAACTGTGGATGAGATACTTCTTCATCCTTGCTCTCAAGAATGCAATAAAGTTACATGAGCACAAGTCTGGCTTGACTTATCCAGTTACAAATAACATCCACAATAATGCAAGTGGCAGGCTTCATTGTTAATTAGGCCTCATATTTATCATAACAATTTAACAGCATTATAAAAGCGTTTACAAAATTATAACGGCAATCCTAACATTATAACAGCATTCCCAGTATTATAAGAACATAAACGAACTTACAGACAATGCTTCTTAAAGTTCCACAATGAACAGATGCACCCGTCTTCACTGAGACGCTAACTGTGCCTCCATTTTGTACTCTTTGCAATGGCTGACACCCCTGCCTGGCCTCGTGGCTTAGAGACCCTTAACTCGTAACTTCCTGGTCACGTGACCAAACTCAACACCATCATATCAGGAAGTTCCTGTGTAAACACACCCCCATATTATGCCGTGGGGCAGAACACATTGTATGCAGTGGTATATTATTATTATGTAACTGAAAAAAACTGATACTTTTAATGTGCTGGAAATACATAGCTTTCCCAGAACAGCAACATCAATAATCCTTAAAAAAATTATGACAAGTGACAACCCGAGCTGTTTAGATAGCAGCCAATGGGGCATGTGGCTTGACGCTTCGGGGCATCCGGTGGTGATGAGGACAGATTAGGTCCACCAATTTGTGCAATCAAAACCCAGACATTTATCACTCGGAACGAGGTCTGTTATCGCAGTACACTCCTGTCATAACGTTCAACACGAAAACCCATGAAAGATATCGATATAAATCAGTTGCTGTGACCCGGACACACGAAAGCCAATTTCGTGGACTGTCAAACCGGGACCCAATGATAGATAAGGAGCAGTGGTGGGGAAGGGAATTCAGTTTCAGAGTACTGTACATTTGTTGGGGCACTTACTGAGCGTCACTGACCCGCACCTCCGATAAGCACGGTTGGCTACGTACGGCGCGAAAGAAGTTCAACATACGTACACCCACATACATACGTACAAGTGCAGTCAGCTCAACTGGAAAAAATGCAGCAAGGGCGATGCAGGCTGTGTGTCGAGTGTGTGGCGGTGCAGTGGTTGGCACACTGTGCTTTACATTCTTGGTGGACCTGGGTAAAATTATCAACTGTGTTCTAACGACAACGGCAAGTGATATGTGATCTCCGAGTTGAGCTCTCTCCTAAGGCGGGTATCTAATGCAGCGTTTAAACTGCAGCATTGGCAGGGCCGGACCAACGACATATTGGAGGGCCAGGGCAAAATTCCAGATGAGGTCTCTTCTGAGGTCTGATTAAATCTCTGAGGATCAGGGCAAAACCTATGCCTTTCTTCAGGGCTCTGAGAAATGGAAGGCACAGGGTGGTCGAACACGGTGCTGACCACACTACTACCCATTGGTGTGGGAATGCTAGCGTTAAAAGGTGCTCACCAACATTGCTTGCCCCTGTGATCTGTACATCTTAAAAGCTGGATGGATATGATGTGTCTGCGTGTGAGTGCGACTTCTCTCACACAGGAGAAGAGATTTACTGGCGCCCGTTTTTGGAGATTTGATTTATAGATTCTTTTTAAGGAATCTATTCTAAGCCAGCTTGACTCTGAGCTGCTCACTGTAGGCTCCGATTTGCTATCTCGGTCCTCTCGTGTTACCGAATCAATTACATAACCGGACTAAAACTTCCCACTGGCCTACGTGTCCTTGTCGTTGTGAGTTAAAATACATCTAAATGTTCGAGTTTGATAACATCAGTCACTGTTAATTCTCAGTTTGCACAACGCTTGTGACAAGTTCCCGTTTGCAGACACACGCTGCAATTGTTTTTGCTTGTCGCCACAAAATGTACCTTGTGACGGATGCTACCTCGGTGCAATGTGCAACACCGCTGGACTTGTAAATCCAGGAGTCGTCCGTTCGATCTCCAGGCGCGGCACTTTAAATAATGGAAACGTTCCTGAAATCTTACCGCCTGCTGCCGACCCAGCAGTGCGAATGGGTGCACGGCAGCGAGTGGATCGACGGGGTGCGTGCGGTGGGGTAAAAGCAAGGCCGTAGCCATGGAGTGAACATTGGGGGTGGGGGGACCAAATCTTCCAGGTGGTCTGGGGGTACCCCCCCCCCTCCCCCTGAAAAAAAATCTAAATTTGAAAACGAATTTCCTGCCATTTCTTGCCTAAAATATACAAAAAATTCACTAACGCATAGGATGGACTTTTTTTTACAATAATGTCTAATAGTGTATTGTATTACATTGCTCTGTTTTTTTGTTTTTTTTAGCTTTTCATGTTTCATTGTATGTAATGGCAGAGATTAGGGATTAATAAAGTACAACCATAACCACAATCATATAAACAGAATAAACATAAATCTATTTTATAGCAATATGTTGGGGGTGACATTTTGAGCATATTTGAATATTGGGGGGGGGGGGGGATGTATTCCCCCCCCCCCCCAATATATATTATAATTACGGTCTTGGGGTAAAGTGTGGGGGTACTTCGGCCTCTTCCAAATTGACCCTGTTGGAACAGCAGGCCAACGTTCCGTCGAGAGGCGCTCTATACGGAGATCACGCCAGTCGGAGGCCTTTCTGCCAGCAGTGGTGTGAGAAGGGAACTAAAGGGCTTCCCCTTTCCCCCGCATCTTTTACTGACTCGATATATTAAGGACCGTTAAGGGGACCTGTGTGTGTTGGCTTTGCCAAAGCGTCAACTTTACGCCACGCGCACGCGCGTGCATTAATTCGATTAAAACCTGTATTGTTTCCCCGCTGCCTGTAGTTATGTAAATAGCCTGCCAAAAAAAACATTAGCAACCTGCAGCATGTACAACATTCTTTGGCACGTGTCGTGACGGGTACTGCACGATCCGCGACCGTGTCCGCTCGGTGCTCGCTGAGCTGCATCGGCTTCCAGTTGCATTGTAAGGTCGCGCTTATTACAAACTAGCTTAACTACCCGGCTTCGCCCGGGACTTGGATTCACCACGCCCGGTCGCCTTTGTCTCCCCAATGGCGATGTTCACAGACCACACCAGTTACGCGTTTGAGGCTGAGTCGACCTAGGGGAGGCCCAGGACCGGTTCAAATAATCGTCACCGGTGGTGGCCGTGAGCGGGAATCGAACTCGGGTCGCCGGGTTCGTAGGGCGGCGCGCTAACCGCTACACTACAATGCGCTACGCTTCCACGTGCGCGGGTCACGTGACAGATTTGACGTCACAGCTCACTTGCCGTGCAAAAAATAAATGCATTATTGAGCTCCCCCAAAAAAACAAAAGTGTATTTTTATAATTTTTGCATGGTGTACAGTCTGGAAAGTACCCACATGGCAAATTTCAAGTTTGTTGCATGTCGGGAAAGTACGCTAAACATTTTGAACAGACACATAATCACAACTTTGCCTTTTATGTATATGGAGATATGTGCTTGCCACAAATGGACTACAATACCTTGCTGATCTTATGAAGGAGCATAAACCATCATCACGTGAACTCCGGAAGTCATCGTCGCAGCGGCTTTTGGCTCAGCCGTCGAACAAAGACGGTGGTCACCGCATCGCGCAGCGCTTTCAGATCCGCTTCTACGGCCGTCTGGAACGCTCTTCCTTCCTACATTATAAATGCATTATTGTGGGCTTACCAACACTGTGACTGAGACAAGGCGCGCAGTGCGGGAAAGAGGCGCGGACGGAAGTGGTAAATAATAAAATAATGGGCGGGCCACGTAATCGGACTCACCGCTCTCACCTCCTGCTGCTGTTGTGCGGCCCGGTTCCTAACAGGGGGTTGGGGACCCCTGCTCTATTGCTTGAAGTGTGGGGCGTTGGTAACGATTAGTAAATGCCTCTGGCACCCTCTGGTGGATAACAGCAAGTACTGAGAGCCACTGGGGAGCGGTGGTGCAGCGGTTAGCGCGATGCGCTGGAACCCCGGCAGCCCGAGTTCGATTCCCGCTCACGACCAACACCAGTGACGATTATCTGAACCAATCCTGGGGCCTCCCCTCGGTCGACTCAGCCTTAAATGAGAACCTGGTGCCGTGTGTAAACATCGCCACTTGGGGAGACAGAGGAGGCCAGGGGTGGTGCTGGTCACCCACCCCCTCGTGTGCTGTGCCATCCTTCATAGGTGCTCGCGAACAGCACTTGCCCCAACAGCTGCTAAGGGGATACGGGGGATCTTTGAAGGCGTGGTGTTCGGGCTGTTGGCACCGAAACGGTGGAAGACGTTCAAATAGGGGGTCGTCCCTAAATGACGTCACGCGATTTTGGACCCCCCCCCCCCTCGTCACACGGCGTCACAAAAAGTCAGACCCCCTCAAATATGACGTCACAAAGCTCTGCCCCCCCCCTCCAAAAAAACATGCTTCAAAACGCTTTAAACTATTGCCATTGTAGTGCGTATTTAATATGGCGCTGCACTCTGATGTTGTAGGAGAAAACATTTATTTTAAAAGTCTATTTAATTAGGTATATTATCAGAGCATGTTTTACTGGTAGGAACCGCCTGGTTATTACACCACCAGCCCACAGGGGATTATTGTGTCCGTCCGTCCGTCGTGCATCCAAAAATGGGAGGGGTGGGGCTGGGTGGAGAGGGGAGGGGCTGGGTGGGGGGGTTAGGGGTGTGGGGAGGTTAGGGGTGTGTGGGGGGGGTTAGGGGTGGGTGGGGGTTAGGGGTGTGTGGGGGGGGGGTTAGGGGTGTCGGGGGGTTAGGGGGTGGTGTGAGGGGGTGTGGGAGTGTGAGGGGGTGGGGTCGGGAGGGGAGTGTAAGGGGGTTAAGGGGTGTGGGAGTGTGAGGGGGGGCTAGGGGGTGGGGGGAGTGTGAGTGGGTGGGGGGGTTAGGGGTGTGGGGGGGGGTGTGAGGGGGTGGGGGGGTGGGAGTGTGAGGGGGTGGGGGGGAATCCCTCTGACGTCGTCGAACTGGTGACGTCACCGCCCGTGCGTGGTGACCACTTGTCGGCGCGAACCCCGCGACAGCCGTCTCAGTGACGTCAATGACCGAAGGCGAAGTATCGGCTGGCGATAATGACACAACCATCCGCGCCAAGGCCGTCGTTTGAGGCCGAGTCGACCTAAGGGGTTGGAGGGGGTCCCAGGACCGGTTCGGATCATCGTCACCGGTGTTTGGTGGCCGCGGACGCGGCCCCGGGGTTCGTTGCGCAGCGCTGAACGTCACTTCCTCTCACAATCCTTTACGGTCTCGTTTTGTAAACGTCACATCCGCTTATAGCAACCCGGCCGTGCTGCTTGGCGACAAACGAGCGGCGCTTGCGACAGAGCGATTTATAAATTATGTTAATGTTAAAGGCAGCCAATCAGCGTCAAGGGGCGGCCCAATCCGCGGCAGAATTTCTTATAAATTATGTTAATCAAAATTCAGCCAATCAGCGTCCAGGGGCCGCCTAATATGGAGGGCTTTTTCTCGAGAAATTGGGCGCAATCCAATCCTGTTACAGCGCTCTTGCACGGGTTCGGCCTCAGCCTCCGCCCCCACTTCAGTCGGCCACGCCCACTGAGGCGTAGCCTCGCCCATTCCCCCCAAGCCCCCGCCCACCCAGACCTAGCCCCCCCCCATCCTCCCCCAAAACCCCGCCCGCCCAGACCCAGCCACTCCCATTCCCGCCAAGATCCCCGCCCACCCCCGCCGTCTGCCACGCCCCCCGCCGAGTCGTCTCTGCCACTGGCCGTCCTCGTAGTTTTCCCCGCCCACTTTCTGACGTAGGCCCCGCCTCCGCGGCGGTGGTTGTTGGTGGTGGTGGGGGTGTGTGAAAGGAGGAAGAGGTTCCGAGTCTGCGATGGAGGCGGCCGAGTCGCCACGGCAAAAGTTGTCGGCGAATTTGCACCCTCGAAACCTCGGCGGCCGCGACAAATAATCGCCAGCCCCTGGCGCGTTCGTTGAAGGGGCCGCGAAACCCCCCCCCGTTCCGAGCCGTTTTCTAAAGCCGAAATGCGTCGGGCCGCGATGAGCGTGGTGGGGCCTTAGCGACCGGGGCAAGCCGAACGCACGCGACCTCGGCGGCCGTGAAATAATTATCAATCAAAATTAATACTAATACTACTGCTGCTGCTGTTGTTAGGGCACGAGCCTCTGCTCGACTGTGCGAAAGTGTCTCGCCGGCGATCGTGCGTGGCGGCGTCTTCGGCGGGCGAGGGGGGTTCGAATATTTTGTTGTTGTTGTTTGGGCCGACCGGGAGGAGGAAGATGGAGGTGGATGGCAGTGGATATCGACGGGCGAGGAAGAAGGCCATCAAAGAGGGCCTTGAATTTCTGCAGTGAGACTCCGCGTGCACAACAACAACAACACCAACACGATCACCTTCGGGCGTGGATTTGAGAGAACGGATAACGTTGTGGGGTTCGAGGCGGCGGCGGTGATGGTGGTAGTGTCATATGGCCTGGCAACGCCGCTGAGGCCTGGAAACGCTTGGGTGGTGAGGGGTGGTGGTGGTGGTGGGGGATTTGGTTTGGTTGTCAAGCCACGCACTTGAGGTGTTATTTTAATTATCGGACAGGTTTGTATCTCTCCTCTCGTGAGATTTGCGGTGTTTTAGAAACCTTGATTGCCGCGAGAAATGTGTGGGGACATTGCCCCCCGCTCCTCCTCCTCCCCGAATGTAAGTGAACTTGAAGTCTTGTTTCCCTGGGTTTCGATTTAGACGTACACAGTGTGTGGTGTGTTGTGTGTGTGTGCGCCTGCCGTTCCTGAACGAAGATCGTGTATGTTGGCGAGATAGCTTGGGGAGTAAAGTCGTTTTAATCCAGCAGGGCTATTTGATCATGCGCTGCTGCTGCTGCTGCTCAATTGAAAAAAAGGTTGCGTCTTCTCGTTCGGCAAGTTAAATGCACTTACCGAAAACATCTGGCAGTGCATTAATCGTCCTGTGTACAGTCGGTAGCATGGCCACCACATGTTAAATATAAAGTACAGCAGTAACGTTTTGTTTCGACGTTGTTTGGTGTGAACTCTGCAAAAGGATTTTTTTAAAATATATATAATGGGAAACTCGTTTTAGAGTGCATGAAATGCACGTTATAGCTAATACCCGTAGTGCACAATGCAATTTTGCTAAAACCAGCATGAAAAGTACACAGTTTGAACCGACGGTCTGTCTTGAGTGTTCATGGAGTAGCCACTATGTTAACTAGTCGATTGCGCAGTTTATAAACTTTCAACTGCTCTTGTTTAGTGACAAAACTTAAACCTGTCTTCTTTGCAATTGCAACTACCCTTTGAAGAATTGACACAAGGTTCCTCTTAACTTTTTCGGTTCCTGTTTGCCATAAAAAAAACCTGTTGTAGCGGTTGTGTTGGCAGTCGTTTAGGGTTAGGGTCCAAATGGTTCGGGTGTGCCTTCTGCCTAAATCTAGGTTTTCTTTGTCCCAGTATTGGCTTAAAAATATATATTTAATTTTGGGTGACTATCTTAACTGGCCAAAACTGCCATGGGTTTATAGACAGTCGTGGCTACGGGTGTAACGAGTATACTGACAGCAGAAACACAAGTAGTGTTGTTATAGGTTAACTTTAAAGACCACTACGATCGGTGTTTTTTTGTTTTAAGATGCCCGTCGAGCAATCCCACGATGGGATGTACCTGCTCCCACATTGTCACTGGATGATGGCACTTTCTTGCGGGTGCCTTTCAAGTTCTGTTACTAAGCAGTATGCTGGTGTGTGTCTGTCCATGTTTAGGTCTCCGCTGCCGTTTGCTGGTTCCGATGAAGAGTACAAGGTATGGTCTCTTGTGTTGTAGACACAATTCGAATGCTGCTTACTGCGTGTGTGTGTTAGCACATTGCTACGGGGGAGCCAGTAGTGTTGCGATTAGTGCGCCGCGCTACGAACCTGACGACCGAAGTTCAATTCCCGCTCACGGTCAACACCGGTGACGATTATCTGAACCGGTCCTGGGCCGCCCCTCTGTCGACTCAGCCTCAAATGAGTACTTGGTGCAGTGTGTAAACATCGCCACTCGGGAGACAAAGGCGGCCGGGCGCGGTGTTGGCCACCCACCCTCTCGTGCGCCGTATCGGCCTTCATAGGTGCTACCAGTGCTTGCCCTAACAGTCTTTTAAGGCTGTACGGGGGATCTTTGTCATTGGACATCGCTACGCGGCCGGCAATCCGAGTTAAATTTGCAGTTACGGCTAACTTCGGTGGTGAGTGATATATCTAAACTGGTTCCGATTACTATCGGTTAAAATTTGCCTTAAAAGAGTGCCTGATTCTGTTTGCCGGGTGTGGTGCTTAGCCACAGTGCCTAAATTGTTTGCCTTGCTGGTCTTGGTAGCATCTGGTGCTGTGTGTAATTAGCGGGGGGGAGGGGGGTAAATTCCGGTGGCGAGGTGTGATGTGTGAAATATTGGCCACCATGGCCGTATTGGGCCATGGGTGCGATGGTGGCAAGATAACTCCCAGGCCTGGTATACAGGAGGTCGTGGGTTCTATCCCGACCCTGACAATGCCTGTATATTTGTAGTTTTGCATGTCTCTCTCTCCCCGTGGTGACGTGGATTTTTTCTCCGTTTCTTCCCTCCACATTTAGAAGCAACGTGCGTTTAGTGTATTTGGCTGCTGCTATAAATTTCTACGTGATAAGCCACTAAGGTGAGCTATCATTTGTGGCCAGGTCGCTTCTGAAGAAGGTGGGCCTTACCTGGTAAAATAAAAAAAGTGTTAAATAGTTTAAATATGTGCTTACTAGCATCAGTTGCCCGAACAGTGTGTTTTGCAATACGGGGAACTTGTGCAAATAGAAAATATTGTGCCTGCCACTTGGTGGATATAATGGAAAAGTTTGATCATGACAGTGAGATATTTATGGTAAACACCGACTTGTATGGATTGCTTACAAATAGTCCACATTGCTGATTTAAAATGTTTTAACGTCATTTGTGATTGAAACGAATTTCGTGATGTGAAATTTGTGAGATGGAACAAAAATGAGCATTCACTTTCACTATTGGTCATTCGGTCTAAATATCTATGGGCATTGCTGTGTAATCACGTGGGTCGTTTTGATAACTGTTGCAACAGACGCTGAAGAAATGGAGACTGGACAATTAGTGGGTTGACACAAACTTAAAAGTACAAGGTGGAGAGGGCTAGAACCGCCATGAACCACCAGCATGCCGCTGTCATTTTGCAGAGATCTTCCCATTGGTTACAGTCATTAAAAGCAAATCAATGGTGTGTGCAGTGTTGACGATTTTTTGTTTGTTAAATACTTGAACACTCTGTTGGTCGTGACACACACGGTTGGGGGGGCAGGGTTTGGGTTTGTGGAGGTTAACATATGCATTCATTTCATTTGTACATTAGGTAGTTACACTTTTCTTCTTAGCACCACGTGCCGGCTATCACAAAAGCAACTGCGTCTCACGTATAGGTATAGTCCGTCAGTAGGGGGCGGGCGGGGGGGGGGGCGGCGATGATGCTACCTGCAGTTTGCCACCATTACATAATGTGCGCGCGTAAACTTCTGACGTTTGACAAATTGGAACAGTTGAGGCACCCCTGTGGCCTTTTCTGTCTTTCGAGCGATGCCGCGGGATCGTTTGACCACCGTCTGTGACGGCAGACGGTGCGGACTCGTGGCCACTCCGCCTGCGGTTGTAAGCGAAGGGGTTGCCGCTGAGCGGCGTGTAAGCGCCAACCTTGAGTGACAAGGGGTGGCAAATGTGCCACATCCGCCGCCTTTTAAAGTCAAATTAATTGAGTGGGCACCATTGGTGCACGTGCTAAAACACGTAACTGCCTGGACACGGGGTGAAATGTCGAGAGCCTTTTCTCTTGAGGAAATGACTCTCTCGCGTGAACTATATTAGGCAACTTTTTATGTTTAAACAGGTTTTACGTCAGCGTGTAAATACCTGTTTTGTTCGGAGCGGCCTGCTTGGGTTGTGAGTCCAGTTTGTTGATGAGGCTTTCAGCTTCTTCGCTCGCAATCCTCAACTTCGGAATGCCGTCTGATTCTCTCTTTTCGCCAAACTCTTCTCACGTTGCGCAATTCAAAGAAATAAGTTGACTTTTAGCTCGGGGTGAGCAGCTACAAAATGGGACCTTTTTGCTAATATAAAAGTATGAAAAAATAATAAGAATAGGTTTTACCCTTTGAAAAAATAATAATGGGTTTTACCTTCTCTGGCAATAAAACGGGTCTTAAGATGTTCAAGCACCAAATATAAACCTTTTGCAAGGAGATCAAGTCTGCATGAACCACACCCAGTACTTGTGGTGAACAGGCAAAGAAACATGTTCTGATAATATACTGGCATTGTCTTTGAAACTGATTGGCCTACACCAGAGACAGCTTGAACATCTTAACACCTGTTTTTTGCCAGAAAGGGTAACACCTGTTCTTTCTTTTTTTTCACACTTTGGTACTGGCAAAAAGGTCCCATTTTGTAGCTGCTCAATCCCAGGCTATGAATGCCATGATAGTGCATTGTCTTTGTGCTGTTCCCCTTTTTGGCGTTCTCTGGTCTGACACTGGTGAGATCAGGCCCCAAATAAGTCTGTCTTTGGTGTAGGTCAATCAGTTTCAAAGACAATGCAAGTATATTATCAGAGCATGTTTCTGTTTGCATGTTCACCACAAGTATGTGTGGTTAATGCAGGCTTGATTCCTTGAAAAACGCTTTTATTTGGTGTTTGAACATCTTAACACCTGTTTTTTTGCCGGAAAGGGGAAAACCTTAATCCTTATTTTTTTTTTCATAAATGTGTTGACTCTCATCCGTTACTCCTTCGTGGGTGCTTTTTATGTTGGTGGCCACTGGGAATTCGTGACCTTTTCGCCAGTACTCAGAAACTGTGATTCAAACAATGTTCATACTAGAAATGCTTAATCGCACAGTGCTGCTTGGGATTTGATATGCAGTAATCTCTCGTTACTCACGAACTTCCTGTCCGCGATTTTTGGTTATCCGCGAATCGCATCTGGAGCTTTGCATGACTGCTGCATCATCGAGAGAGAGAGACGAAGTGATTGGATAAGGTGATGAGAGATAAAGTGATGAGATAAATAGATGTGTTATGGTAATTTCCATGTATTTAATAGATTATTAATGTATTTCTTTCAGGTAATTCATTCGAAAGATAGGTTTCCGTAGGCCAACATCATTATCAGCGAAATGTGCTATTCACGAGCATCTCTGGGACGTACCCCTCTCAATTTTGTGGGAAGATCTCTGAGCTTTGGAGGGTCATGGATCGCAAATATATTTACACTAAACGCCTGCACGGATGCGTGCTCTGTGCGCGCAAATCATATTGGCAGATAGCCGTGACAATGCAAGCGAATTTCGCAAGCGGCGTCGGTTTTTCGAACGTTCGCCGCGCCTGTGTGAACTTGCACCGACACCACAGCCACACTTGTGGATGGCGACCGCCGGCTCGCGCCGACCCACGGCTCGGGAATCCTCGGAATTTGTAAAGTTGCCACGCCACCACCCACCTTCGGTCCTTACGGGACGCGGCTGTGCATCATTGCGTTAATTTATCTTAAGTTGAACACTTGGGTTTTCGCGACTAATATTATCCATGAGGTTTTATTTTGGGTTAGAACGCGTAAATATAAATGTCGTTAAACCCGCCGCCACCTGACAGCCAATTAATAAGGTGGCAAGCCTTACTAATTGGCTGTGTCGTGTGGTAGCACGTTTAACGACACACTCATATTGACACGATCTAACTCAAAGTAAAACCTCAATTTTGGAATTTATCTTCAGTCAATACCAGCTGATGCAGTCTGCTCTGCTGGGCGGCTCTTTGGCGAACGATTTCCTCATCCTTCTCGAGCAGATTGCGTTGGATTTTTCTTCTCGTGTCATCTGGAATCTGCTCTGATCTCTGAGAAATTGATACATATTTTTATTTCCCTTGTATGAATCGGGTGTCCAGCGTAATCGGTCTTCGACTCCTGCGACATCACGCTCACAGTACCTCTGTTGCGGTTCTGACAATCGTTGAACAGGCTGCAGGAGCGGGGGGGGGGGTGTTTTGTTTCATGAAATGCCTTGGCAATGTTTAATATCAATGCCTTTATCTTCTGTTGTCTCCTTCTTGCCGTTTTGGTTATGAGCTCTTGTTTTTATGGGAGGCATTTGATTTGGTGCCTTTAAATTGTAATGCAGCAGTGTTTTACCAAGAAAGCATGTTGGACTGTGGCCCTCTTGTGTATGTATGTACGTTGAACTTCTTTCTTACATAGGCAACCGCGCTTATCGGAGGTGCGTGGGAAGGACAACAAACTAAACACAAAAAGCAGTTTTAGGAAATGCGTTTTCAATCTAACTTTAAAAGTGCACAGCTCCCAGTGGCTTACTGATATCGGAAGGAAGAGCATTCCAGACGGCCGCAGATGCGCATCTGAAAGCACGCGATGCGGTGACCGTCTTTGTTCGATGGTTGGCCAAAAGCCGCTGCGAGAATCATCGGATTTTGCACGATGGTTTATGCTCCATCAAGGCATTGTGGTTAATTTCTGGCAAGTGAGTGTGAAGTCACTGTTGGATAGCAATCGTTGCGTTGGTTTTCTCTTTTGATTATTAAGGAGCAGGTGGAATCCCATTAAGCAAAATCGATCTCTTCTTAATCTGTACAGTATTCCATGTGGCACCCACAGTATATCTGTGAAATCCACAGACTTTGCTATTTAATGCGTTGGGCATCTTTTTGTTTTCTGTATGGGAATAAAACACCCATCCTTTTTATAAATTGTCAAAGATCCAGAGCGCAATGCCTCTCTGTGGCGCCTGCATTGAGTTTTGCATCGCAGTGAAGTGTTGAAGATGGATTGAACCTATGAATCTTATGAATGAACGCGTACATGAATGGAAATATGCTTGCACTTATTCAGACTTCTGTAAGTGTATCTGTTTAATAAGCCACAAGGCCATCTGCAGATTAGTGTGCGAGCTGCTGTTGATTAGAACATTGTGACGACATTCAACCGGGGACAAACTACTGTACATAACGGCTGTATAAAGTTCAATGATACATGTGACTGAATTGTAAACTTTGGTTAGGCCTCATTTTTGAAGACTACTTAGAAATATTGCTGAGGTTGACTCCCTCTCTCTGCCCCCCCCCCTGCCCCAATAAATATCAATAATATATTTATCCTGTCAAGATTTCTGGGTTGTAGAGACTCCGTCGTGCAGATTTTAATTTTTAAAAAGCCTTTCCACTCATAAAAATTCAGCGTAGGGCATCCAGTGGTGTCAAGGCGCACTGTTTTAGGGCGCGCTGTTTTAGGGCGCTGATTAAAATGGGGGCACGTCTACCACCAGCACAAGTCAGACTTGCCAGCGCCTCTTGCGTCGCCTGCAGTCTTTTAGCCGCACTGCCCACGTGGAATAAGATAAATAAAATTGAGAAGTACGGACTGTTCATCGATTTGGGTGCCTCGGAGGTCGTTTCCAACGGGTTCAAAGCCAGTTTTAATAATTTCTTCCCTGCAAATTAAGTTTAACTTTCAATTTCTTTTTTTAAACAATTGATCCTTTGGTTTGGAGTGTATAGCCTTTATAGGGTCTGCGGGCATGGCCATATATTTACTGCTTTACCTGCCATCACATAATCTTGAAATAAACTGCGCTAGATCGCTCGTGGAGTTGGGCAAGTGGCGGTGCAAGGCGGCACAGTGGTTAGTGCACAGTGCTATGCAGCCAGTCTTTTTGTCTCAGCCACTGATAACATCAATTCCACGTCATTTCTGAATCGGTCCATCACAAACCCACACTGACCAGCATGGTACTGGACGTTTAGCCAAATAACCCCCGTGTCTTAACAGGCCCTCATCCAGCTGTCAACTGAAAAAGGCCTCTAATAAAAATGCCCTCTACTGCATTGAAGGTGATTCGTAGGGCGAAAACTGCAACAGGGCAATGCTTGAACTATTAAACTGAGCCTACAATTGGTAAGTGTTGGCTCTCAAAAGCCTCCTCGCGTGCTTTCAGGGGTGGTACCAGGCGTTGTTCGGTACAATGTCCGACGTCTCGCCTGATGCATTTTCGAAAATGGGACCTCCTGCAGTAGCTCCCAGAGAGTGGGGCGAAACGCCGGACATCGCGACGAACGGCACGCAGCCTACGGCCCCCGCGAAAAAAAATCCTGCACGGCGGTCGGTTCTCATTAATATATCCCCCACGTCGCTCTTCGCGCGGATTAGACGGGCGAATGCACGCGGCCCGTCCTAACGCTCGTCCTCCCCCGCTGTTCCCGTCTGCTGCACAGGGCTACCTGCACCGGTTGGTATGCGGCCTGCGGGACGAGGGAAATCAGCTGTACCGCGAGGGGCAGGCGCTGCGCGCGCACGAGATGTACTCGGAGGCGCTGGGCGTGTGCGCCTACATGCACGACATCGAGGGCTTCCCCAGCGAATCTGGCGTCGTGGAGAAGCTCTACGTCAACCGCGCCACGTGCCTCCTCGGAATGGTGCGGGATCGTTCGTGGGCCTTTGGAGGGATCCATTGAGCTGTGTTATGAAGCCCCCTTTTTCTCGTTTTTATTTTTTGCACGGATGTTCCGGTAAGGGGGGAGGTTGGGCACGGGGGGGGTCAGAAAGTGACAACAACAAACGATACAAAAAATACAATAGCCGTTGATTTGTTGACGCTTACGCTCGCCGTGCGTGCGTGCGTGCCTGCAATGGCCTGCGCCTAAGAATCGATTATTTATGATGGTGATTGTCGACCATGTAGGATAATATTCTGTTTCGGCAAATTGAATGAATGGTTTTTGGGTTAGATCTCGTAAGTATAAATGTATACTCTTTGGTTCTTTCAGTAAAGTCACGTAGGTAGAAAAAAAATAATATAAAACAAATCACGACGTTTCAATTGCAACACAAGTAATCTTCATCAGGTGGAACAACCACAGCAAGAAAAAACGCTGAAGTAGGCGAGAGAGCTGCCGTGGCAAGAGGTTGCGATCGAAACGTCACGATTCATAATGAGTTAAATGATGACGTCACCCTGCTGTTCTATTTAAGACCGGGAGCAAGTGAGGGCTTTACCATTCTGGCGAATTGCCCGATGATGCTGGATGTAATTACCAGCGAAACGTCGTACTCAAACTGTAAATGGTGTGTATTCACTCTTCAACACACCGGTGGGCTAAAGTAGTGAACTATTTGTCTTTTGTCAACGTGACACTTTTTTGCTGATTGGCCGTGTCGGGTGGTGGAGGGTTACGACACATAAATAACGCGATCTAACCCAAAAACCTTTGTTATGAATAATATTGGTCGCGAAAGCCTACGTGTTAAACTGAAACGTCGTGATTTGTTTTATTTTATTTTTCTACCTACGTGACTTTACCGAAAGAACCAAAGGGTATGGATTCCTGCAGTCCCGAAAGCTTCAAATCAAGATGATAAATGTTGTGTCGTAACCCTCCACCACCCGACAGCCAGTTAGTAAGGGATTTGTCACGTAAACAAAAGCGGAAATGAGTTACTACTTCAGCCCAACGTGGAAAGCGCACGTGCAAACCTACTGCCGTGGATGGCACCCTTGGGTTCGCACATCTGGCATGCGGTTATCGGTTAAATGAGGCTACACGCGAGACGGGCGTGAAATATAAACGGCGCAGACAAACACAAACGGGAGCAGAAACGCGCGAGTCGGACGACCTCGAACGAGACCGAAAACACTTCACGAATCGTTTTGTGCGACCGAGGAAAGTGACGATTCGTCGAAGCTCGAGTACGTGCTTATGTACGTACTTATGTATTTACGTCGAAACGTCTTCGTGTACGGCTAAAAATAATAAACTGGGTCGAGATACGGTGGTTGGCGGCGGCGGCGTTGAGACGAGACGTCATTTTTGCCGGCGTCACGAGCTATGCTTATCTTGAAGAAAGTGGAAGTGAAAACATTTGTGCACGCAGGTGAAACTCTGCAGGGAAATCCATTGCGGTGACTATGTACATCTGCAAACATGTTGAACTTCTTCCGCACCGTACGTAGCCAACCGTGCTTAATCGGAGGTGCGGCTGGGGGGGTGGGGGGGTGGGGGGGGGGTGGGGGACGGTCAACAAATTATCTTGTCTCCCGTGTTAGTCTACGGGTTTCTCTGCTGGTCTGTGGGTTCAAACAAGCGAGTATGTATGTCAGTATTGCCTTGGCACATTCAGCCTTGGTACAGTCTAAAGGCAGGTGCCCTTTGGTCGTTGCTTATCAAATGTAGCAGTATTCGTGGCACTGTCTCCCTGCTGAAACACCCACGCATGTCGGGGGGGGGGGGGGGTACTCGCTTTAAGCGGCCCTATAAACGAGTCCACACTTTTTTTCCGTGAGCGGGGATGCCCACTGTTGGCTTGCCGCGGGGGGGGGGGGGGGGGGAAGGGGTACTTGTTTTAACAGTCCGGTGAAATTTAAAAAAATGTTTAAATAGTTTAAATTGGCGTTGGGAAAACATGCCAATGCTGAAAAGTTACCTGAGAATTATTCGATGGGCATTTCAGCGTTCGCCCGTTGTTCGCGCGGGACGCGTTTCCGCAGTTGCTCGTGAACGGCAAAGTTCACGGATACGCTGTCCGTGAATAAGCTGTTGAATACATGACCAATGATCATAATAACTGAAGAAGAAATTGGTTATAATCACCTTAAAGTAAATAAAACAAATTATATTAAGTATTAATACTTTATAAATTAACTTTATCTCTCCTCACTTTCCTCTCATCACTTTATCTCTCATCGCTTTATCTCTCATCACTTTATCTCTCGTCACTTTATCTCTCATCACTTTATCTCTCATCACTTTATCGTCACTTTATCTCTCGTCACTTTATCTCTCATCACTTTATCTCTCATCACTTTATCTCTCATCACTTTATCGTCACTTTATCTCTCATCACTTTATCTCTCATCACTTTATCTCTCATCGCTTTATCTCTCGTCACTTTATCTCTCGTCACTTTATCTCTCATCACTTTATCTCTCATCACTTTATATCTCGTCACTTTATCTCTCATCACTTTATCTCTCGTCGCTTTATCTCTCGTCGCTTTATCTCTCGTCGCTTTATCTCTCGTCGCTTTATCTCGCATGATTTTGTCTCATCAGTTTTTCTCTCAATGCAGTCGTGTAGCATTCCAGATGCAATTCGTGGATAGCCAAAATCGTGGATAGCAATTTTGTGAATGAACGAGTGAACCCCGTACATTTTTATTCACGCAGCACCTCCAAATGCCGTATGTCTCATGGTGCCAGAATGAAGGCAGTAGTTTAAATAATAACGAGAGAATCGCTGAATGATCAAAGCCCTTGCAGACCAAATACAGTGCCCGCCCGCCCACCTCGCCTCTGTAGTTGAGCGCCGCTTTGGATTCCGATTCGTGAGAACCACATTGAGTTGAGGCTCTCGCTCTTGACAACAGCGCCCCCTGGGCAGCTTTCACATTATGATTGCCCCCTTTTTTGTTAAAAAAAATTTCATTAAAAATGTATTCTAGTCTTGTTAAAAATGGAAACACATGGCTGCTTAACTCATAACCACATTCCAGATGTGCGAAGCCGATGGTGCCGTCCAGGGCAGTAGGTTTGCACGTGTGCTTTCCACGTTGGGTAGGGGTTCTTTAGTGGGCATGTTAATAAAATGTCCCAGATTTTGTTCGTATGGATAAAACCCCTGTAAATCTTCCCCCCAGCCTTCCCGTGTAGCAACACGCTTGGCATTTTGTCCCGGTCGCCATTGTTAAAGAGCTTCTCAGATCCAATGGGCCTGACCCCGAAATAAACTGGCTGACCGGTGGTGCGCGCGGTGTGTCGTTTGGTTAGCATGCCGCACCACCGCCTCCGTGCTCCAGCTCTTGATGCCTACTTGCCCGGCCGTTGTGCGTCCAACTCGTGCCAGCTGATCTATGAATCTGGCCGGGGCCTCCTTTCTATCGGGGGGAGGTTGCTGGCGCATTCGGGCAGCTTACATGTGGCCCAGCGGCGGCGCCTTCAGAGACACTTGCCGCGGAGGATCCCGGTTTGAAACCGAGCGGCCTCCCCGATGAATACTCGTAGGGGGGGTGGGGGGCGGCAGCGGGAGTGTTAACTGCTTCGCAGTGGACGTTAAGAGCCCGTGACGTTTGGATAAGAGTAAGCAGGGGTCATGGTCCAAATTTTTTTTTTTAAAAAATACCGCAAATTACTCTGTTTAACACGTAGGCTTTCGCGACCAATATTATTCATAATAAAGGTTCTTGGGTTAGATCGCGTTTATTTATAAATGTGTCGTAACCCTCCACCACCCGACACGGCCAATCAGCAAAAAAAGTGTCACGTTGACAAAAGACAAATAATTCACTACTTCAGCCCACCGGTGTGTTGAAGAGCTAATCCACATTTACAGTTTGAGTACGACGTTTCGCTGGTAAATACTTCCAGCATCATCGGGCAATTCGCCAGAATGGTAAAGCCCTCGCTTGCTCCCGGTTTTACACTTTTTTTGCTGATTGGCCGTGTCGGGTGGTGGAGGGTTACGACACATTTATAAATAAACGCGATCTAACCCAAGAACCTTTATTATGAGCAAATTACTCTGTTGGACTATTAATAGCAATCATCGCACCGCGGTGTGAAAACTTGGCTGGAACCTCTCGATAAAGAGTCCCGAGTCTCGTGCTTTCCCGGTTAAATGAGTGGAATAAATTATAATTATTATTGTTTGAGTTAAAGGCTGTGTGTGTGCTGTGCACACAAAATCACATTGTGTTGTGTGCCAGACAAAATTGGTGTCTTGTCAGCGCTTTCCCCTACTGCCAACTCTTCAAGGCTATTAACGGTCTTAATTTTATTGTGTGCCAAACGTAATGACTTATTGTCACTCCACGTAGCCAAATAGTACACCGTGCCTGGCACAGCACTGGACGAGTACGATTCTCCCCTGTCAATGATTCACTCAACTGTTCGGATTTCAGGTCATGTTTTCATTCAGGAATCCGTTTTTCTTGTCCGTTCAGTCTCATTTGTTCTGTGTTACTATCTCATTCGATGCTTTTATCATGGGCATGCTAATCTCTTTTAAGATGTGGCCAGGTCGGAATCTTTAATCGTTATTTATCCTGAAAAAATCGAGTGAGCTATAAAGCTCTTGTTCACAGATGTCCAGTAGGAGCAGGTCAGAAAGTTACAACTAAACAATAGAAACAACGATAGAAGTGTAAGGAATGAGAAATGTAACTAAAAATAAAGAAAGTTTTTAAAGTAAAAATTGCATAAGTACATAAATTCCTGCCGATTTTTTAACGCCATATGCGCACTTGGGGAAAGGCTGAAAAACAACAAAAACAGTCCAAGACCACACCAAGACACCGCACGTCCCTGCAATGAATTTGCACGTTAAAATCAAGCTATCAATACGTGGGCAAGGATCAAAATTACAAATCACATTGGCAAATGTGGTTGTATCCAACACCAATGTTAACTGCCTCTCCCGGTGTACAGGAGGTCGTGGGTTCGATCCCGACCCTTGACGCCTGCTGTATATTTGGATTTTGCATGTCTCTCCCCAAGGTCGTGTGGATTTTTCTCCGGGTCCTCCGTTTTTTTCCCTCCTTCATTTCGAATCATTTGGCCACTATGAATATCCACATGATGAATAAGCCACTTCGTTGAGCTATCATTTGTGATAGCCAGGTCGCTTCTGAAAAAGAGCTACGTAGCTCAGTGGGGCCTTACCTGGTAAAATAAAAAAAATGCAAAGTTATTATTATTTTAGTTTACGATGTTAAAGGAGGAAACACTGTTGTTCCAAAACATCGGTGCTGCTTGTGAGTCGGAGTAATAAGCCGGCAACAGTTGAGTTTCGAGGTTTGAGTCTCTCGTTTCAGCCATTTGTGATGAAATGGGGTTCTCAGGTGTAACGAGTTCATGATTTCTGCCCAGTTGCCAAATTAATGCACGAAAAAACCCCACCGTCGATTTGTTTTTCCACTCGCTATGGCCAACGTCAGGCCTCAAAATTTTTATATTGCTTTGATTGGCGTGCGACGGACACGATGCACCGCGTCATAATCTGTGTGTATGAAGAGGGCTGTTCAGTGGCATCGGACGTAGTTCCGGGATGTCGTCTTTTGTGACCATTTAATGCAGGGTGGTGTAACCACCACGAGACTGAGAGCACGATTTCAATATCATTCTTCGGATGATCGATACAATCCTATATTCCAGTGGTTCTTAACCTGGGGTGCACGGCTCCCTCTTTTAGAAGGTAAATAATCGAAACGCACATTAAGCACGGGCACGTGATTACAGCTACTTTCAACTTGATTTGATGCTTTCGTGACGGCAGGAATTACTCTTTGGTTCTTTCGGTAAAGTCACGTAGAAAGAGAAAATAAATTAAATGATAGAATACGACGTTTCGATTGCAACACAAGCAATCGTCATCAGGTTGAAAACAAACCTAGTCAACTTAATAGACACACAGAGTCTCTGTGTGTCTATGTGTGTGTGTGTCTCTCTGTGTGTCTCTGTGTTGTCTCTCTCTGCTTGTGTGTCTGTCTGTGTGTCTCCGGTTCTGTGTTTTGTCTCTCTCTCAAATTTAGCAATCTTTGGCAGAACGTAATCAACCAGGTAGGGTGTGGACTGTTGTGTTAGCCGACTGTGTTGTATTCCATTACATTTCTAAGTTTACTCGGTTTGTTTTCTACCTGATGACGATTGCTTGTGCTGCAATCGAAACGTCGTATTCTATTACAACTACTTTGTTTAAGCAAACCTGTATTTATTAACATACTTTTTTTTACGATTGAGAACCAAAGGGGGGTGCATGGCTGCAGTAAAGATCAAGAACCACTGCTCAATACGCTTGCTGGACGGCGTGGGAAAATCCACCCCTGCACAGTGGCGGCCGTTTTTGCCGGTGCTTGTTCTGACCCGCGTCCTCTCCTTTTCCACCGCAGTCCCAGTACAACGACGCCCTGTTGGACTGCGAGAAAGCGCTGCACATCAACAAGATGAGCCACAAGGCGCTGTACCGCAAGGCCAAGGCACTGAAGGCCGTCGGCAAGCCCAAAGAGGCCTACGAGGTGGCCGTGCAGTGCTCCTGCATCATCTCCAACGTGAGTGATGATGGCGCGGGCACGGTGGCCACGCCGGCGTAGCCGATGACAAACCACGGGAGCTGTTTGTGTGTGTGTGTGTTTGTGTTGTCGCGACGCCTGCGATTCGGCACCTTTTGGCGGCACGGGGGTCGGGCGTAGCCGCGTGGATTTGCGTGCACCACCGCGGCACCCAGAGCGCCGACCGACCGACCGAGTGAGTGGCGCGCGGGGCGTGTGCACGTTTCACCCGAGTTGATGGGTCTCATCTGCTGTCGTCGTCAGGACCAGGAGGTGTTTAAGCTGGTGCAAGAACTCGCCGTCTCTTTGGGACTGCGGGTGCGGAAGGCTTACGTCCGCACGCAGGTATGAGCGTGGTTGCACGCGTGCTTGCGTGCAACGAGCTGGGAACATCGCTGCAGCCTTTGCGTCGCTTGGGCAACGTTAACCCTAGGCCGGGGGTTGCTGCTTGCTGCCGATGATTCGTTTCTCGTCAGTTCACATTCGAGGATGCTCTGGCAGCACAATGCCACGTGAAAGTCGCACGTAGCCAGCAGCCTCGCCGGTGGTGGGAGGTTAAGCTGTGCGCGAGTACCTTAACCGCGTATCGATTGTGAAATTTGGATGTGCAGTTTTGTTGGAAGACTGCGTTGTACACAAACCACTTTCGCGTCACGTATAAAGTAACGTGTACCCTACTGTAGGATGCAATAAATTATTTACGTTGCAGTATTTTGGTGATTTCTTTTTTATAGTGTTAAAGTTTACTGCTGTACACTTGTGTTGAGTTCAGTAATTTTTTTTTAGTCATTTAATGGAACGTTGTGGGCACGTCTCGGATGAGGACGCGAGCGTCAACACGGCGCGTCCACCCGCACAGCCTCCGTTGTCTTTGTTTAGGTCTCGTAGGGCGAGAAAACCGCTTTGATTTTGCGTCGTTTCGATCTTCGTCGTCGCCGTTTCACGGGGCGCATCCTCCCTTCGTGAACCGCGGTATTACCGTAATTGCGGACTGAAACGTGCCAAATTATAAAATTACACTGCACATTACTCAATTGGGATTACACACAAACAACCCCCCATTTCGCCTTGACACACACTTGGGGATAGTGCTGTTAGCGAGCACCTATGAGGGCCGGAACGGCACACCGGGGGGGTGGGTTGCCAGCACCACGCCCGGCCGCCTTTGGCTCCCCAGTGGCGATGTTTACACACCACACCAGGTGCTCAGTTTAGGCTGAGTCGACCTAGGGGAGGCCCAGGACTGGTTCAGATAATCGTCACTGCTGTTGGCCGCGAGCTGGAATCGAACTCCTGTTTGCCGGGTTCGTGGCACAGCGCACTACCGCTCCCCACAGATTACACACACAACAACAACAACAACAACCGCCATTCGCCACTAAGTGGCGGTGACGTCACCACGACGCTTGTGCCACACACACACACAGCAGCAGCAGCAGCAGCAATCATCGCCCCCTTCTGGCAGACTAATGCCCCAGGTCACTTGCAAGTGCGACGACCCTGGTCCCGTGAGTTCTCACTTTGATTGAACAAAAATACACTTGATTAGAGACTGTTGGGTGTTTGGATTGTCGTGAGACTGTGCAAAGAATTGTGCCCGTTTTTTTTTCCCCCCTCTGCAGAACACTGCGCCTGTGAATGGAATCAGCACGACCGTTGGAAACGGCAGCATCAGCGAGGTATTGCAGTTCGGATTTTTCACAATGAACGGTGGTCCCCAAAGTGCTCGACCTTCACCGAGTGACACCGCCTAAAACCCGTGCCAAGAATTTCCCTTTCCCCATAGCATACTAGAGAGCTACTGCAGACGGGAGGATGTGTTACAGATTGAACATTTTCCCGATGTCAAATTTTCAGGTATTCCTAATCTACTTTGCTACACTTAATTATATTCTGCAGTCACGAATGCTTTAAATCAAAATTAACACTTAATTTTTTAAAATTTTAGCAGGGAAGGTCCCACTGAGCTATATAGGTGTTTTTCAGAAGTGACCTGACCACAAATGATAGCTCAACGAAGTGGCTTATCACGTGGAAATGTATAGCTACTAAAAACTCGTAAATGCATGTTGCTAAATGTGGAGGGAAAACCCGGAGGTCCCGGAGCAAAAGCCACACGACCATGGGGAGAACATGCAAACTCCAAATGTAAAGGCATCAGGGTCAAGATCGAACCCACGACCTCCTATATACCAGGCGATTAGATCGCTTTCGGGGGTTCTGAATCCTTTTGTGTTGCGTGCTTAATGATTTCACATTTGTTTGCGCTAACGGCCATGTGATGCCGCACGTTGCCACGTGACGCAATTTTTGGTGAGAGAAGGGCGGAAGTGACATCATTTTAGTGACGTCATTTCCGGTTTTCACATCAGCCCAAAACGACAACAAAATTTTTTATATAAAATGTTGTGTCTTGGACTGTTTTTTAAGATTAATTAACAAAAATCAGGAACACATATCCCCGTTCCAGACTGCGAATCTGTGAAACATAGCCACCTTCTTGATAACTTTGCGCTGTAGGAATTGTGCGAACTCCAAATGTACTCGTGGTTCATAAGTTGTAACTTTCTGACCCGTCCCTACTGGATGTCTGAAAAAGAGCTTTGTAGCTCACTGGATTCCTCCAGCCTATTTTCAGGAGGCTTCCTGCATTTATTTACATATTTGGCCAATTCCAATAACGAGTGTACCTGGAGAAAACCCACTTCTAAAAGTACACAGCTGTTAATGATTCCCACAGATATATTCAATAATTAATTCATTGCTCTGATGCATTCTCCTGGTCACTTTCCTGTCGTGGTGACTTATCGTGGTTAGGGTACCGTCCCCAGACAGACTGATACTGTTCGGCCACACTCTGGCCGGCCACCACACTTGCAAGTTCACTACACTTTGTTCTGCCCCTTTCCTTTCACCGTTCCGCTGTGGAATAATCTTCCATTTGTCCCCCCTCCCTGAGTTTCCGTCACCCTTTGCTCGATTCAAGAAACGTTGACACTCTTCAGTGAGTGCCGTTTTACTACTGCCGGCCGCCCGCATTTATGACTTTTTTTAAACCTTTCCTTGCCAAAGCTCGCCAACCGTGAACGCATAGAAATACAAAGCAGGCCCCAGCCCTGCTCTGCTCGGCTCGTGAGATCTGGCAAGGTGGCACTCTGATCACGTGTTGCCCCCTCCCCCCCTGCAGGTTTCCAGTAAGATGCCTCAGGAGGGAACGATAGACGACATAGACATGGGTAAGTCCTCGGCGCCTCGTGCTCGCTTCTCCGGCTCTGGCTGTTCCGGCTCTTCCGGCTCGCCACCCCGCGTGGCGGCACGCGATTGATCGTTTTCCGAAGGACCGTCTGCCATGAAAAGCTTGGCATTGGGATCCTTGGTATGACATGGGCCTTACAAATGTAAATTATTAGTATAGTATGAAAAATAAGAATAGGTTTTACCCTTTCTAGCGATAACACAGGAAGTGTTAAGATGTGAAAAACACTGAATATAAACCTTTTGCAAGGAATCAAGTCTGCATTAACCACACACAGTGCTTGTGGTGAACATGCAAACAAAACATGCTCTGATAATATACGCATTGTCTTTGAAACTGATTGCCCTACACTCCGGTGTTCAACAAAAGGTATCTTTATTGATGACCTAAAGAGATTGATCATGGCTTACGATGATGATGATAATGATCTTTTTTTCATTTCCAAAAGTATTTTATCAAACAAACAATTCAGCTACACACAGAGGGCATGTATGGGGATGATGATTATTATGATGATGATGATGATATTTAATATTAAACAAAGCAAGCTGTTGAATGCAATCGCTCACATGCGACAGGTTTATCGTCACGCGAACGAGCAGCAGTTTGACGTTAAGCCTGCCCCCGCCCCCGCCAGATGACCCGCTCATCTACACGGATGAAGACGACGTCGCCGAGAGAGGGCACGCCGACGCGGGCTACACGGAGGCCACGTCGCAGACGGAGCCCGTCCCGTCGGGCCTGTCCCCCTACGCCTCAGCCGACTGCGCGCCCGCCAACGACGCCCACCCGGCGGCCAACGGCGTGGCCGGCGCGTTCGCCGACACGGCCGAGGAGCGCGGTGGGCAGGGCGTCAAGGCGCCGGCGTGCGAGGCGTGCGACGACGCGTCGCTCGGGGACGGCTCGGAGGAGGGCTCCGCCGAGCGGTTTGGCGACGCGGCCGAAAGCGAGGGCGAGGGCGACAGCGATGGCGGCGGTGACGGCGGCGACGGCGGCGACGGTAACGGCGCCCACCCGCGCTCCGCGTTGCCGCACGCCGACGACGAGCCGCCGGCCGGGTCCCCGGCGGCCGAGACGGCGCCGGCGGGGGCGTGCGGCGCCGCCGAGGAGAGGGCGGCTTTCGCCGCGATCGCGCCCGAAGCACCGGCAGAGCACCGGCAGCAGCAGGCGGCGGCGGCTGGTTCCGCCATGCAGCTGCACGGTGACGGATGCGGCATGGACTTGGACGCGTTCATGGGGAAGGAGCCCTACGTGACACAGCACGCGATGCAGGTGGGCTTCACACGACGGGCCTCCCATCCTCGCCAACTCTGCCGATGTGCTTTTGGGTTGCACTGCATCTCGTTCGGCACAGATCACCATTGTTTCGATCCGCGTACAGGAAGCTTCTTGGGGACATCCCAACTTTTTGTTGTATTTTTTGTTGTTGTTGTGACTTGCTGACCTCATGCGCCTCCCGGACATCTGTGAAAAGGAGCTTCATAGCCACGTCGGATTTCTCCCACGGTCTAAATAAAGATTCTGATTCTGACATTGAGATCGTGCAAATCAACACCGGGGTACAACCCAGTGACACTGAAGAAACCCAAAACAGCTCGACCAACAAGAGCCTACACGGTTCCCACTTGAGTTGGGATTCGGCACCAGCGCGTCAAACACTTGACTGACGGTGGTGGTGGTGGTGGTGGCACCTTCGCTTTTCACCCAACAGATGCCTCCCGTGCCGATCCTGCACCAGACTCTTCCGCCCGCCTTCCAGCAGAGCCTCGCCGTGGTGTCGCCAATGCTCCCGCCGGGCGCAGAGCTGCAGCAGGCCAGGCCGTCCGCCCTGGGCGCCGTTCACAGGCCCCAGCGGCCCATCCTGGTCATGCCGTCGTTCCACGTGTCCAGCAACCAGCTACCGTTTCTGCAGCACGGGTAGGCTGTGGCCCTGTCTCGGGGAATTCTAAGCGCGGAGTGAGCGGATAAAACTTGCAGTGGTGCGTGTAGTTGCCCGCCAGTAGCACCAGTATGTGCAGGCTACGTAAGGAACCTTTATATGGTGTGTTGTCAAAATGGGAAGTGGTGGTGCTGTTGATTAGTGCACTGATACCTAACCCGATGGCCTCGCTGCGATTCCCGGACGCAGCTAAAGTCAATGGTGCCGAATATCTGAACCCCGCTCCTGGGAGTTCAAATATCAAACGAGTACCCGGTGTGGTGTGAAAACGTCATCAATGGGGAGGCAAATGCGGCTGGGGGGTGGTGTGCTTGCTACCCCACCGACTCGAGTGATCTTAATAGGCGCTCGCTAACAGCACTCATCCCGCGGTGGCTTTGTTAGTGCCAGTTGGCAGGTGATTGCCAGGCCCGGAGGGGGGGTGTCAGAATTTGTGTGTTGTTTCTTCACCGCTTGCGTGTGTGGAACCAGGGCCTGTCTCCAGATGCTGCCCCACGCGATGGGCCTCTCCGGGATCAGCGTGCCCCCTGGGTTCAGCGTCCGGCCGTCGACCGTCGCCGGCGCCACTCGGCTGTCCTCCATGCACACAGCGGGTCCTGTTCCGCTCATGACCAACGGCCCTCCCATCGCGAGTGCCGCTGCTGCCGCTGCTTCTGCTGCGGGCACCGGCGGTGGTCACGAGGGGGCAGCACTTCCGAAAGCCTCCCCTGTTGCAGCGGCGTCGGCGGCGGCGGCGGCGGCAGCGGCGCCCGCCGTGCCTATGCTGCATGCGGGGGGTGTGTACGAAGTGCGGGATGCCAAGCAATGCCTTGATTCCTTGGACTCTTTCACGGACGGTGAGCGAGCGTGCCGCGTTATTTTTATTTTATTTTTCCCTTTGTTTACGATTTTATTCAAATCGTTCTGTTGGCGTCACGTCACCTAATGCGAGTGCCCGTTTATAACTGTTGTTGAACAGTGAAGTGATGTCATTCCAAAAGGTGCTATGTCACGATGGATTTTTTTTTTGTCCCGTGTCATTCCCATTGTGTTATTGATATGCAAAATGCATCGGTAATTCTTACAGAACAATTATATTTTTGTACATTTTTGTTATTATTCTTTTTTCATTTATACCCTTTAAGAGACTGTTGCATCGCCAAAATAGGTTCTCGTAGGCCAATACCGTTATCCGCGAAATTTACTCTTCACGAGCATCTCCAGAATGTATCAGTCGTGAATAATGGGGGAATACTGAAATCCCAATCGAGTAATTTTTGGGGCAATTTTTCTGCATTGGTCTGTTTGCCCAGTATCGTTTAAACTATTTTTTATTTTACGAAGTCAGGCCGAATAAGTTTATTTATCACGTTTTCAGAAGTGACCTAGCCACAGATGATGCTCAACAAAGTGGCTTATCGTGTGCATATTTATAGCAGCAGGCAAATACCCTTTAAATGCATGTCGATTCTAAATGTAGGACCCAGAGAAAGAATAAAACGTGACCATGGGGAGAGAGAGACACCGCAAACTCCAACTATGGCAGAGTGCGCACTAAACTTGTATGCTGGCAGTTTAACCTGTAGGCTTTCACGACCAATGTCCATAGAGGTTTTTTTTGTGGGTTATATCGCGATAATTATGTCGTTAAACCCACCACCACCCGACACAGCCACTTAGTAAGGTTTGTCACGTAAACAAAACTTGCCAATTCGTTACTAGTACAGCACTAACCGGTTGGTGTGTTGGAGAGTAAACCCACAACATTTTATTAATGTTACAAAAAAGATTAATGTTGCGTCTTTGCTCTCCAACATACCGGTGTGCTGTACTGGTAATGAATTGGCACGTTCTGTTTACGTGAAAAACCTTAGTAATTGGCTGTGTCGGGTGGTGGCGAGTTTAACGACGCGTTTTCCATTTACGAGATCTAACCCAGAAAAAAAAAAACCTCTTGTGGATTGTTTGCTGGCCGTTGATGGTCACAACAATGGGGGTTATTTTTCTTGTCTCTCTTCACCAGGCGCATATCCCCTGAACGCGACTCGGGCAAAGGAGTTGCCAAAGGAGTTTGGCGTGCAGGGAGCCGCAACGTCCTTTGGCGCAGCGAGCGTTGGTGCTAAGCACCCACCCATTAACGTCGCCGTAAGGACAAATTCTTACCCTGTTTGCAACCCTCACATTGTGTCTTTGCGAATCTTGGTGCCGGTGAAGGACAACAAACTAAGCACAATAAGCAGTTCTAAAGAAAATGAGTTTTCAATCTAGATGATTTGAAAGTGCACAGCTCCAGTTGCTTCCTGAAGCTCCAGCGGCCAGGCCCAACAGCTGCTGACAATGATCACGCTGCCGAGGCCAGTGCAAGACATTATTACGCAGTTTTATCGGGGCATTTGAAGCCTTCCAGGCTATTGATTGGGTGCATGACCTCCCGGGTCAATGGGAGGTCATGTTCGTTGCTGATGAGAAGTAGCATTTGAAGCCTTCCAGATTATTGATTGGGTGCAGCGGCGGCGCCGCGATTAGCGGATCGTGCTGGGTTCTATTCCTGACCACAGCCCAGCAGATTTGGGAATTTCACAAATTTGTCAGATCCAACTATCCTTGCTTCCGATTCGTCGGATCGCAGGCATGAACCACCGTGCCCAGGTAACATTTTTTTGACTTTCCGACCAGTATTTTCCATAGGCATTGGTTTAACTGGTGAACTCTGGCCCAATTTTAACTGGCGGGCTCATCATCAGAGTCAGCTCTGTAAAAAAAAAAAACTGCTGCTAGGTTGCTTGATGTTATTACCAAGACAATTTTACGTTAAACCTGGAGCCCATTCATTTAGCGAGACTGGATCGAGGTAGACAGAAGTGAAGGTTTTACTTTTTTGGCCACGGGAGACTTTGTCATTGAGCCGAGCAACGGCAAACGGTTTCAAAGTCTAAAACTTAAAACGAGCGACCCAGTGTGCGCCGCGTCACCTTGTGGCCGCGTCCATAACGTTTTGAATCGCCCCGTGTGGCGGTGGCGGCGGCGGCGGCGACTCGGGCAGGGCTTGGCAAGGCCAACAAGCGCGGCGGGGTCTCCTGCGTCGCTCGTCGCTCAGCCCAAGAAGTCGGAACCGCCGTCGGAACTCTTCCCGAAGATCAAGCGGGCCGATGGGGCGCCCCCCGGGGACGCCTTCCGCCCGCAGAGGAAGCCGGCCGAGACGGCGGCCGACGGGGCCCACATGAAGAGGAACGCGGCGGGGGCGGCGGCAGACGTCCACGGATCGATGGCGGCGGTGGACGGGCCGATTCTGCCGCTCGTTCGGAACCCGTTGGAGAGCACGCACGAGTTCAGGCAGGCCTGCCACCTGTGCTTCCCGGGAGCAGGTACAGAGAACGGTCCCAACAGTCCCCGTGCTGCGTGTCCGTGTGTGTGTGTGTGCGCGTGTGTGTGTGTGTGCGCCTGGGAAGTGGTAGAGTAGCGGTTAGCGCGCTGCGCTACGAAGCTGGCAGTTACAATTTTCTGAACTGATACTGGGCCTCCCTGAGGTCGACTCGGCCTTAAAATGAGTACCTGGTATGGTGTGTAAACATTGCCAAAGGTGTCCGGGCGTGGTGCTGGCCACTCACCCCCTCGTGCGCCATTCCGGCTTTCATAGGCGCTCGCTAATAGCACTTTCCCCTACAGTCTGTGAAGGCTATACGGGAGATCTTTGTCTTGTACCCGCATGCCCAACCACCGCATGCCCAAGCAGCTTCTGTTCGGCCTGGGAGATGGGGCTAAACGGGCGCATCACGGTCAAGAGAAGAGATTAATGATGTGGAGTTGATTAGGCTTGCCGATGACACCTGATACCTACTGGTACTGTCAAAGGTGGCCTCTATGGAGGACGCTGCTGGGGAGTTAGTTGAAGGCAGTCGCACTCCTGCAACAACAGAGGACAGAGGAGCAATGTTCACAACAATGAGCAAGAGCGCAGGGCGGCTAAAACTCAGCAAATTGGCACGGTGGGGAGCAGAGGTGGTGCATGTGCCTATTATCTCAGTCCGCCCATGGCACCGGCTGGGTCTGTTCCGTGTCTGTCTGCGGGCCTTCGACACTTCACGTGCCTTGAAAGTGTGCACCTAGCATGGCACAAGTGCCGTGGTGACGTCACCGCCACTTTGTGGTGAACGGCGGTTGTTGTTATGTGTGGAGACCCACATAGATCATGGATTTTTGGTGGAGTCCCCAAAAAGAATAAGAATAATTGGACAAAATTTTTTTTATCTCACTCCCAAATCTCAACGTAACATCGGTGTCTCGTACCGAACAGAAACGTCACATTCCAGGCAGTCTCCCGGTCTAGTACTGTACTATGCACAATCCAATGTTTGAGCATCGGATTGTGCATCATGATTTTCGATGGTTCTGATGGTGCATTTTTTTCCCTATTATTTCATGGCATAAAATGGACAATTGAATTACATTGAAATGCAAGTTGTCAATGCAATAAATGTTCTCCTCATGGAAATAACCAGTTTCCGTTCATAAAATGGACTTGCCAGGGCACTCAAATCCTGTATTAGCTCAGTACCCCACGGACACACTCGAAACGAAATGTTGTAAAACTCAACATACATACGTCAAGTGCCCTGAAACTGACAACAATATTAAATTTCAGAATATATAATGGCAATGTTTTCCTCCTGCAGAGCAGAAAGAACAATGCTGCGAGCAATGGAAATTTCCGCTTAACGATGGGTACCCGATTTGGGGCATCGTTAATTCACCATCACGAGCGTTTTCGTTATTTGGCGCCTGCACACCCACTGCAGACGACAATGTTTTGCCCTGTTTTGCGTGGCGCAGATCGCTCGGCATGCAACACGGAGCACAAGTGCAAGAAGGACTTCCTCCTGTGTCGACTCAAGACCATGCCCAACAAACAGTGGCAGAAAGTGAGGCCTAGGCCCATGAAAAGCTACAGTGGAGTCTACATGCTCTGCAAAGGTGTGCATTTTACACAAAGGCAAAGATCTCCCTCCCTCGTGTAGCCTTAACAGACTGTTGGGGAAAATGCTGTTAACGAGTAGCAGCACTCTATGAAGGCACGGCCCGGGAAAGGTCTGGGTCGCCAGCACCACGCCCGGCTGCCTTTGTCTCCCCTGTGGCGACGTTTACACACTGTACCAAGTCCTCATTTTGAGTTCTGAGTCGATCTAAGGGAGGCTCAGGACCAGTTCAGATAATCGTTAATGGTGTTTGGTGGCCGTGAGCGGGAATCGAACTCGGGTCGCCGGGTTCGTAGGGCTGCACTCGCTGACAGCTACACTGCCACTCCCCAGTATTTTACACACGCATCGGCGCACACGTCATTTTACAAGGACCTGGAACCATCAGTGGTATGCGATTGCAAAAAGGGGCTTCACTTGCAATCGTTTTAATTGTTATGCTCATGCAGGGCAGAAGGGAGTATCGGGGGAGAGACGTAGGGTGAGAGGGAAGGATGTGGTGGAACGTAATACAGTAAAACCTTGGATTGCGAGCATAATTCGTTCCGGAAACGTGTTTGTAATCAAAAGCACTCGTATATCAAAGCACTCGTATGTCAGTTGTGATCACGTGACGCTCGGCAGACAAAGCGTATATACTTTCTACTCGTATTGCAAGACCTCGCTCGTTTATCAAATTAATATTTATTTAAAATTTTTGCTCGTCTTGCAAAATACTCGCAATCCAAGGTTTTACTCTATGACGACAGTGGATGCGTGTAGTGAAGAGACGGAGAGGAGGTAAATTGAGAGCAAAAATCCGAGCAGCCCTACCCCATCCAATTATGGGATTTCTGGCTTAGAAAAAATGTTTTAAGTCTACAGGTCTCTGTGTATGAATCATAGAAGTGTATGTGAGACTATGGATCCTTTAGGAAGACCGTGGTTATCTTTTGAAGTATATTGATTTTGTAAGTGTATGTGGGTCCGTGGGGTCTGTACGTGCGTAGTGGCAGTGTAGTGGTTTGCGCAATGCGCTACAAACCCGGCGACCCGAGTTCATTTCCCGCTCATGGTCAACACCAGCGACAATTATCTGAACTGGTCCTGAGCCTCCACTAGGTCGACTCAGCCTGAAAATGAGTACCTGGTACAGTGTGTAAACATCGCCACTATGGAGACGAAGGCGCCGAGCGTGGTGCTGATCACACCCTACCCCCTCGTGCACAATACTGCCCTTTTTAGGTGCTACTCCCTGATAGCACTTGCCCCAAAAGTCTATTAGGGATACACGGGGGAGGGAGGTGTCTTTGAATGCGAGTCCTTTGTGTAAGGATAATTGATGTAACTCGAGAAGAGGCTCAGAATAGAAGCACATGGGTAGAGAAAATCTGAGCAATTGACCCCATCGAATAATGGGACTGGCTTAGACGCCCTTAACCTACGTCCAAATCACCCTGGAATACACGCTTGATCTCATCGGGTGGCAGAAGCTAAGCTGGAAATGAGCCTGCGTAGTCCTGGGATGGGTGAAATCATCTTGCACAACCCAGTTTGTCAAAGGCGGCTGCGGGGCAGTGCTGTGTGGGGTCGGCACCGGGCAGTGCAGCAACAAGTGTTCTCGTTCATCAAGCTCGCCTGTGAAGTAACGACTTAAACCGAGAAAAATACATGGAAGCGGAGAAGGTCCTGGTTAAACGCTCGGCGCGTGTCATTTTGGCAAATTGAGTTTGGACCGTTGGTGATTTAAGTTGACGAAGCTTCAATTCGTTGAAAGTCTGAACAACACGCAGCTTTTACACTTTGTTAATGATGTGTGGTAAAAACATAAGATGCGCATTAGCTGCTACTCCGAAACATCGTCTTCACCTCTTTGGTTAAACGCGCAGCTTGTGCAGCACTGCATTGGCGGGGCACTTAAAACTCTAAAACTATTAACTAATTTTATTTTACCATCGGAAGTCCCACTGAGCTATTGAGGTGTTTTTTTTTCCAGCAGTGACATGGCTATCACAAATGATAGCTCAACGAAATGGTTTAGCGTGTGGAAATGAATAGCAGCCAAATACTCTCAACCCGCGACGTTCATTCTAAATGTGGAGGGAAAAACCCGGAGGACCCGGAGAAAAGTCCACGTGACCACAGGGAGAGATAGAGAGACACGCAAACTCCAAATATACATTCGGCGTCACTAGCGTCACGACGGAACTCTCACCACCTCCTAAATACCGGGCGAGGGAGCTGACGTCTCGCCACCGCGGCACTCCGCTTCAATAGGAGCCACCGTCATCTTCTCGCCGTGCGTTCACACCTCCACCTCCCCCCACCGCCGCACGCACGCAGACATCGTGCAAGGGGAGGAGTGCCGATTCGCGGGACACTGCACCTTCGCGTACAGCCAGGAGGAGATCGACGTTTGGACGCAGGAGCGCAAGGGCACGCTCAACCGCAACCTGCTCTTTGACCCGTTTGGCGGCGGCGGCACCGGCGGCACCGGCGGTGGCACCGGCGGTGGCACCGGCGGTTTCGGCGGAGAGAACTCGCTTCAGGGCAGTGAGGGCGGCGACTTCTCGGTGGCCGGGGTCCTGCGTGCGCACGGTGGCATGTTCATGTTCTACTGCGAGGTGAGTGCGTGTGGGGGGGCGGAGGGTGGGTTGGGGGGGGTCCTTTTTTGGGCTCTTCAGTGTCGTGTCGCGCCACAGACGATCCGCTCGGAGCTCTCGCGCCCGAGAGCCTTGTTGTCGTGTTGGAGTGTCTAGACAGGCCCTCGGAACTGGCGAGCGCGGGGCTACCGCGGAGATCTCCTTCAAGTGTGACCCCCTTGGGGTTCACACAGTAGGGAGCAGCACATCATCAGCCGCCCTGCTATGCGTAGAGTAATGTTCATCGCGTGACAGCCAAAGGCATTGAGCTATCATTTTTGGCTAGGTCGCTTGTGCAAAAGATCCATAAAGCAGCTCAGTGGGCCTTACCTGGTAACGTGAAAATAAAAATTATCATGTTACTTGTACAGCATTGCCCCCCTCGTTATCACCAGGTGCTGTGCTTACCTCCCACATGTACTTTTTTCCAAGATCGGTCTTGACCGATGGCGCTCGACGCCGGGAAAATAAAGTTTGGTCTCATCAGTGCCGCCACCACCACCACCACCATATAGCCTCGCTCCAGGGTTGGGCGAGCGGCGGAACGCGCGACGATGTCGACCCGGTTTATTCGTGGCCGTCCACGAAGACCTCTGACCTCTCGCACACCCTGCCCTGCACTACCCGCGCACCCCCTCTCCCAGGACTGCTTTGACAAGAGGCCCCGGGTGATAAGCAAGCGAAACAAGGAAGCGCTTAAGTACTGCACCCACAACCCGCCGCATATCTTCGATGAAAAAAAGTACGCCACTTTCTTCGCGTCCCTTTTACACACACACAACCTGCTGCCCTATACAGTCTTTGCCGCGGTCATCGCTGGCAACTTTCGTTCCCGTGGCAAACTGTCGGGAGTAGAGTGAAGGATGTGACATCTACGGGACCTTTTTGTCAGAAAATAAAAAAGAATAATAGGCTTCACCCTCTCTGGCAATACTGTACTGTTTGACTTTTGGTGTTCACTGGTCTACTGGACATGTGTGAAAAAGAGCTTTATAGCTCATCGGATTCCTCCAGTGAGACAGGGCCATAAAGAAGACCGTCTCTGGTGTAGGCCAGTCAGTAAAAAAATAAACGATGCATATTATCAGAGCGTATTTGTTTGGATATTTTGTCACAAGTACTGTGTGTGGTTAATTGCAGACTTTTGATGCCCTTGCATTAGGTATCTATCTTTGTTGTTGAACGATATACGATGTGTGGAAAAAGAGAAAAGATTTATAGGAAAGGAAAGAATGTCAAATGAGCAGCAAAAGGCTGGGAAAGCAACGGGGGAGGGGGAGGGCAGAACGGTAAGGAAAGGTGATGATCGGGATGAAGATCCCTGACGCAGCTGCACGGACCAGCGGTGTCGGTTTTCACAGGGGATGGCGGGTGGGGGGGAGAGGCGAGGCATTCTTTAAACAATTTGTTATTTCAGGTAAGGCCCTACTGAGCTACGTAGCTCTTTTTCAGAAGCTGTCTGGCCATCGCAAATGCTAGCTCGACGAAGTGGCTCATCATCATCACGTGGAAATGTATAGCAACCAAATACTCAAGGCGTGACGTTGATTCTAAACATGAAGGGAAAAACCGGAGGACCCGGAGAAAGATCGACGCGGCCACGGGGAGAACACGCAAACTTCAAATATACAGCAGGTGTCGAGATCTAATCTATGACCTCCTGCATACCAGGCGCGGCATTTAACATCTCGCCACCGTGGCGCATTCGGAGTGGGGTTGACCCCACAGGAGTCCTCTGATTTAGCGGGAGGCTTGAGCTGATGTGCATAAGATGCAGGTGTAGAGGTCATATAACGCACGTGTTATTTTTTTAGCCGCCGTGTTTGTGTTTTTCCCGTGCAAGTAATTTGCCGGGCGATATTTTCTAATCTGAAAAAAATTGTAAGTGTGAGTGCCGGCAATCGCGGCCTTGAATAACAATAAAAATAATCGGCCAGAAGGTAAAACTCACGATGCTGTCTGGTCACGGAAGCCCCCATTGTCCATAATAGAGGTTAATGGGGTAGATGCCGTAAATATAAATGTGTCGTTAAACCCGCTGCCACCCGACACAACCAAATTAGTAAGGTTTGCCACGTAAATAAAGCATGCCAATTCGTTACTAGTTCAGCACACCGGTGTTTTCTAGAGTAAACCCACAACATGGTAGATGTAATTGGCCGTGTCGGGTGGTGGCGGGTTTAACGACACATTTATGTTTACGCGATCTAACCCAAAAAAAAGCTTTATTATGGATCATTTTTGCCGCGTTAAACTCACCTCCGTTGTGGCCACACTGCCCTGTGCTCCGACCCACCCACCCCACCCACCGCCCGCCCCGTTTGTGTGCACCGTCGTGGCCCGCAGGTGCCTGGTGCACATTCTGCGCGGCACTTCGGTCCGCCACCTCAAGATCCGGCCGCTGCACGAGATGTGCCAGTTCGACCTGTGCCGGCACGAGACGCGCTTCGGCTGCAACCGGCAGGACAGCTGCTATTTCGCGCACGACATCATCGAGCTCAAGATTTGGGTGCTGCAGAGCAAGAACGGTGGGTGTGGCCCGCGAGAGGGGAGGGGAACGTCCGTGGCGCACCGCCGGGCTGACGAAGTTTCTGTAGTTTGTAGGGCGCGTGATGGTTTCTTGCCCGGTGCGGTTCGATGGGCTGTCGTGGATTGCCACGATTCGTGGGCCAAATTTTAAAACTGCCCGGCGAATTACTTGACTTGGTCTCGCGCTTAAGCAGTCGTCAACCAGAATCGGAATCTTCATTTATACTGGAGGGAGGAATCTCATGAGCTGTGAAGCTCTTTCTCACGGATGACCAGTCAGGGCACGGGGCTTAAGGCTTAAGAAAGTTACAACAACAAACCCTTAACCCCCTCTCCTGATGGTCAAAATCGCTCTTTGCAAAAAATACTCCTCCTTAACAGAGGTGTTTTGGGTTAGATCGCGTAAATATGAATGTGTCGTTAAACCCGCCACCACCCGACACATCCAATTAATAAGGTTTGTCACTTGAACAGAACATGCCAATTCGTTACTAGTTCAGCACACTGTTGTGTTGGAGAGCAAATTCACAACATTTAGAATGTGAGTACGACGTTTTGCCAGTAATTCCAACTAGCTTCATCAGTCTGTCGCCAAATGAAAACCTATATTATGGATGATATTGGTCGCGAAAGCCTACGTGTTAAGCTGAATACTAATCCTGGTTTCTTGAGTTGTCACATGGTAAAAAAAAAAAAGATGTCACTTGAAACTTGTAGTTAATTGGACATTATGAGACCTGCACAGAAGCCGTCATTGTTCCGCATCGTCGTGTTTGGCCCACAGGTTTGAGTCAAGAGGACATCACTCAAGAGTCAAAACGATACCTGCAGTCCCTCGACTCGCCAGCACCAAATGCGGGCAACCAGGTAAGCAGCATGCGGGCAACCAGGGGATGCCACGTATGCAGGAGGTCGTGGGATCCATCCCAACCCTGTGACGCCTGCTGTATATTTGGAGCTTGCGTGTCTCTCTCCCCCCATGGTCACGTGTATTTTTCTACGTTTCCCCCGGTTTCTCCCTCCCCGTTCATAAACATGCGTTTGGAGTATTTGGCCGCTATAAAGTTCCACGTGATGATAAGCCACTTGGTTGTGCGATCATTTGTGGCCAGGTCGCTTCTGAAAAGAGCTACATAGCCCAGGGTGCCTTCTTACCTGGTAAAATAAAAAAAGTTTATAGTTAAAAAATTGTGGGGTTTTTTTTTGGCTTACGCTCTCCTTGAAGCCATGCTGAAGCTCCGCTTGACCACCTTGGCCTGTGTGCTGTTCCGTCTGTCCAGGGAATGTCTAAGCCCCCTGCGTCCACAAAGCTGCAACTCAAGCTGAAGTTTGTGTGCAGCCAGTGCTGGAAGAATGGCCAGGTCTCGGAGGCTGACCGTAACCTGAGATATTGCGAAGCCAAAGCACGGCACAGGTGACGAGCGTCGTCGTTGTTTGTCTTCGATTGTTTGGTGTCTCTCGTTCATCGCTGCGAATTTTTTGCGCTTGTTTTTATAAACAGCAAGCCACTTGGCCTCGTGTCGATCGATGCATTTTACAACTCTGTTTTTTAGGCTGATGGGGCTACCTTTTCAGCAGAGGGTTCATCCATTAGAATCCATTATTATACTGCACTATGCTCCAGTCTCTATGCTGCCCTCCTTCCAACGAACCCACGCTGGCAAGTTTAGTAGCGAATGACGAAATAACCGTCACGAAACGGCGCACGGTGTGGCGAGGCTTGTCATTCGACAGTGAACTGACAACAGGGCTGCACATGTGGGCATTTAAACTCGGCTATTTGTCAATTGTCGCCCGAGCCACCGTGCTGCTAGGAGATGGTGTGGGGTGAATGTGTGGGAGGCTCTGGGGACGAGAGGGGGGGCCTGGCCAGCTCGCTTCTGAAAAATAAGCGGATAGCTCGGTGGGCTTTACCGAGTAAAATAAAACAGTTTAGTTCTATATATTTTCCTGGCGATTTGCTTTACCTTTCCCGTACTTGGCACTCCCGCCGTGTTTTTGTTATTGTTTGTTTGCTGGTGGTGGGGGTAAGTTGAGTACCTTAACCGTGTATCGATAGTTCAGTTTGAAAGTGCAATTTATTGGGGGGAACTGTGCCTCGTTGTCTTGCTGTGGCCTGGGACTCTTTGTTTTTTTGCTGCCTTGCCCAAGCTTGCATTTCTTTTCTTGGTTCTTTCGGTAAAGTCACGTAGAAGGGAAATATTTTATTTAGTATTTTATTTGCATTATTTTATGATTGCCCTTCTACATGGTGACTTTACCGAAAGAACCAAGAATATGAATCGCTGCAGTCACGAAAGCTTTAAGTCGAAACTTGCATTTATTGTTGAAAAATCGCCAGGAATGGATTTACTTTAGCGATTTGGACTTGTATACTTAATTTTTGATTAATTCGTTTTTCGTGACTCTCTTACCTCTCCTGTACTTTGCACTCCTGTCGGTTCTCGTATTGTTTGGTTGCAACTTTCTGGACCCCCCACCTCCGTGCCCCCTACTGGACATCTGCCACAAAAGAGCTTCTTCATAGCTCATCGGATTCCTCTCCTCCTGCAGTGTACAAAAACAAATGTTGTGATCCTGTGTGAACTGTGTCTCGCCCCAGCTGGACGAAGGATCGCAGGGCGCTGCTGGCGATGTCCCCGCAGCGCAAGAAGTGGATCTCCGTGCGAGCGCCGCCCTCCATGCGTGTCGCCCCAACTCACTACGAGGTTTGTTGGACGTGCGTACGCTGCGCCCGACTGATAACGGGAGGAGGCGGAGGGAGGAGGGGGTTAACGCGTTGGATCGGAGAACGCGCGCGCGGGTTCACGACGTCGCCGGGTGGACTTGGGGCAAGAGGCACGCCGTGACCCGATGGTGGGATGGTGGGACGATGGTGGTGGTCAAGAGTGACAGCGGGAGGGGCAACCGAGGAACGACACGCGTCCCACAGTGGACGTGCCCCCCCCCCCCCCCCCCCCCGCTAGGGGGTGGAGCGACGAGATGAACGGAGCTGCTCAGCAGTTCCTGAAGAAACTCGCACCACACATTGAAACTAAACAACACTCGTTTTTTATTTTTACCGGTTAAGCCCCACCGAGCCGTATAGCTCTTGTTTCAGAAGCGACATGGCCACAAATAACAGCTCAAGTGAAAGTGGCTTATCGCTTAGAAATTTATAACAGCCAAATACTCTGAACACACGTTGATTCTAAATCTGGAGGGTCTTACCGGAGTACCCGGAGAAAAATCCACGCGACTACAGGTAGAGAGAGAGAAAATGTAAATGCCAAATATGCAGGCGTCAGGGTCGGGGTGGAACCCACGGCCTCCTACATACCAGGCGAGGTAGTTAACATCTCGCCACTATGGCGCGGGTACTGGATGGATTGGTTTATCGCAAGTTCGTAAGGAGTGGGCGTCAGCTTAGGGGGGAGGCCTTCATCCAACAGTAGAAAGATCGTTGCTGGTTGGTGATGATGATGATAGACATGCAATGATTCAGCTTTGCCTGCCGTTGTTCAGATCCATATAATAGTAGGCAGCCCTTTTTCCACACCCTGCCCTGGCCATCAGGAGTAGTAGACACATTTAGCAACAGGACTACATTGAATGCGAGTTTTTTGTGTGTGTATGCACAGTATTCCCTCGTTACTCGCGAGTGAATACGCTCCGGAAATGCTCGTGAATAGCAATTTTCGTGGATAATTAACGATAGTGGCCTACGGAAACCTCTCCTTGAAATGAATTAGCTTAAATTCGTACCTAAATAAACGATTAAATGCATGAAAATAATCACACCAACAAATAAAAATAGGTTATAATAAACAAAGTAAATAAAAAAAAAACTTTTCAATATTTGTAAATAAATGAACTCACATTCTTGGTTATTTCGGTAAAGTCACGTAGAAAGGAAACAAAATAATATTGTATCCCTTCTACGTGACTTTACCGAAAGAACCAAGAATATGAATTCCCTTCTACGTGACTTTACCGAAAGAACCAAGAATATGAATCCCTGCAGCCACGAAAGCTTTAAATCAAAATGAACTCACCTTAAATTATGATGATGCTGCGCAGTAGAAGGATGCAGCCATGATGATGGCGATGATGATGATCTTTGTGATGTTATTACTGCTCCTATCTCATCACTTCATCTCCTCATCACTTTAGCTTTCATTACTTTCTCTCATCACTTTATCTCTCACCGCTTTATCGCATCACTTTATCTCATCATCGCTTTATTTACGTAAATTTTTTTATATATTTTTAAATGATGTGTGCCCTTGTTGCTGGGTCTAGGGAGGGGAAGAAAAAAAGTGCCATTTTTGTGTCACGATGTTTGGCTTAATGTTCACCAAAAATATAACAACAGCAAAAATGCGAAGCTGTTTCAGCAACACCCACGAGCCCGGAGATCAGACGCTGAGAATGTGTGAATTGTGCCCCACACCCTCCTCCGTGCGTTGCTCTTGGCGCAGGTCTGCGCGCACGTGCTCAATGGGAAAAAGTGCTTCTACATTGGCAACTGCAACTTTGCGCACAGCGAGGAAGAGCGCGAGGTGTGGATGTACATGAAGAACAACTGCCGTGAGTCTCCTCGCTCTCAACGAGCGCACGCTCGCGCGTCTCTCTCTCGAGTAAGCGTCCGGGACGCGCACCGTACGACTATACGTAACGAATGCCGACGCGCGGTGCGGTCACCCAGAGAAGACATAACTCTTGACTCGTGGCACTTTTATCAAGCGTGTCGTCCGTGCACTGTCGCGTTCTTATTTCTTTATTGTCACGTTGGGAATATTTATTTTTACCGGAGGAATCCGATGAGCTATGAAGCTCTTATCGCGCAGATGGCACATTTATATTTACGTGATCTAACCCAAAAACCTCTGTTAAGAAGATTACATAGTTTCTTCAGCTTTTAACTAACTTGGCACGAGCCGGCCGTGAGCCTTCAAATCTTTCCAATCATCCCAATGCTTATCGCGCACACGCTCGGTCCTTTATGCAAGAAGTTATTAAACAGTGGTTGCAAGAGATAAGACGGTATTATTATCGCCATGTCAATTACTCCGGCAAACGGCAAAGCGTTGTTTGAATAGATAATGATAGCTGTTCATTTGAAGAGTAAAATTATTTGAGAGCTCAAAAGTGACTGACAAAAATCACAATGTAACGACATTTAACAAAAAGGACTTATAGCATCGTCATGGATCCTTAAATCGTACGATGTACCTTAGCTCCATCGTATGGCGGCAGCTCCGGTCAGTCGAAGCAACGGACGCTTCTCGGTTTTAGATTTAAAGCTTTCGTGACTGCTAGGATCCATACTCTTTGGTTCTATTGGGTAAAGTCTCCAGACAGTCTCGTCCCTTCACCTGATGAAGGCCGCTTGTGTTGTGGCCGAAACGTCGTGATTTTTTGTTATTTTATTTTTCACCTACGTGACTTTACCCAATAGAACCAAAGAGTGTGCTTCTCGGTTTGCGTGCCCGCCACGTCAGTGACCGACATTGACGAGGTCTACAAGATGTGGCTGGAGGGAAACCGCACGCCGGCCAAGGACCCCGAGGATGGAACTTCGCCCGCCGGCAAGGAGAGCATCTCCCGCATCTGCATGCCCACGGACTATGCCGAGGTGAACACCGCAAGTTCCTCACCCCCCACCACCCCCCCCCCCGCCGCGGTCGCGCGTTCGTGTCTGAACTCCGCCGAGGCTCGGCCAGTTGGCCCATCGGGTGGCGTTTAATCCCTGCGACCTCTGCCGGCGTGACAATCGCGCAGAACTCGGGCAAGTACTGCAGCCTCTGCGGGCGCAACTGCAACAGCGACAAGCAGTGGAGGCAGCACATGTCGTCGGAGAAGCACCGCGAGAAGGTGTTCGAGGATGAACAGCGCTGGAAGTTCAGATTCCCCACCGGGCAGTTCGCCGTCTGCGAGAGGTGGTACGTGTCGACCAACGCGGGCGGTTGGACGGGCGGAGCCGGACATGACGGCTGGGCCAGGGGGGGGGTCGGCCCCGCGACCTCTGCCTCCGGAGCCGCGTGCGGCTCTTTAAAAATGGGGTTATTCGCGCAGTGCTTTGCGGCCCTTAAAATGTGGCGTCTGTTACCGAATTCGGGGGGAAAAACGGCTGCTCTGGTTGTCGTTGTTGTTTTTGTTGCCAGGACCCCTGGGATAGACGGGACAGGTGGGTAGATTGCGAGACGGACGGGTGCGCAGATGGACAGACAGATGGGCAGCTAGGCGGATGGATGGCTGTACAGGCAAGACAGTGGGCAGACTTATGGCTAAATGGCAAGACAGCTAGACGGACAGGCAGACGTGCAGATATGACAGGTGGCGAGATGTACAATTCCTCTCCGTTTGTTTAGGTGTAACCGCTCGCATATCAGTTGCAAACATGATAGGAGCAAGTGATTTTTACACGTGTGATGCAAAGCATGTATTGTTAGCGCGGCATCTCGCTTTCAGCAGAGGAATCGATGCTTCGTTCTCGTGCCCTCCTTTGGAACCATTTCAGCTTCCGACCGGGTCCAAGGGAGGGTTTATCTTAGGGACCCCTTTGCCAGGCCGTCACATTCTGACGCGGCGTTTCTGCTTTTTTTCCCCGGCAGGCTCAGCGGTGCCGGCGGCTGCAAAGACGACAGTTGCGCGTACGCGCACGGCGACAAGGAGCTGGACGAGTGGATTGAGCGCCGAGATGTGATACGCGCAAAACTAGACGAGGCTCGCCAGCAGGGGCTCTTGCCCCTGAACGAAAGCAACTTTGGGAAGTACACTTGTCTCCTTAAATAGCCCTCCTGTCCCTGTCGCAAACAGTGGTACACTTAATGTTGCTATTTGCTAATGTATGATTCAATGACAAAAACGGGAAAAAAATGTAAGCGGGAAAAAAAAAATGTTCAACTCTATTAACTGACTAAAAGTTACGTCGAGACAACAAAAAAAACGTTGGGGTGAATTTCAAACTTCACGGAGGCAAACGATGAAACCCCCCCCCCCCCCCCCCGCGCGTTGGCGTCGGGGACGTCCGGTGGCGATCGCGATGCGCTCGCCGTCGCGCAGGAGAGAGCGCCCCCCCCTCCGTGTCACCGGCAATTCTCTCCGCGCTGGAGAAACGGGGGAACCACGAGGGCGAGCGGGCGAGCGGGCGGGCGGGCGGGCGGGCGAGCGAGCAAGCGAGAAGTGGGCAGGTGAGCGGTGGGTGGGGTCGGAGGAAGGGCGTAAAAAAAAAACAAACACCACCGAAGCCACCCCGGTTTCCCCACGCCTCTTGGCAGGTTGCGCACGTCCCATCTGCGAAACCGGCGGACGGGTCCGGGAGTCCGCCGGCTTGCGTCGGCAAAAGGACCCGGGGGCCCGCCGATGGCATTGGCGCTTTGTTGCGCGGTGGCCCTGCCGCTCGGTATTCTGGCGGGGACAGCTTTTGCTGTACTTGAACGCGAGAAAAGCCACGTCAGGAAATTGCGGAAGGTGCCAGAAGGGAGAGGGAGGGGGTGGGGGCCCTGTTGATTAACTTGAGGGGTTGGTGTTCGCTGGCCAATATAAACCCCATTGCTATGTGGTGGCACCACAATTATTGGCAGTGTTATTATTTTCCAACCGAGGTGGTCGTTATTGTTGTTGGTGGTGGTGGTGATGGTGGCGGCGACGATGATGATGATGATAATGGTGGTGGTGGCGCATCTGATTAGTTTAATATTCAGATAACAAGAAAGAAATCATTACTTAAGCAGACATATTTCACAATTGTTTTGTTCCAATTTTATTTCTGAATCCCAATTGGGACTCCAGCCCAAGAAGGGTATTGTAACCGGATTATTAAAGTGGTTCTTCAAGGCAGTGGCACAACGAGTTATTATTGAGCGCCGTTTTTTTGCTCATGAAAAAAATAATATAATATTTTTAAAAAAATCTTTTGACTTCGGGTGACTATTCAGTTGGAATTGTGGTGGTTTAAGGTTCAGGACGGCGATGGGACGGCACGCTGTGTTGATGGTGGTCGTTGAGTTGGCAAGTTTTTGGTGCGGAGGTGTTATTGTCTTGGCTCTGCTGTCGTGTTTGAAAGGTTACCGCTTGAGCAAAGTGCAGGGAATTATATGCGTTGACATATATGCACGTTCCGCTTTGCTCGTGACACCAGTCGGACGAGCAGAAGGAGGGGAAAGCCGCCTTTGTCGACGGGCAGCGACGGATAATAACGAAGGCTGCGGTAGGTGAGCATAGAAAGAGAGAGAGAGAGCTGGCATTCGGATGAAATGCCTGGCACCACACGCTGCTTTTGGTGGGCGGTAGTCGACGGGCCTTTAGCCGAGGATGGGGCGGAGTGGAGGCCACTTCACTCTGATGTCACCAGAAGAATAAAAATTGCCCGGTCTCTTTAGGGGGGATCTATTTTTTTTTTATCTGAACAACTCCTGACGTTGATATCTCGTAATGTCGATTATCAGCAATGTACGTGTTGTCAGCATTATCCTAACTTGGCAATGGGGGGTGGGGGGGGGGGCAGAAAAAAAATCCCCATCACTCATTTCGCTCGGGCGTTCATTCACTTGTCCCCCCGAGCTGTGAGGTGCATTACGAAGGGTCGTTGCCGGTAGGCTGGACTGCTTGTTGTTGTTGTTGTCGTCATTCTCATTGTTAAGGTGTTTTTATTTCCACCTATATTGTGTATTGGGGGTGCATCAGCTTTATGGGCCGTGGGTGTTTAGCGGCAACGGTGGAGCATATTGGCCCACATGCCAATAATGATGTTCTCTGTTCGGCGATGTCTCCTCTCGCGGCATGACGCGTGCGTGTTATTAGCGTAAAAAATACAGTTGCAGTTCAGTATTTCTGACAAAGTTACGACTTCTTTCTTCCCGTGCCGTGGTGTGGGTTTATTTTAAATTATGATTTTTTTTTTTGCATAATTGTAGTAAGTTTGTGACAGGTTTGGAAGGATCATATGTTAAATTTGTCAGCATTTGAAATTGTTGCCAATGAGACCACTGATTTCACGTAACTGACAAGTTCATATGAACGTGCACTTAAATGTATAAATCTGATTTGCATCAAAATACACATCGATATGAGAAAACAATGTTAGGCACTGTGGGAGATTTGTGAAGAGCCATTATTATTTGTGGTTAACATCCACGAATATACATTTTTAAGTTGGGGGTTTTGGTCATACTTTTAATTAAAACCCTCAATACTCTTCTGGGTTTTTTTTCTGCTTATCCTTAACGTTGTTGTTTTGGCGTTAAAGTGCCGGAGAATCAACGTACAGATGGGGGCGACACAATATTCTGTCGAAGGAAAAACAAGTCTAAAATCATAAAAAAAAATATTATGGGATGGCGGGTGTTGCATATTTTTTATTACTGTTTTTTTTTCATGCTTGTAAATTTTACTGGTAACATCGCATTAAAACGTTTGTTCCATTTACTCAGTCGATGCATTGCTTCACTTTTGCGCGATTAATGCAAACGTCGGCTAAGCAATAACGAAACGCTGCCGTCTTCAAAGCGAACGGACGAACGCGTAAACCTGATCCCACGCCATTAGTTGTTGGGAGGCGACTGCGTTGTCGCTCACTGGAGTAACTGCGTGCCTGACCCGCATATGCGGGCAGGTGTCGCTGGGAGCTTTGCACAGTCCATGCGCACTGTTCTGCCGAGCTGTGTGCAAAGCCCGGCTCCTAACCGAGAGAGATCGGTCGTGCAACTTGGTTGCGAGCAACTGGAATCGTTTTGCGCGCACGCTCTTGGCAACCAATTGCGATCGGTTGTCCAGCCACTTCATTGCGGTAGTGACGGACGCTCAAACGCGAAGCGTCGACCGTGCCGTATTGTAACCCTGGAGAACCACAACAACCGTTGTCATTCCTTGCCGCGCAAGCTCCGCGCCCAGATGCGAACAAAGCGGCCGCAGGATGCGAGTAAGTCGCGCTGTCCACGGCTGTGCAGCCGATCGCTGAGTGGTTGTGGACCCACCTGCTTTCCAACGTTGAACGGGCCCCCAATCGTTTGGATAGCCCCCGTGCCCTTGCCAATCAATGTCTGGCAATCCGGCGACAGTTGTTTAATGAGTCCGACCGATTCTCAGGCTCGTAAGGCAAAATCAGGTCCAGAGTTTGCCGAAACGAATGCTTCTGGAATAATGTTGGCTTGGAAAAAAAATACGCCATCGGTCAGAAAATATTGAACGTGGAGACACTGAACGGATGGAGGTCTGTTTGTATATATACAGGTAGTCCCCCCGACTTACGATATTTTCGACTTACGATGGGGTCTTCGTAACGCATCTCCATCGTAAGTCGTGGACTACCTGTATATTATTTACCCATGAGCCTCCACAGCAATGCATTATGGGTTTGTATACCACAAGGCCAGAACAAAGGGCAGTGGAAAAGAGAATCGGTTTAAAATTGCTCGGTGCGTAACAACTCATCGGTTGAACTCATTTCCTACACTCAGGACATGCATATGGTGCCCTGATTGTGTAAGGATCAATTGTTGACGTTTCCAATAGGCCACAGTGGCTTTGAGAGTGATGCCTCGTTATTCGCGAGCGATACGTTCCGGAGATGCTCGCGAATGCCAAATCTTGCGGACGACGATGTTGTTGACTTCGGGAAGATCGTACGCGCAACGTCTGCAGATGCTTCCTCATCCCTTTATCTCATCAATGTATCTCTCGATGCGGCAGCCGTGTAGAGTTCCAGGTGCAACTCCACGGATTGGCAACATCGCGGGTCGCAAGTTCGTGAATAACGAGGGGGAATGGCGAACTGCGTGGATTTCGGCGGGTTAGCTCTGCGTTTCCCCACTTCTGCCAGACCGGTCTCTTGACCCGAAGGGTTGCACGGCTCTGCGAGAGTTATGAACGGTTTCTTCATCTGATGCCGGTGATCCCGATCGAGACGCAAATTAGGGCAATAAAAAATAGAATAGCGATTAGCATAGCGATTGGCGTAGTGATTATATATTTAAAAAAAAAATACATTCTGGCTATTAGAGCAAATAATAATAAGACGATATAGATTACACAATCTTCTTTTCTGTTCTGTCGGGATCGTAACCTTTCCCTCCCCAACTGTTAACGATTCGTGTAACAATCGCATTGTGGGGGTGAGTAAAGTGGTCAACCCTCCTGGTCGTCGCGGGGCCTCGCCTTACTGGTTTTCTGCGATTTGCTCTCTGCGCTGCGCTTGCAGGATTTTTTCGCGCTTGCGACTTGAAGGCAATGGGAGGATCATTCGCGTCTCTTTGTGCGTGTCCGGCGACCCTTGCTGTGCAGGACTGGAGTAAGAAAGATGTCATTATAAAACTAAAACCATATATAAATAAATAAAAATTGCCAGATAAAGGCCCCCACTGAGCTTATGTTGCTGTTTTTCAGAAGCGGCCTGGCCATCACAACTGATAGCTCAACGAAGTGGCTTATCAAGTGGAAATAGATACCAACCAAATACTGTAAACGCGGGATGTTGATTTTAAATGTGGAGGGGAAAATATAGAGGACCCGGAGAAAAATCCACGCGGCCACGGGGAGAACACGCAACACCCCAAATATACAGCAGCAGGCATCAGGGTCGGGATTAAACCCACGACCTCGTGTACACCAGGCGAGGTAGCTAACATCTCACCACCGTGGCGCCTTATAACAGCCCCCCCCCCGCCACCGGAGGATTCTGCTGTGGTCGTGGCTGCTGCAGCTGTTACAGCGCAACGTGTTTGCTAAATAGTAGCTTATGGCACGTGTGTAAGTGTGGTTTTCTCACGTCCTACACTCCTCACAACATTCTTCAATAATTATGCGGGCCTTTAAAAAAAAAACAGTAAAAATAGGAGAAATGGCCTTAATTCATATGTGCTATGAAGAAGAGACATGCCTAAAATTCCAGCCATTTTACCTATATATATGATTGTAAGGCCACAGTGTCATTGACGAATATGTTCTTATTTTGTTGTTGTGCTTCTGCACCACTGCCGATGCAATATCATCGAACAATTCCCTTGCACTACGTAAAGTTTGCTCTGCAAGTTACCCGGTACACAATTTGGTACATGTCCTAAGCGGCGTGCGGAGCCTGCTTGAAAGGCTTAAGACTTTGCAGGGCTTTCCTGGACACTTATTATCACGAAGGGTCAATATCACAGTTTATGGAGGTACAGACTCTGACGCAGAACCTGATGACGCGCTGTATTGAACACGGCCATTGCCGGAACCTTTCTCCCTTATCGCTGCTCTTCTCGCGCGGCGGATTGCCGCAGTACATCCAAGCGCGCCTCCTCGCCGTGCCGTTCATTGCGCTCTTGCTTGAGGCTTGCCAATTTGCGCCATCCTGTGGAATCGCCCGAATTGTGCATCGTGCCACGCGCGTCACGTGTTTCGTCCTTGAGCAAGAACTCTTAACATGCGGATGGGTGGTAAACTCGTTGTGGAGGTGCGAGCCGGCAAGGGCGCGCACCCCGTTAGCTCTCCTCCCTCGGCTGCACAATACTGCGCTGACTTAACACGTGCCAGTGGCAGGGATTTCGCGAACCGATATCCATAATAAAGGGGGTGGTGCAGGTTTGGGGTTAGATCGCTTCTAAATATCTCAAATGTGTCGTTGAACACGCCACCATCTGACACGGCCAATGGGAAAGGGTTGTTCGTGTAAACGACACGTGCCGATTGGTTACTAGTTCAGCACACCGGTGTGTTTGGAGAGTAAACACACAGTTGTAAATGTTGTAGTGGGTTTACACTCCACAATTCTTAATGTGGGAACTAGTAACTAATTGGCGCGTTTCTGTTTGCGTGACAAAACCTTGACTAATTGGCCGTGTCGGCTGGTGGCCTGTTTAGCGACAACATTACTTACGCGACCGGACCCAACAAAGAAAAAAAAACCCCTCTTATTGGACCATCTAGATTTGAAGTTTTTCGTGACTGCAGGGATCCATACTCTTTGGTTCTTTCGGTAAAGTCACGGTGAGAACTTTCTTATCGGACAGTTCTCACCGTTTGTTGTTAGCCCCGTCCGCACCCCCTGGCGCCTGTCGCTGGCTCCAGCCAGATTCTGATACCGTGTGCGGCCACTGCGTCGCCGATTTGTGGTTTTCTCCTGGCTCCTGCCAAACCACGAGGGCCCTGGGTGCCGAGAGTCTTCATAAACGGTCCTCGAGTGCTCCGGTCTGTCCGTCGTGTCGCGCCGGGTTTGTGACACGTCGCTACGAGGAACGAATTGACGCTTTTGATGCACCGCCTTTGTCGTAAGGGGCCGTCCATAAATGACGTCACGCATCTAGGGGGGGCGGGGGTGGTGGCGGGGGGGGTCAGACATTTGTGACGATGTGTGACGAGGGTGGGGGGGGGGGTTGAGAAATGTGACGTCACATCAAAATGCGCAACTTTAAATAAATATATAATTTGTATAACAACACTAATTGTTATAACACTCCTACAACATCAGAGTCCAGCGCCACATTATATACGCACTACAATGTCGATAGTTTAAAGCGATTTGAAGCATGTTTTTATTTTCTAAATGGAAATACGGTTTTTGGGGGGGGGGAAGCAGAGCTTTGTGACGTCATATTTGAGGGGGGGGGGGGTCCTGACTTTTTGTGACGCCGTGTGACGAGGTGGGGGGGGGGGTCAAAATCGTCCAAAATCGTGTGACGTCATTTATGGACGGGGCCCCCTAAGTCCTCGCGTCCTCGGATTTTCGCGCGTTGCTTTGCGGTTGCCGCCGTGTGGCTCCGATGTGTTCCCGCGACGTTTCGCTTCCCCCGGGAACGAGTGGAGGCATCGTGCGGGTGACGTGGTGACACCGTGTCGGTGTCGGTGTTACAATGAACGTGTGGGTAAGCCCTCCACTCCCCGGGCCTGTTTGGCTCTGAGCCAGACTCTTGACGTGTCTCGCCTCGTTTGTGCATCTCGTGCACATGCCAGGAGCTTCTCCGTGAACTGAATGAGGCTGCTCCCAGCGTTGTGAAGCTTTTTGACGTCTTGCGTTTGGGCCCCATGTGATGGGGAGCTCCTTGAGTTGTTTTTTTTTGTTGGTTCGAATTCTTCAGAAGCACCCGGCAGAACGCGCGGGGGCCTTAAGACGTCAAGACGTCCCGAACCACACGCGGTAACGACCCGTAAACGCATCGGATACCATGGATTTTCTTTTTTTTTTTAAACGTGGTCTCGTCAATGGGTAGCCAATTCCACCACTTCAGTTTAACACGTAGGCTTTCGCGACCAATATTATTCATAATAAAGGTGTTTTGGGGTTAGATCGCGTTATTTATAAATGTGTCGTAACCCTCCACCACCCGACACGGCCAATCAGCAAAAAAAGTGTCACGTTGACAAAAGTAGTGAATTATTTGTCTTTTGTCAACGTGACACTTTTTTTGCTGATTGGCCGTGTCGGGTGGTGGAGGGTTACGACACATTTATAAATAACGCGATCTAACCCAAAAACCTTTATTATGAATTCCACCACTTACCCGTGCCCCTTTGCTGCTGTCGGAAAAAAAAAAAACTACGACCGACTTCGGGAGAGTCCATCGGTGAACGACGGTCGCCCTTCACGAAACGTTTGCGTCCTTTGCTTTTCCGGCTTCGTGGTTTCCAATTTGAGACGCGGCCGTCGATTTTCGGTCGTTCCGTCCGGCGCGATTGAACGTCTCGTTAGCGGCGGGGTGCCGGGAGAGCGCGAGGTTGAAATGTCCGGACGCCTAGGGCAGGTTTTTGTTTGGCCCCGTGACAATCGGGGTGTGTGTGGGTGGGAGTGGCCACCGTGGGCTGTTTTTTTCTCTTTTTTTCAAAAGGGTATCTGTCCACTTCTTTTGCTTGGCCACTATTAGCTCGATTTTTTTTTTTTGGGGGGGGGGGGGGATGGGGGTGGTGGTTCGCAAGCTGATGCGCGGTGGTTCCAAGAGACTTGGAGTCCACCGTGTAATGTCGCGTCGTCGTCGGTTCTGTGTTCTTCGTACGCAGTTGAAAGTACGCGAGCGGTGGGCGAGCGGTGGGCGAGCGTCGATTTCAAACAAAATTCATCTCATTGGCAACACGACAAGCCGGATACGATTGTTCTAATTTGATCTCGTTAAGCTCTTGTGTTTTTACGCGCGTTCAACACCTGGAAGCGACGCCTTCGTGGTTGGCTCTTTTGTGTTTTTAATTTTGAGATCTGTACAAATAAAAGTTGTATTAAATGCTGTTTGAATTTGCCCTTCTTTAAAGGTTGCTCTCTTTCCGAGGGTAATGTGCTTGTATACTTTGGCTTATGCCGTTTGTACTATGGGGTCCACAGTGGCACACGTGTTCAGTTTTTTGTTTTGTGTTTAGTTTATTGTCTTTCCCCCGCACCTTCCACCAGCACGGTTGGCTACACACGGTGCGTAAGAAATTCAACATTCACACGCACACACACACGTGACCCGGACGATCACCCCATTTCCATCAATTCTGAACTTAGTGATATATATTTTTTACAGAGCAATTGGAGCATAAACTCATCACACAAACTCCGGTAACCCTTGCAAGTGGCAGCTTTTGGCTGGCCATCAAACAAAGATGGTCACCTGTATCGCGCGCTTTCAGATGCCCTTCTGCGGCCCGTCTGGAACGCGCTCTTCCTTCTGATATTCGGAAGCCACTGGAGCTGTGCACTTTTGAATCACGTCGATTTACACAAGTCACTTCTTTAGAACTGCTTTTGCGTGTTTAGTTTGTTGACCTTCCCCCGCACCTCCAATTAGCACGATTGGCGCTACGTACTGTGCGAAAGAAGTTCAGCATACATACACATGTTTAATACGTCGGCTTTCACGGCCAATAGTATCCATAATACAGGTTTTTTTGGATTAGATCGCCTAAATATATAAATGTGTCGTTAAAACCGCCACCACCTGACACAGCCAATTAGTAAGGTTTGTCACATAAACAGAACATGCCAATTCGTTACTAGTTCAGCACATGTAAAAAAAGCGTAAAGATTGAGTAAAAACATCCTAAATAACCTGAAGACATTAATGGGGGATTTCTTTAAAAAAAAACACTTTGTTAAAGCGTAAATGCGAACTACTAATTTCTGTCTTGGTAAAAGTGAAGCGATTTTTTTTTACTGATATCCACGTGAGCGTCTTTGTACTCCAGCAGAGGTTCTGCCAGTGACAGCATTCACTTAAAAAGAAAAGGGGCGCTTTGATGTGAACCAAGGCCCTCTTGATCTGCAGTCAAATGCTCTGCCTCTGAGCTCCACCCCCTTAGCAAGAGTTGTTTTTAAATGCACATTTGAATTTCTATATTTGACCACATTTTACCAAAATCAAATTCTCCACTTCACCAGTATACAACCACCATAAACAAGGCTTTATGAGGATATAATTGAGCCCCAGTACCATTATTGATTTGATTTTCACAAAGGCATTCATCACATCAAAATTAGGAAAAGTGGTTTTCATTTTTAAGACTAGTTAAACAGGTTGTGTAGGAAGTTATATGGTTTTGAAAGTCTTCACGTGACGTAAAAAAAACATTTTACTTATAAAATCCTAAAGAGCCTCGAGGCATTTATGGGGGGGTTTATTTAAAACACTTCTCTCATAATAATGTAAATCCAAAGTACAAATGTACGTGTTCTTAAAAGTAGAGTAATCTCTCCTTCAAATTAGTATCCAACGTGCATGTCCTTGCACTCCATGAATGACAGAATTCACGAGAAAGAAAAGGGGCGCTTGGATTTGAACCAAGGCCCTCTCGATCTGCAGCCAAACGCTGCACGTCTGAGCTACACGCCTTTAGCATTTGGCAACATTTGACGCAATTATGTTTCTCATTATTTGGGCACATTTTCTCATAATCAAATTCTCGACTTCACCAGTACACAACCACCATGGGACAAGGGTTTCTTAAGACGTAATTGGGCCTCGATCCCGTCATTTAAAAAAAAAATTCACAACGGCATTCATCACATCAAAATTAGAACACGACCATTAAGGCCGTGATCGTTCGACATCAGCTTCGCTGGGCCTACAACGTCGTCCGTATTCCCAACTCCAGACTCCCGAAGCAGCAAAGTCTTCCACTTCGAGCTTCGTCGGGGTGTGCGTTCAAGAGGCGGGCAGAGAAAGCGCTTCAAGGATGTCCTCGAGGCCAACACGAAGAAGTGCACCGTCGACTCCAAACTCATGGAAGACTCTTGGCCCAGGATCGCCACGGATGGAGACAAAATCCATTTCAAGAATCCAAACCGTCGACTCCAAACTCATGGAAGACTCTTGGCCCACGATCGCCACGGATGGAGACAAAATCCATTTCAAGAATCCAAACCGTCGACTCCAAACTCATGGAAGACTCTTGGCCCACGATCGCCACGGATGGAGACAAAATCCATTTCAAGAATCCAAACCGTCGACTCCAAACTCATGGAAGACTCTTGGCCCAGGATCGCCACGGATGGAGACAATCCATTTCAAGAATCCAAACCGTCGACTACAAACTCATGGAAGAATCTTGGCCCAGGATCGCCACGGATGGAGACAAAATCCATTTCAAGAATCCAAACCGTCGACTCCAAACTCATGGAAGACTCTTGGCCCAGGATCGCCACGGATGGAGACAAAATCCATTTCAAGAATCCAAACCGTCGACTCCAAACTCATGTAAGACTCTTGGCCCAGGATCGCCACGGATGGAGACAAAATCCATTTCAAGAATCCAAACCATCGACTCCAAACTCATGGAAGACTCTTGACCCAGGATCGCCACGGATGGAGACAAAATCCATTTCAAGGATCCAAACATCGTGAAAATCAACAACGGAAACAGGAAGAGGGAAAAGCGGGGACGGCGGAAAGGGGCCGTCCATAAATGACGTCACGCGATTTTGGGCGATTTTTGACCCCCCCACTCGTCACGCGGCGTCACAAAAAGTCAGACCCCCCCCTCAAATATGACGTCACAAAGCCTTGCCCCCCCCCAAAAAAAATATATGTATAAACATGCTTCAAATCGCTTTAAACTGTTGTCATTGTGCGTATTTAATGTGGCGCTGCACTCTGATGTTGTAGGGGAAAAAAACATTTATTAAAAAGTATATTTAATTAAGTAAAACGTGTTGTCTATATTTATTTAAAGTTGCGCATTTTGATGCGACGTCACATTTCTCAACCCCCCCCACCCCTCCTCGTCACACATCGTCACAAATGTCTGACCCCCCCCCCCCTAGGTGCGTGACGTCATTTATGGACGGCCCCAAACAGCACGACGTGACAGCACCGACTTACTGACGCAGTTCCACACCACCACCACTCGTTCTGGACACCCACCACCACTCGTTCTGGACACCCACCACCACTCGTTCTGGACATCACCACCACTCGTTCTGGACACCACCACCACTCGTTCTGGACACCACCACCACTCGTTCTGGACACCCACCACCACTCGTTCTGGACACCCACCACCACTCGTTCTGGACACCCACCACCACTCGTTCTGGACACCCACCACCACTCGTTCTGGACACCACCACCACTCGTTCTGGACACCCACCACCACTCGTTCTGGACACCCACCACCACTCGTTCTGGACACCCACCACCACTCGTTCTGGACACCCACCACCACTCGTTCTGGACACCCACCACCACTCGTTCTGGACATCACCACCACTCGTTCTGGACACCCACCACCACTCGTTCTGGACATCACCACCACTCGTTCTGGACACCACCACCACTCGTTCTGGACACCCACCACCACTCGTTCTGGACACCCACGTGTGTGTGTGTGTGTGTCTGTCCGAGCTGCGGGCAGGGTCTGTCGATCCCAGATCGGTCTCTTCAGCCATGCTCGGAACCACAGATAATCATTTTGTTTCTATGGAAGACAATCATCCTCGATTTCGAGGGATAGCCTATGACGATCCGTTTGAATAACGATGAATCGCTCCACTTTTAAAAAAACACACGTAAATTTGCACGTTTTGTTCACGTGACAAACCTTACTAATTGGCTGTGTCGGGTGGTGGCGGGATTAACGACACATTGATATATTTACGCGATCTAACCAACCCTTCCCTCCACAAAAAAAAAACTCCTTTTGTTATGGATATTACAAACCTGTCAACCCCATTCGGTTTAAGCCGTATTCTTGTACAGGAGTTTTCACGTCCACGCTGCGTCCAGCCGTCTCACTAGGGGAAACAAAAACGCGTATATTTGCCTTCTTTAGTTCTTTCGGTAAAGTCACGTAGAATGAGAATAAAATAATAAAATAATAAAATAAAATTCTCACGACGTTTCGGCCACAACGCAAGTGGCCTGCTTCACTGGTGTTGTGGCCGAAACGTCGTGAGAATTTTTCTTGTTTTATTTTATTATTTTATTCTCATTCTACGTGACTTTACCGAAAGGACCAAAGAAGATGAATCCTTGCAGTCACGAAAGCTTCAGATCGAAATTTAACCGTGTCTGTTTGTGTTTCTCCCTTGTGATGGGGACTTTGTAGGATGAACGTTGAGATTTATAAGGGGCACGGGGTGACCCGAAAAGCCTGACCTGGTCTGTAATAAGGTAGGGGGCCACCGATCAGGGGTTGAGAGCTATGGATACTCATTCACGCGTTCGTCATAGCCCGCGTGCCGGGAGGGGGCCCGACTTCCCTGATCACGCCACCACGAGGTGGCGATGTCACTCAGGAAAAAAAAACAATTCTGCCCCCCACCTCTTTTAGCTATTGTGAAAAACAAGAATGTTATTTTGGAGTTTAACACGTAAAGAGCTTTCGTGACAAATATCGTACTCGTTTAAGGTTGAGTCGACCAAAGGGAGGCTCAGGATCGGTTTCGGACGATCGCCGTCAAAGTCAAACTCGGCACGCGTGGGGAGCGCTCGACACTCACAAAGTTTCTGCCCAATGAGCACGTGAGACCCTCCTGCACACGAGACCCTCCTGCACACGAGGCCCCCTGCACACCAGGCCCTCCTGCACACGAGACCCTCCTGCACACGAGGCCCTCCTGCACGCGAGGCCCTCCTGCACACCAGGCCCTCCTGCACACCAGGCCCTCCTGCACACGAGGCCCTCCTGCACACCAGGCCCTCCTGCACACCAGGCCCTCCTGCACACGAGGCCCTCCTGCACACCAGGCCCTCCTGCACGCCAGACCCTCCTGCACGCCAGACCCTCCTGCACGCCAGGCCCTCCTGCACACCAGGCCCTCCTGCACACCAGGCCCTCCTGCACACCAGACCCTCCTGCACACGAGGCCCTCTTTCTCCAGCCACGCGTGCCGCCGTAACCCCATCGCAGCAGCGCGAGTAATGAACGCGCTTAAGGGGTGCTGAGAGCCCCCCCCCCCCATTAGCCACGAGTCGGTTGCCCCTACGGGGGTGGGGGCCCAGTGGGGGTGGATGAGGAAGTGCAGCGGGGTGCGGTGTTTGGGGAGCGGTGGTGTAGTGGTTAGTGCACTGCCCCACGAGTTTGGCGACCCGAGTTCGATCCTGCTCACGGCCGCACAGCACCAGTGACAATTATTTTAACCAATCCAATGCATACCCTAAGGGTCTCCTGCACACCAGGGGTCTCCTGCACACGAGGGGTCTCCTGCACCCGAGGGGTCTACCGCACACCAGGGGTCTCCTGCACACCAGGGGTCTCCTGCACCAAGCTTCAAACGAGCAGCCGGTGCGAAGTGTAAGACAAAGGCGGTCGGGCGTGGTGCTCGCCACCCACCCCCTCGTGTGCCGTGCCGGCCTTCATAGGTGCTCGCTAACAGCACTTGCCCCTACAGTCTGTTACAGGCTATACGGGGGGGGGGAATCTTCCCCTTCGTTTCGTGCGTGTCGAAGCAGCAGACGGTAGCTGTGGTCCACGGGCGCGTGTGCAGAGTCACTGCCAATGTAGGGAATTTTGCAGCGGTAGCTGTGACATTGACAACCGAGAACGCAGAGCAACCGATTTGCACGTCTGACGTTCCAGGAGCAGCAGCAGCACACATTACAGACGCGTGAGCGGTCTTCGAATTTTTTTTATTTTATTTAACATAACCCTGATACCACGCACGCAGGCGCCTCGCTACGCGTGACCCGTTACCACGATACAGACGCAGAGAAAAGTGACCATTCTGGCTAACCAGCTTTTGTTTAAAAAAAAAAACGAATAAACGCCTGTAGGCGTGTTCACGCGTGCTGTGTATGTGTGTGTTCACGCGCGCTGTGCGTGTGCTCACGCGTGCTGTGTGTGTTCACGCGCTGTGTGTTCACGCGTGTTGTGTTAACGCGTTGTGTGTTGACGCGCGCTGTGCGTGTGTTCACGTGTGCTGTGTGTTCACGCGTGTTGTACGTCACGCGAGCTGTGTGTTCACGCGTGCTGTGTGTGTGTTCACGCGTGCTGTGTGTTCACGCGTGTTGTGTTCACGCGAGCTGTGTGCTCACGCGTGCTGTGTGTGCTAGGGCGTGCTGTGTTCACGCGTGCTGTGTTCACATGTGCTGTATATGCGTGTTCACGCGTGCTGTGTATGTGTGTGTTCACGCGCGCTGTGCGTGTGCTCACGCGTGCTGTGTGTGTTCACGCGTGCTGTGTGTTCACGCGTGTTGTGTTCACGCGAGCTGTGTGCTCACGCGTGCTGTGTGTGCTAAGGCGTGCTGTGTTCACGCGTGCTGTGTTCACATGTGCTGTATATGCGTGTTCACGCGTGCTGTGTATGTGTGTTCACGTGCGTACTTGCACACACTTCATGTTCACCGTGTGCGAAAGAAGTCCAACATATATACACACATGCGTGCGTGCGTGCGCGTTCACGCGTATTGTAGGGAGCGGTAGTGGAGCGGTTAGCGGGTTCGATTCCCGCTCACGGCCAACAGCAGCGACGATTATCTGAACCGGTAACCTGCGCCTCACCTAGGTCGACTGGGCCTCAAATGTTTACCCGGTGCGGTGTGTAAAAACATCGCTACTTGGGGAGACAAAGGCGGCCGGGCGTAGTGCTTGGCCACCCACACCGTCGTGTGCAACGGTGCCGGCCTTCATAGGTGGCTACTCGCTAACAGCACTTGCCCCAACAGTCTGTTGAGGCTATACGGGATGAGTGGGAGAAACTTTGTCTTTTTGCGCGCGCGGTTCACGCTCCATCGGCTCGCCCAGCCGGCCAGTGGCAGGGGTCACGGGGGGTGAGGGTCAGCGGAGTCGACGTCTCTCGGTTTTCATCATCACCTCGGCCGCCGCTGCTCGCTGCTCGCTCGCTCCATCGATCGATGGAGCGAGCGATCGATCGATGGAGCGAGCGAGCGATCGGGTGATCGATCGATGGAGCGAGCGAGCGAGCGATCGAGCGATCGATCGATCGATGGAGCGAGCGAGCGAGCGAGCGATCGAGCGATCGATCGATGGAGCGAGCGATCGAGCGATCGATCGATGGAGCGAGCGAGCGATCGATCGATGGAGCGAGCGAGCGATCGATGGAGCGAGCGAGCGAGCGATCGATCGATGGAGCGAGCGATCGATCCGCTTGACCGCTCTGTGGGCAGCAGTGAAGCCAGGTCGACTCAGCTGACCGACCGCTCCGACCTCCGTCTCGTCAGCCGCGGTGCCGCCACGTGTAAACAATAACCCACGTGTAAACAATAACCCACGTGTACATGTTGATTTAAAGCTTCCGTGACTGCAGTAATTCATATTCTTAGCTCTTTCGGTAGAGTCACGTTGAAGGGAAACGTCGTGAGAATTTTTATTGTTTTATATGTATATTTTATTATTTTATTGTTTCCCCTTTTTAACGTGACTTTACCGAAAGAGCTAAGAATATGAACCCACGTGTAAACACGAACTCACGTGTAAACACGAACCCACGTGGCTCAGACAGCGTCACCGCTCTCCGGCATTTGCATGTCGCCCGGTGCCGTAGCCGCGCCTGTTGGTTTTTCCAAGCCACATCCCCGGCTATTATATACCTCTGTGTAATTGCAACACAAAGACAAAGATTCCCCCTGTATAGCCTTTGAAGGACCGTTGGGGCAAGTGCCGTTATCGGAGTAGCACCTACGTCGGCCGGCACGGCGCACGAGGGGGGTGGGTGGTCAGCAGCACCACGCCCGGACCCCCTTTGTCTCCCCGAGTGGCGATGTTTAAACACGTTGCACGAGGTACTCGCTTGAGTTTGAGTCGACCTAAGGGAGGCCCAGGATCGGTTTCGGACGATCGCCGTCAAAGTTATTTGGTCTTGAGCGGGAATCGAATGCGGGCAGCCGGAATAGCAGCGCGGCGGCGCGCTAACCACTGCGCCACGACTCCCCACCGCGCAGTGCACACGAGCGATGTTACACACAGCGCACTCGGCACACGAGGCCCTCCTGCACTAGAGGCCCTCCTGCACTAGAGGCCCTCCTGCACACCAGACCCTCCTGCACACCAGACCCTCCTGCACACCAGGCCCTCCTGCACACGAGGCCCTCCTGCACACCAGACCCTCCTGCACACCAGGCCCTCCTGCACACCAGGCCCTCCTGCACACGAGACCCTCCTGCACAACAGACCCTCCTGCACACGAGGCCCTCCTGCACACGAGGTCCTCCTGCACACGAGGCCCTCCTGCACACGAGGCCCTCCTGCACAACAGACCCTCCTGCACACGAGGCCCTCCTGCACACGAGGTCCTCCTGCACACGAGGCCCTCCTGCACACGAGGCCCTCCTGCACACCAGGCCCTCCTGCACACGAGGCCCTCTTTCTCCAGCCACGCGTGCCACCGTAACCCCATCGCAGCAGCGCGAGTAATGAACGCGCTTAAGGGGTGCTGAGAGCCCCCCCCCCCCCCATTAGCCACGACTCAGTCCCCCCGATGGGGGGTGGGGGCCCAGTGGGGGGTGGGGGTGGATGAGAAAGTGCAGCGGGGTGCGATATTTGGGGAGTGGTGGTGTAGTGGTTAGTGCACTGCCCCACGAGGCTGGCGACCCGAGTTCGATTCCCGCTCACGGCCACACAGCACTACACGAGGGGGTCTCTGCACACCAGGGGTCTCCTGCACACGAGGGGGTCTCCTGCACAAGAGGGGGTCTCCTGCACACGAGGGGGTCTCCTGCACCAAGCTTCAATCGAGTAGCCCGGTGCGAAGTGAAGACGCCGCCGCTAGGGAGACAAAGGCGGCCGGGCGTGCTTTGCTGACCCACGTGGAGCCGTGCCGCCCGGCTTTCAAAAGGGCGCGGGGCTACTCGCGAACGGCACTTTGCCCCCAACACTCTGCCCGAGGCTACACGGGGGACCTTTGCCTTTGCCGTGTTTGTCACGGTCAAGGTCCGGGTGACGCTTGCGCAAACGGAGCCGTTCACCCCGGCCGCCCGGTCCGGTGACATTCCGCGCGTGTGTGTGTCTGTGTGCTCCGTGTGTCTGTGTGGTCTGTGTGTGTGTGTCCGTGTGTGTGTGTGTCTGTGTGATCCGTGTGTCTGTGTGTGCTCCGTGTGTCTGTGTGTGCTCCGTGTGTCTGTATGTGTGTGTGTCTGTGTGTGTGTGTGTCTGTGTGGTCCGTGTGTCTGTGTGGTCCGTGTGTCTGTGTGGTCCGTGTGTCTGTGTGTCTGTGTGTGTGTGTGTCTGTGTGTGTGATCCGTGTGTCTGTGTGCTCCGTGTGTCTGTGTGGTCCGTGTGTCTGTGTGCTCCGTGTGTCTGTGTGGTCCGTGTGTCTGTGTGGTCCGTGTGTCTGTGTGGTCCGTGTGTCTGTGTGGTCCGTGTGTCTATGTGGTCCGTGTGTCTGTGTGGTCCGTGTGTCTGTGTGTGTGTGTCTGTGTGGTCCGTGTGTCTGTGTGGTCCGTGTGTGTGTGTGTGCTCCGTGTGTCTGTGTGGTCCGTGTGTCTGTGTGGTCCGTGTGTGTGTGTGGTTCGTGTGTCTGTGTGTCTGTGTGGTCCGTGTGTCTGTGTGGTCCGTGTGTCTGTGTGTGTGTCTGTGTGGTCCGTGTGGTCCGTGTGTCTGTGTGTGTGTCTGTGTGTGTGTCTGTGTGTGTGTCTGTGTGTGTGTCTGTGTGTGTGTGTCTGTGTGGTCCGTGTGTCTGTGTGGTCCGTGTGTCTGTGTGGTCCGTGTGTGTGTGTGGTTCGTGTGTCTGTGTGTCTGTGTGGTCCGTGTGTCTGTGTGGTCCGTGTGTCTGTGTGTGTGTCTGTGTGGTCCGTGTGTCTGTGTGGTCCGTGTGTCTGTGTGTGTGTGTCTGTGTGTGTGTGTCTGTGTGGTCCGTGTGTCTGTGTGTCTGTGTGGTCCGTGTGTCTGTGTGTCTGTGTGGTCCGTGTGTCTGTGTGTGTGTGCCTGTGTGTGTCTGTGTGTGTGTGTCTGTGTGGTCCGTGTGTCTGTGTGGTCCGTGTGTCTGTGTGCTCCGTGTGTCTGTGTGTGTGTCTGTGTGGTCCGTGTGTCTGTGTGGTCCGTGTGTCTGTGTGTGTGTCTGTGTGGTCCGTGTGTCTGTGTGTGTGTGTGTGTCTGTGTGGTCCGTGTGTCTGTGTGCTCCGTGTGTCTGTGTGGTCTGTGTGTCTGTGTGTGTGTGTGTCTGTGTGGTCCGTGTGTCTGTGTGGTCCGTGTGTCTGTGTGGTCTGTGTGTCTGTGTGTGTGTGTCTGTGTGTCTGTGTGTGTGTATGTCTGTGTGTGCTCCGTGTGTCTGTGTGGTCCGTGTGTCTGTGTGGTCCGTGTGTTTGTGTGTGTGTGGTCCGTGTGTCTGTGTGTGTGTCTGTGTGCTCCGTGTGTCTGTGTGGTCCGTGTGTCTGTGTGTTTGTGTGTCTGTGTTTGTGTGTCTGTGTGCTCCGTGTGTTTGTGTGTGTGTGGTCCGTGTGTCTGTGTGTGTGACTGTGTGCTCCGTGTGTCTGTGTGCTCCGTGTGTCTGTGTGTGTGTGTTTGTGTGTGTGTGTCTGTGTGGTCCGTGCGGGGCCTGCGTCTATACGCGTCTTGCTGGTGCGCGTGTGTGTGTGTGTTGCTCGCCATTGTGTGTCACTGTGTCAGCGTGTGTCATTGTCCGCGTGTGTGTGTACAGGTGGGTGGGGGAGCTGCAGCGTAGGCGGTTGGGGTGTACGTGTGCTGTTTCGTGTCCGTGCGTTTACAATTGTCCCTATACATTGGGGTTAGCGTATCAGCACGCTGGTGTGTCAGTGTACAGGTGTGTCAGTGTACAGGTGTGCCAGTGTACAGGTGTGCCAGTGTACAGGTGTGCCAGTGTACAGGTGTGCCAGTGTACAGGTTTGGCACATTGTCCCCTCTGTAACACGAAGAGACAGACAGAGAGATCCGCCTGTCCACCACGGGGGAATAATTCCCAAAGTGCGTTTCAGATCCAACATTCGCGATCAGGCGTATAACCACTTCGTCTACGCGCCCTTAATGCGGCAAACATTTCTCGTGCAAAAAGCTGCGACGGTCACCTTGCTATCATACAGAAATCAGATCTGGAGATAAGCGGACTTGGGAAAAGCACTGATAGCAGTCGCCACCCGGGCGGGTACCCAAGAGATATCTATATTTAGGCCGATGACTCAAGGAAGCCGGGGCAAGCAGTGTGAATGGGTTGTTTGCTGTAGTTTGCACAGTATCGCGTGCCCAACTGCAAACCCTCACTCGCGTTCCGTCGCGGGATTGCAACTTCTCACAATTCCTCGTCAGAGTCATTAGAAAGCCTACACAACGGGCTAAACAACCGCGCGCACGCATATATACACACACACGCACACGCGCGCAGCAATACAACAACAATAATATATCTATAAAAATATGGACATTTGGCTCGAGATCCATTTCACTGTCGGGACTGGAACAGAACCCCTTACCCCAAGGGGGACCCGAGGGCTGGGAAAGGGGCACAGAGGGGGTTAGGGAAGGGGGGGAGGGGGGGGGCCTCTAGAATAGGGACGGGGGAGGGTGGGAATGGAGGTAAGGCTGAATATTTTCCGGAACTCAGCCCTGGACATTTCCGGCTTAAATGAAATCTCTGACCTGACGTTCCTGAATTGATGATGATCGATCTCAGGGGGTCTGGCCATGGACCCCAAAAGTGCACCACCCCCCCCCCCACCCCGTGCCCCCCACTTCCACAGAGCCCCACGTAGACTCGTCCGGTCAACTCTCACCCTCCACCTCCCCCTCTCACAAATATCAACACCCCCCCTCCCCATAAAAAACCGTAGCGCATCGCGCCAATTGCCACTATCCTGTAAACTCGTGTGGTGAGTCGCCCCTATCACTCCACCACTACGCCTACCACTCCACCACTACGCCTACCACTACGCCTACCATTCCACCACTACGCCTACCACTCCACCACCCCGCCTACCACTCCACCACTACGCCTACCACTCCACCACTATGCCTACCACTCCACCTACCACTCCACCACTCCACCACTGCGCCTACCACTTCACCTACCACTCCACCACTACGCCTACCACTGCTCCACCATTACGCCTACCACTCCACCACTACGCCTACCACTCCACCACTCCACCCCTCCACCACTACGCCTACCACTCCACCTACCACTCCACCACTCCACCACTACGCCTACCACTCCACCACTCCACCCCTCCACCACTACGCCTACCACTCCACCTACCGCTCCACCACTACGCCTACCACTCCACCACTACGCCTTCCACTCCACCTACCACTCCACCACTCCACCACTACGCCTAGACACTCCACCACTACGCCTACCACTCCACCACTACGCCTACAACTCCACCACTCCACCCCTTCACCACCACGCCTACCACTCCACCACCACCACAACAACAGCAACATCCTCCACCGCTGTCACCGCCATCATCATCCTCACCACAATGACCACGAGGAGGTGGATAGCAGCGGAGTAAATGGAACCGCGCGGTTCACGAAGCAAACAAACACGAGGACGCGAGTTTAAATAACCGAGCGCGCCGGAGTGGATCCGAACCGTCGAACCGGTGACGGTCCCCACCCCTCCACCCCCCCCCCCCCCAGAGTGTGGGGGGCACTAGCCCCCCCCTCCGCCCTTTTCGCCGCAGCAGCAGCAGTAGAATCATCATCAGTTTGTCTCCGTGGCGGTGTCCAGCGGCCACGTGTGCAGCAGGGGTGAGCAGTAGGGGGTGAGTGATAGGCGGTAGGGGGGTGAGTGATAGGCGGTAGGGGGTGAGTGATAGGCGGTAGGGGGTGAGTGATAGGGTTGGTAAGAGTGAGTGGCAAGAGTGAGTAGCAGGAGTGAGCGGCAGGAGTGAGGTGAGCGGTAGGAGTGAGGGTGAGCGGTAGGAGTGAGTGACAGGAGTGAGGGTGAGCGGTAAGAGTGAGTGGTGAGTGGGGGAGGGGGGAGAAGCCCCTTGCAGGCGTGGAGCCGCGCGGGCCCCCCAGGAGGCGCTCCCCTCCGCTTCCTCCTCTCCCCTCCTCCTCCCCCCTCCTCCCCCCTCCTCCCTCTCCCTCCTCTCCCCCTCCTCCCCCCTCCACCTCCCCCCTCCTCCTCCTCCCCCCCTCCTCCTCCTCCCCCCCCCTCCTCCCCCCCCTCCTCCTCCTCCCCTCCTCCTCCCTCCCTCCTCCCCCTCCTCCCCCCTCCCCTCCCCCCCTCCTCCTCCTCCCCCCTCCTCCTCCTCCTCCCCCCTCCCTCCTCCCCTCCTGCTGCTCTGCGTGCGAGGCGAAGCGAGCATTTGTCCTGGTCACTGGGCGGTCAGCAGTGGTAAGGGGGAGTGGTAGGGGTGAGTGTGGGAGGGGTGAGTGTGGGTGGGGTGTGTGTGGGTGGGGTGAGTGTGGGTGGGGTGAGTGGGGTGAGTGTGGGTGGAGTGAGTGGGATGAGTGTGAATTGTAGGGGTCATGGTGAGTGGGAGGGGTGAGTGGTAGGGATGAGTGATAGGGGTGAGTGGCAGGGGTGAGTGTTAGGAATGAGTGGTAGCGGTGAGTGGTAGGGGTGAGTGGCAGGGGTGAGTGGCAGGGGTGAGTGACAGGGGTGAGTGGCAGGGGTGAGTGTTAGGGATGAGTGGTAGCGGTGAGTGGTAGGGGTGAGTGGCAGGGGTGAGTGGCATGGATGAGTGGTAGAGGTGAGTGGCAGGGGTGAGTGGCAGGGGTGAGGTTCCTTGGTCGTCCTTGGCTCCGTGGTGAGCAGCAAGCCCTGCACGAGAGACGCGGCTTTTAGCTCACGAACCGCACCCGGGGCTGTGCTCCACGCTACCCTCATCTCCCGCGCCACTGTACCTGAACGGGTCTCCGTGTGTCTCCGTGTCTCCCTGTGTCTCCCCGTGTCTCCCCGTGTCTCCCCGTGTCTCACCCGAGTCTCCGTGGATCCTGAGTCTCCCCCGTATCTCCCCGCGAGTCTCCACCCATCCTCCCCGTGTCTCCCCGTGTCTCTCCCCGTGTCTCACCCCGAGTCTCCGTGGATCCTGAGTCTCCCCCGTATCTCCCCGCGAGTCTCCACCCATCCTCCCCGTGTCTCCCCGTGTCCTCTCCCCGTGTCTCACCCCGAGTCTCCGTGGATCCTGAGTCTCCCCCGTATCTCCCCGCGAGTCTCCACCCATCCTCCCCGTGTCTCCCCGTGTCTCTCCCCGTGTTTCACCCCGAGTCTCCGTGGATCCTGAGTCTCCCCCGTATCTCCCCGCGAGTATCCACCCATCTCCCCGTGTCTCCGTGTTTCCTGAGTCTCCCCGTATCTCCTCGTGTCTTCCTGTGTCTCACCCCCGTGTCTCCATGGTTCCACCCATCTCCCCGTGTCTCTCCGTATCTCCCCGTGTCTCGCCCTCATTATTCGCATTCGACAAATCTCTCCGTGTCCTCCCGAACTCCCCATCGCCTCCGACGCAATCGAAAATCCCTGCGTCCGACAGAAATTCCCCCCCCCCGTGGTTCCCAGGGCTTTGCCAGTGGCTACCCAAGTTCTCCTCGTGTCTCCTGGATCTCCCCCATCTCACCACCCCCCCACCTCTGTGTCTCCCCTCCCGTGTCTCCCACTCGGCCCCTGTATCCCCCGCCCCCCCCCGAGTCTTTTTGGCTCCCGCTGGGCCTCCTTTGAACATTTCTGGGCTCCACGTAGCCCCCTGGATGTCCACGGACAGCTGTGTACCCCCCATTAACTTCCACTCACAATACGACAACACGCCTTTGTAAAACGACATCACCGCCACACTCCCCCCCCCACCGCACTACTCAATTCACACAGCCGAGAGTAACGAGACATTCGTCTGCCCAAGGTGCAGGGACGAACGCCTCGCCATCACTGACGGCTTGGCACATTTGGCCCAAGGGTGGATTTCGTGGCGAGGTCTGTCGCCCCCCTCATATCCCCCCCCCCCAATCTCCCCCCCAATCTCCCCCCCCATCTCCCCCCCCCCCCAATCTGCTCCCCCCCCAATCTCCTCTCCCCTATCTCCCCCCCCAATCTCCCACCCCCCATCTACCCCCTCTCCCCCCCCCGTCTCCCACCCCCATCTCCCCTCCCCCCATCTTCCACCCCCCCCCATCTCCCCCGTCCCCCCCCACATATCTCTCTCACCTTGCTCCCACCACCCGTCTCCCACCCCCCCATCTCCCCCCCCCCCCACATATCTCTCTCACCTTGCTCCCACCACCCGTCCCCCCCCCCCCACATATCTCTCTCACCTCGCTCCCACCACCCGTCTCCACCTCCCACATATCTCTCTCACCTTGCTCCCACCACCCGTGCCAGGCGGTTCAGAACGCCGTGGCCGCCGTGTCGTCCTGCCCGCAGGGCTGCCAGCCACGCGCCGGCCCGCCGCCGCTAGCCACAGCGGTGGAGGGCAACGCGCCGTTCTTGACGCCCGCGACGTCGTTGCTAAAGCTTTGGTTGTGGTGGCTCCCGTTGGTGGCGTCACGGTGGGCGCGCTTGCTGTGCTGGTGGGTCTGGTTGCGGCTGGAGCGGACCCACGGTCTCGAGAACGACGGGACGTGACGTTGACGCGATCGTACTTGCTCTCCGTCGCCGTGATGTTGCCCATGAACCAGAAGAGCCACCAGATGATGCTCAGGAAGACGACGATGGCCCCCGTGTAGATGAGGAAGTCGTAGTAGGCGACCTGGTTGGCGAAGATGCCCACCAGGATCATGACCAGGCCCACCACGTCGAACACCAGTGCTAGCACGAAGGCCCAGGCGCAGCGGCCCAGGACCGGTTGCCACACTCGGCCATCGAACGTTGGCCAGCCCGGTTCGACTCCTGGAGAAGGAGGCAGTCTGCTGGTGGTGGAAAATGAGGATGTGGTGGTGTAGGTGGAAGAGGAGGTGGTGGTGGGTCTTGTTGTTTGTCCGGCGTGTTCTCCTAGTCGCTATCTGAGAGGGCCACCGACTCGTCTGCTTCCAGATTGGTCGGATTCCCTGGAAATTAATAAAAGAGAGGGGTGGGGGGTGATGAGAGGGGGATGGTAGGAGGGAGAGATGGTGAGAGGGGGAAAGATGGTGAGAAAGGGGAGAGATGGTGAGAAAGGGGAGAGATGGTGAGAAAGGGGAGAGATGGTGAGAGAGGGGAGAGATGGTGAGAGAGGGGGGAGATGGTGAGAGAGGAGAGATGGTGAGAGAGGGGAGATGGTGAGAGGGAGAGATGGTCAGAGAGGGGAGAGATGGTGAGAGGGGGAGATGGTGAGAGCGGGGAGATGGTGAGAGGGAGAGATGGTGAGATGGAGAGATGGTGAGAGAGGGAGAGATGGTGAGAGGGGGAGAGATGGTAAGAGAGGGAGAGATGGTGAGAAGGAGAGATGGTGAGAGGGGGGAGATGGTGAGAGGGAGGGAGATGGTGAGAGGGGGAGATGGTGAGAGGGGGAGATGGTGAGAGGGGGAGAGATGGTGAGAGAGGGAGAGATGGTGAGAGAGGAGAGATGGTGAGAGGGGGGAGATGGTCAGAGGGGAGAGATGGTGAGAGGGAGAGATGGTGAGAGGGAGAGATGGTGAGAAGGAGAGATGGTGAGAGAGGGAGAGATGGTGAGAGAGGATGAGAGGGGAGAGATGGTGAGAAGGAGAGATGGTGAGAGGGGGGAGAGATGGTGAGAGGGAGAGATGGTGAGAGAGGAGAGATGGTGAGAGGGAGAGATGGTGAGAGAGGAGAGATGGTGAGAGGGGGAGAGGATGAGAGGGGGAGATGGTGAGAGGAAAGAGATGGTGAGAGGGGGGAGAGATGGTGAGAGGGAGAGATGGTGAGAGGGGGGAGAGATAGTGAGAGGGGGGAGAGATGGTGAGAGGGAGAGATGGTGAGAGAGGAGAGATGGTGAGAGGGGGAGATGGTGAGAGGGGGAGATGGTGAGAGGGGAGAGATGGTGAGAGGGGGGGGAGATGGTGAGAGGGGGGAGAGATGGTGAGAGGGGGGAGAGATGGTGAGAGGGGGGAGAGATAGTGAGAGGGAGAGATGGTGAGAGGGAGAGATGGTGAGAGGGAGAGATGGTGAGATGGTGAGAGGGAGAGATGGTGACAGGGGAGAGATGGTGACAGGGGAGAGATGATGAGAGGGAGAGATGGTGAGAGGGAGATATGGTGAGAGGGGAGAGATGGTGAGAGGGAGATATGGTGAGGGGGGAGATGGTGAGAGGGGAGAGATGGTGAGAGATGGTGAGAGGGGGGAGAGATGGTGAGAGGGAGAGATGGTGAGAGGGGGAGATGGTGAGAGGGAGAGATGGTGAGAGGGAGAAATGGTGAGAGGGGAGAGATGGTGAGAGGGAGAGATGGTGAGAGGGGGAGATGGTGAGAGGGGGAGATGGTGAGAGGGGGAGATGGTGAGAGGGGAGAGATGGTGAGAGGGAGAGATGGTGAGAGGGGGAGAGATGGTGAGAGGGGGAGATGGTGAGAGATGGTGAGAGGGAGAGATGGTGAGAGGGGGAGATGGTGAGGGGAGAGATGGTGAGAGGGAGAGATGGTGAGAGGGGGAGATGGTGACAGGGGAGAGATGGTGAGATGGTGACAGGGGAGAGATGGTGACAGGGGAGGTTGTGAGATGGTGAGAGGGGAGAGATGGTGAGAGGGGAAAGATGGAGAGATAGTGACAGGGGAGAGATGGTGAGATGGTGACAGGGGAGAGATGGGGCACCTACCGGTGGTGGAGGTGGTGGACTTTCGGCACTGGTGGTGGACCCTTGCAGGTACTGCTGGACTCTAAGTACCGGTGGACTTTCCGTGCTTGCTGGTGGTGGACTCTCAGTGGCGATGGTGGAAGACTCTCAATGCTGGTGGGGATCTGTTCCTTGAGTACTCCCCACCGTGATGGCAAACCTTCAGATGCAACGGTGGACTCCGAGGGGGTCTGGTCGACCTTCCGTGGTGCTTGTATAACCAAAACTTCAGAGGTGGCTTGCGAAATGTGGAGGCGTTCAGCCTGGACTCCCAGCGGAACTTCTGGCCTGCCAGACGTCGTGGTCGACTCCCAGAGGTCCTGGTCGACTCGCAGAGGTCCTGGTCGACTCTCAGAGGTCTCGGTCGACTCTTAGAGGTCTCGGTCGACTCCCAGAGGTCCCAGTGGACTCCCAGAGGTCCCGGTCGACACTCAGAGGTCCCGGTCGACTCCTAGAGGTCGCGTTCGACTCCCAGAGGTCCCGGTCGACTCCCAGAGGTCCTGGTCGACTCGCAGAGGTCCCGGTCGACTCCTAGAGGTCCTGGTCAAATCCCAGAGGTCCAAGTGGACTCTAAGAGTTCCCGGTCGACTCCCAGAGGTCCCGGTCGACTCCCAGAGGTCCCGGTCGACTCCCAGAGGAACTGGTGGACTCCCAGAGGTCCCAGTGGCCTCTCCGTAGAGGTGGATACTGAGAGCTCCGCGCTGTGCCGGCTGACAACTTTGTTGTGTTTTGCGCAATTGGAGGCGGTGATGACGCCCCTGCGATGCGCATTCAACCCAAACCGGTTACACGCCTCCCTGCAGCGTGCGCGTGCGTGTCTACGTGTGTGTGTCTACGTGTGTGTGTCTACGTGTGTGTGTCTACGTGTGTGTGTGTCTACGTGTGTGTGTGTCTACGTGTGTGTGTGTGTCTACGTGTGTGTGTGTCTACGTGTGTGTGTCTACGTGTGTGTGTGTCTACGTGTGTGTGTCTACGTGTGTGTGTCTAAGTGTGTGTGTGTTTCTACGTGTGTTTCTACGTGTGTGTGTCTAGGTGTGTGTGTGTCTACGTGTGTGTGTCTACGTGTGTGTGTGTGTGTCTACGTGTGTGTGTCTACGTGTGTGTGTCTACGTGTGTGTGTCTACGTGTGTGTGTGTCTACGTGTGTGTGTCTACGTGTGTGTGTGTCTACGTGTGTGTGTGTCTACGTGTGTGTGTGTCTACGTGTGTGTGTCTACGTGTGTGTGTGTGTCTACGTGTGTGTGTCTACGTGTGTCTACGTGTGTGTGTGTCTACGTGTGTGTGTGTCTACGTGTGTGTGTGTCTACGTGTGTGTGTGTCTACGTGTGTGTGTCTACGTGTGTGTGTCTACGTGTGTGTGTGTGTCTACGTGTGTGTGTCTACGTGTGTGTGTCTACGTGTGTGTGTCTAAGTGTGTGTGTGTTTCTACGTGTGTTTCTACGTGTGTGTGTCTAGGTGTGTGTGTGTCTACGTGTGTGTGTGTACGTGTGTGTGTGTGTGTGTGTCTACGTGTGTGTGTCTACGTGTGTGTGTCTACGTGTGTGTGTCTACGTGTGTGTGTGTGTCTACGTGTGTGTGTTTCTACGTGTGTCTACGTGTGTGTGTGTTTCTATGTGTGTGTGTGTCTACGTGTGTGTGTGTCTACGTGTGTGTGTCTACGTGTGTGTGTGTGTGTCTACGTGTGTGTGTCTACGTGTGTGTGTCTACGTGTGTGTGTCTACGTCTGTGTCTACGTGTGTGTCTACGTGTGTGTGTACGTGTGTGTCTACGTGTGTGTGTCTACATGTGTGTGTGTCTACGTGTGTGTGTACATGTGTGTGTTTTTCTACGTGTGTGCGTGTGTGTGTACGTGTGTGTACGTGTGTGTAAGCGTGTCTGTTTGTGTGCTGGCCACCCACTCCCTCGTGTGCCGTGTTGGCCCTTTATCGGAGCTCGCTAACAACACTTGTCCCAAAAGTCTATTTAGGCTATATAGGGGATCTTTGTGTGTGCGGGGGGGAGCCGTGGCGCAGTGGTTAGCGCTGCACTGCGCTACGAACCCATTCAAGGCTCGAATTCATATCCCATTCACAGGCAACATCGGTGTCGATTTGTTTGAACCTAGGTCGACTCAGCCTTAAAATAAATACCAGGTGCGGTGTGTGAAAAAAATAACACTGGGGGAGACAAAGGCGGCCGGGCGTGGTGCTGGCCACCAACTCTCTCGTGTGCCGTGCCGGCTTTCGTAGGTGCTACTTGCTAACAGAACTTGCCCCAACAGTCTGTTAAAAGCTACACGGGGGGATATTTGTCTTTGTATGTGTACAAGTGTGCTTATGGAAATTTGTGTGTAGGCGTATGTGTGTGTGTGGGGAGCGGTAGTGTCGTGGTTAGCGCTACGCTGCGCTTCGAACCCGGCGGCCCGAGTTCGATTCCCGCTCACGGCCAACACCGGTGACGATTATCTGAACCGGTCCTGGGCCTCCCCTAGGTCGACTCGGCCTCAAATGAGTATCTGGTGCGGTGTTTAAACATCGCCACTTGGGAGACAAAGGCGGCAGGGGGTGGTGCTGGCCACCTACCCCCTCGTGTGCCGTGCCGGCCTTCATAGGTGCCACTCGCGAACAGCGCTTGCCCCAACTTGTCTGTTACAGACTATAGGGGGGATCTTTGTGTTTTTGTGTTTGTGAATGTGTGTGAATGTGTGCCCGGCAAAAACAACCGCCTACCTCCTCGTGGTGCCGGACGGCAACGCTGTTGTGTGCAGTGCCGTGGGGGGAGGGCCAACTTTGATTGGCCATTCACCTCATGGCGTTTGTAACCACCACAGCGGCCAAATGCGGGCTCTGGATTGGTGCGTGGGGCTGGTAAACCTTCAATTAATTACCACAAAACCACGATTAAAAAAATCTAATTAATGAGCTTGTGCCGGAGGTCCCGAGGGGACAGGCGTCTACGACGTCTCCTGGCCAAACCCCATTTGGCAGAGCCAGGAGACTGAATCCTTACCCTCGGGGCTCCTCCAGAAAACAACAACAAACCACTACGGGTGGCCACGTGGAATGTTCGAACGCTCACTGCGGAGGAGAGGCTGCCACTCCTCTGTCGGGAGCTGGACCGGTACCGCCTGGATCTCTGTGGTATTCAGGAGGTCCGGTGGACTGGCTCTGGCTCCTGCCACCATGAGGGGCGAACAGCCCTCTACTCGGTGCAGGAGACTGCCAAACAACAGGGAGTGGCTCTTCTTCTGAACAAAATAATGTAGGGGGATAGGAGCGTGGCGGTGAGGTGTGGGAAGCTGTAAGCCCTAAGCGACTTTGGGCTCACCTTCCCATAAACCAGAGGCAAGGAGTGGTGGTCATGGTTACTTATGCCCCCACCAAAGACGAACATCCGTGGAGAGATGCAGGCAAGGCCGATGAGTCAGATGCCTTCTATGACCTCCTGTCACAGGTGCTAAAGTGACCCCTCGGGATAGAGTCATCTTGTTGGGTGACTTCAATGCCTGAGTTTGTCAGGATGCTAGCACCTGGTCTGGAGTGATTGGAAGGCACGGGCCAGATCAGCTCAATAACAACGGTAGGAGGCTGCTAATTTTTGTGCAGCCCATGGGCTTGTAATTGCCAACACGCTGTTCCAGCATCGGCGCATCCACACAACATCATGGATGCATGCCGGGTCCAAGCAAGAAAATCTGCTGGACTACATATGGATGGAACAGCGGATGCGGGCCCATGTCCTTGACACCAGGCCCTACCGTGGAGCTGATCTGCCCACTGACCATCGACTTGTCATCTGTAAGATGCGCCTGCCATTCTTCCACTCCGGTGGTGGGTGTACACCCAGGACCTCATTCAAACCTAAGGTGGCATCATCTCAGCGAGCTGATGAAAGTTGCAAGCGAGAATTTCATCATCGCTTGCGGCTGGGGTTGGCATCGTCCGCCACCCCTCCTGATGTCGAGGGGAAATGGGCGAGGTTTAGGACTGTGGCTCATGCAGCTGCAATGGCTGCTTTGGGTACATGGTCCAGACCTCCCCAGAGACCCTGGTTGACAGAGAGGCAGGCTGAGAAAAAGCGACAGGCCCACTCTCATCGGCTACAGCATCCCACGTCGGAGAATGAGGAGGCTTACCCCAGCCTTCGCTCGGAGGTCTGGAGAGCCGTGAGGCACTGCAAGGATGGGTGTTGGTCGCGGGTTGCTGAGGAGATGGAGTCTGCCTCAGTGGCCCGCGATCACAAATATCTATTTAACTCCATCAAAAAAGTAACCTGCAGCGCCACACCTATTACCATGATTAGGGGAAAGAACGGTGATCCAATCTCCGACACCCAGGAACAGGTTTTCAGATTTGCAGAGCATTTCTGTGAGATCCTGGAGGGAAAATCCCTCAGCGTGGAAAACAACGTGGGACAAAGTGGGAATGACCCTGCTGAGGCTGCGGTGCCTCAAATATTGGAAAAAGAAGTCACCCCTGTGAGTGGCTGGCTGAGGTGCCATCTGTTGAGGAAGTACTGAAGGCGATCCAGAGTCTGAGACCACGAAAGGCACCAGGCAGAGATGATCTCCCAAGCGAAATGCTGAAGGAGGGTGGCGTTTGTGCACAGACTGCCCTACATGACATCATAACAACAGTCTGGACCACTGGACAGGTTCCGCAGGATTAGAAGGATGCCCTTGTGGTCCCCTTCTTTAAGAAAAGGGACCTCACAGACTGTAACACCTACAGGGGCATCTCCCTCCTCAGTGTGCCGGGAAAGGTCCTGGCAAGGATTATTCAAAATTGCCTTGCTAGGCACGCTGAGGAGAGGCTTGCGGAGCCCCATTACGGTTTCAAGGAAAGGGCTGTCCTGCACAGATGCCATTTTTTCTGTCCATCTGCTACAGCACATGTGTAGGGAATTCCAACAAGACCTACATCTCTGCCTTATTGACCTGGTCAAGGTCTATGATACCATCAGTAGGCCTGGGCTCTGGGTTGTTCTTTGTGCTTTCGGAATCACGGACACTCTGCTCATGATCATTAAGGACCTTCATGATGGTGAGTGTGCCCAGGTAAAACTACGTGGCCGGGAGTCAGAGCCGTTCCCTGTACACTTTGCGGTGCGACAGGGATGCCATCTGGCTCTCACATTATTTAACATCTATTTCGACCACGTAGTTTGTGAAGCATTCGATGGCTGTACCGGGGGAATTTCCATTTGGTACAGACACAATGGGAGGCTGTCGATGCCCGGATGCGGTAAAGGGATGGCTCCCTATTGCTCAACAACGTGATGTATGCCGATGATCTGGTAATTGCTGCTGACTCAGAGGAGTTGGAGGCACTGCTGCTGAACCTGGAGCTTGCCACCAAGAGGTGTGGCCTTACCATCAGCCCCACCAAAACTAAGCACCTGCCTGGGTATTTAGTACCATCGGACACTCCACCCCCACAACTCCCAATTGGTGACAAGGCAGTTGTGGAGAGAGTGGAGAGTTTCCCATACCTTGGTAGTGCGCTCATGACCTGCTCCGGTTTAACAGCAGAAGTCTCACTCCGAATCAGTCGAGCGGCATTATCTTTTCAGCTACCTGGTCTATCACTCCGCACGAAGCTTCAGGTCTTCTCGGCCACGGTCATTCCCTCCCTTTTCTACGCTTGCGAAACGTGAACCCCCCTAATGGCACATCTTCGCCGGTTAGAAACATTTAGACAGGCCTGTCTACGATCCATCCTTGGTTTAACTAGGCTAGATTGTGTGAGGAGCTCACAAATCCTTGAAAGATGTGAACAAAGTCCCATCGGTGAGCTCCTCCGGCAGGCAAGGCTGCATTGGCTGGGCCATGTAGCCCGCATGCCCAGCCACCGCATGCCGAAACAGCTTTTGTTCGGCCGGATCGAGGGGCTGCACGGGCGCGGCACGGGCTAGAGACGGGATGGAGTGATGTGGTACAGGAGGACGTGGAGCTGAGTGGACTTGCCGATGACTCGTACCAGCGGTGTCAAGATCGGCCTCTGTGGAGGAGGAGGCTCGTGAAGGACGCTACTGGGCAGTTGGAGGCAGTCGCCCTCCAACAACAACGGAGGGCTTAGGAACGACGCTCACAACAACGAGCGGGTGCGCCGGGTGGCTAAAGCACAGCAGGTTGGCACAGTAGGGGGCACAGGTGATGCATTAGCCAGTCATCTCAGTCAGTCGACCCGTGGCACTAGGGTCTGCCCCGTGACCTCTTGCCAGCGGGCGTTCGACACTTCACGTGACCTCAAGGTGCACATGGCCTGGCACAAGCGTCGTGGTGACGTCACCTCCACTTAGTGGCGAATGGCGGTTGTTGTTGTTGTGTGTACGTGTGTGTAAGCGTGTCTGTTTGTGTGCTGGCCACCCACCCCCTCGTGTGCCGTGTTGGCCCTTTATCGGAGCTCGCTAACAACACTTGTCCCAAAAGTCTATTTAGGCTATATAGGGGATCTTTGTGTGTGCGGGGGGGAGCGGTGGCTCAGTGGTTAGCGCTCCACTGCGCTACAGACCCATTCAAGGCTCGAATCCATATCCCGTTCACAGGCAACATCGGTGTCGATTTATTTAAACCTAGGTCGACTCAGCCTTAAAATGAATACCAGGTGCGGTGAGTGAAAAAAACAACACTGGGGGAGACAAAGGCGGCCGGGCGTGGTGCTGGCCACCAACTCTCTCGTGTGCCGTGCCGGCCTTCATACAGTGAGGGAAAAAAAGTATTTGATCCCCTGCTGATTTTGTACGTTTGCCAACTGACAAAGAAATGATAAGTCTATAATTTTAATGGTAGGTTTATTTGAACAGTGAGATATAGAATAACAACAAGAAAATCCAGAAAAACGCATGCCAAAAATGTTATTGATTGATTTGCATTTTAATGAGGGAAATAAATAGTTGACCCCCTCTCAATCAGAAATATTTCTGGCTACCAGGTGTCTTTTATGCAGGTAACCAGCTGAGAATAGGAGCAGACTCTTAAAGGGAGTGCTCCTAATCTCAGCTTGTTACCAGTATAAAAAAACACCTGTCCACAGAAGCAATCAATCAATCAGATTCCAAACTCTCCACCATGGCCAAGACCAAAGAGTTCTCCAAGGATGTCAGGGACAAGATGTAGACCTACACAAAGCTGGAATGGGCTACAAGACCATTGCTAAGCAGCTTGGTGAGACAACAGTTGGTGCGATTATTCGCAAATGGAAGAAACACAAAATAACTGTCAATCTCCCTCGGCCTGGGGCTCCATGCAAGATCTCACCTCGTGGAGTTGCAATGATCATGAGAACGGTGAGGAATCAGCCAAGAACTACACGGGAGGATCTTGTCAATGATCTCAAGGTAGCTGGGACCATAGTCACCAAGAAAACAATTGGTAACACACTACGCCGTAAAGGACTGACATCCTGCAGTGCCCGCAAGGTCCCCCTGCTCAAGAAAGCACATGTACATGCCCGTTTGAAGTTTGCCAATGAACATCTGAATTATTCAGAGGACAACTGGGTGAAAGTGTTGTGGTCAGATGAGACCAAAATGGAGCTCTTTGGCATCAACTCAACTCGCCGTGTTTAGAGGAGGAGGAATGCTGCCTATGACCCCAAGAACACCATCCCCACCGTCAAACATGGAGGTGGAAACATTATGCTTTGGGGGTGTTTTTCTGCTTAGGGGACAGGACAACTTCACCGAATCAAAGGGACGATGGACGGGGCCATGTACCGTCAAATCTTGGGTGAGAACCTCCTTCCCTCAGCCAGGGCATTGAAAATGGGTCGTGGATGGGTATTCCAGCATGACAATGACCCAAAACACACGGCCAAGGCAACAAAGGAGTGGCTCAAGAAGAAGCACATTAAGATCCTGGAGTGGCCTAGCCAGTCTCCAGACCTTAATCCCATAGAAAATCTGTGGAGGGAGCTGAAGGTTCGAGTTGCCAAACGTCAGCCTCGATACCTTAATGACTTGGAGAAGATCTGCAAAGAGGAGTGGGACAAAATCCCTCCTGAGATGTGTGCAAACCTGGTGGCCAACTACAAGAAACGTCTGACCTTTGTGATTGCCAACAAGAGTTTTGCCACCAAGTACTAAGTCATGTTTTTCAGAGGGGTCAAATACTTATTTCCATCATTAAAATGCAAATCTATTTATAACATTTTTGACATGCGTTTTTCTGCATTTTGTTGTTGTTATTCTGTCTCTCGCTGTTCAAATAAACCTACCATTAAAATTATAGACTGATCATTTCTTTGTCAGTGGGCAAACGTACAAAATCAGCAGGGGATCAAATACTTTTTTACCTCACTGTATGTGCTCGCTAACAACACTTGCCCAACAGTCTGTTACAGGCTGTACGGGGGATATTTGTCTTTGTTGTGTATTTACTGTACTGTAAGTGCGTGCACCTGTTCCTAATCACACGGCAAACACTCCACCTTGTGTCCCCATGTCTCTGTGTCTCTGTCTCCCCGTGTCTCTGTCGGAGACTCGGGGAGACAGGGACACGGGGAGACAGAGACACGGGGAGACGGACACACGAGGAGACGGAGACACGGGGAGACAGAGACACGGGGAGACAGAGACACGGGGAGACGGACACACGGGGAGACGGAGACACGGGGAGACAGAGACACGGGGAGACGGACACACGGGGAGACGGACACACGGGGAGACAGAGACACGGGGAGACAGAGACACGGGGAGACAGGGACACGGGGAGACAGAGACACGGGGAGACGGACACACGGGGAGACAGAGACACGGGGGGTGGTGGAGGGAGTGTGGGGTGGACAGAACCACGCCCGGCCACCTTTGTCTCCCCAGGGATTATGTTTTCTGCACCCCACCAGGTACTCGGGGATCGGCTCACTGACGTTGGCCCTGAGCGGGGATCGAACTTCGTGTTTGTGGCGCGCAGTACGGAAACCACGGAGCCAGAATCACAGCCACACACACAAAGCCACACACGCACCGTGACCCACGACCACACACCAGCCACAAACACGCACCAGCCACAAACACGCACTCAAACACGAAACAAAGACCCCCGTATAGCCTTAACAGACTGTTGGGGCAAGTGCTGTTTGCGAGTACACGAAGGGGTCGGTGGCCAGCACCACGCCCGACCGCTTTTGTCTCCCCGGTGGTACTCATTTGAGGCTGAGTCGACCTAGGGGAGCCCCAAGATCGGTTCAGAGAATCGTCACTGATGTTGGCCATGAGCGGGAATCGAACTGGGGTCGCCCGGTTCGGAGTGCAATGCGCTAACCGCTACGCCACCGCTCCCCACTGACACACACACACGCACAGACACACACACACACAACAACAACAACCACCATTCGCCACTAAGTGGCGGTGACGTCACCACGACGCTTGTGCCAGGCCATGTGCACCTTGAGGCCACGTGAAGTGTCGAACGCCCGCTGGCAGGAGGTCACGGGGCAGACCCAGCAGGTGCCACGGGTCGACTGACTGAGATAACTGAGATGACTGGCTGATGCACCACCTGTGCCCCCGACTGTGCCAACCTGCTGTGCTTTAGCCACCCGGCGCACCCGCTCGTTGTTGTGAGCGTCGCTCCTCCGCCCTCCGTTGTTGTTGGAGGGCGACTGCATCCAACTACCCAGTAGCGTCCTTCACGAGCCTCCTTCACAGAGGCCGATCTTGACAGCGCTGGTACCAGTCATCGGCAAGTCCACTCAGCTCCACGTCCTCCTGTACCACATCACTCCATCTCTTCTCTAGCCCGTGCCGCGCCCGTTTAGCCCCCTCGATCCGGCCGAACAAAAGCTGTTTCGGCAGGCGGTGGCTGGGCATGCGGGCTACATGACCCAGCCAACGCAGCCTTGCCTGCCGGAGGAGCTCACAGATGGGACCTTGCCCAGATCTTTCAAGGATTTGTGAGCTCCTCACACAATCCAGCCTGGTTAAACCCAGGATGGATCGTAGGTAGGCCAGCCTAAATGTTTCCAACCGGCGAAGATGCTCCATTAAGGGGGTCCACGTTTCGCAAGCCTAGAGAAGGGAGGGAATGACCGTGGCCGAGAAGACCTGAAGCTTAGTGCGGAGCGACAGACCAGGTAGCTTCCACACAGCGTTACGCAACCGATGAAAAGATATTGCCGCTCGACTGATTCGGAGTGAGACCTCTGCTGTTAAACTGGAGCCGGTCATAAGCACACTGCCCAGGTATGGGAAACTCTCCACTCTCTGCACAACTGCCCCATCACCGATTGGGAGTTGTGGGAGTGGAGTGTCCGATGGTACAAAATACCCAGGCAGGTGCTTAGTTTTGGTGGGGCTGATGGTAAGGCCCCATCTCTTAGTGGCACGCTCCAGTCTCAGCAGCAGCGTCTCCAACTCCTCCTCTGAATGAGCAGCTATTACCAAATCATCGGCATACATAACGTGGTTGAGCAATAGGGAGCCATCCCTTGACCGCACCCGGGCATCGATCATCCTCCCATTATATCTGTACCAAATGGAGATTCCCCCGGTACAGCTATTGAAGGCTTCACGAACTACGTGGTCAAAATAGATGTTAAATAATGTGGGAGCCAGAGGACATCCCTGTCGCACCCCAAGGTGTACAGGGAATGGCTCCGACTCCCGGCCACGTAGTTTTATCCGGGCCCGCTCACCATCATGAAGGTCCTTAATGATCGTGAGCAGAGGGTCAGGGACTCCAAAAGCGCGAAGAACAACCCAGAGCCCAGGCCTACTGATGGTATCATAGGCCTTGACCAGGTCAATAAAGCAGAGATGTAGGTCTTCATAATTCATAATAAAGGTTTTTGGGTTAGATCGCGTTTATTTATAAATGTGTCGTAACCCTCCACCACCCGACACGGCCAATCAGCAAAAAAAGTGTCACGTTGACAAAAAGACAAATAATTCACTACTTTAGCCCACTGGTGTGTTGAAGAGTTAATCCACATTTACAGTTTGAGTACGACGTTTCGCTGGTAAATACATCCAGCATCATCGGGCAATTCGCCAGAATGGTAAAGCCCTCGCTTGCTCCCGGTTTTATATAGAGCAGCAGGGTGACGTCATCACTTAACTCATATCAGGTGCAGTGATTAGAGGCGGAGGGGGGGGGTATTGTAATTATATAATCGATTAGTAATCAGTCATTGGTTATGATTAGTAATGAGTTGTAGATTAGTAATTCTTTAAATCAAAATGTAGTGTGCTATTTAATAATACGCTTCCAGGATTCACTCTTCAACACACCGGTGGGCTAAAGTAGTGAATTATTTGTCTTTTTGTCAACGTGACACTTTTTTTGCTGATTGGCCGTGTCGGGTGGTGGAGGGTTACGACACATTTTTTTAAATAAACGCGATCTAACCCAAAAACCTTCATTATGAATAATATTGGTCGCGAAAGAACTACGTGTTAAACTGATGTAGGTCTTGTTGGAATTCCCTACACCTCTGCTGTAGCAGACGGACGGAAAACATGGCATCTGTGCAGGACCGCCCTTTCCTGAAACCGCATTGGGGCTCCGCAAGCCTCTCCTCGGCGTGCCTGGCAAGGCGATGTTGAACAATACTTGCCACGCACACACAGCCACACACACGCACACACAGCCACACACACGCACGCACAGGCATGCGGGCAGACAGGTACTGTGGCACGCTGCAGATGCCCCGGAATTCGGGGTGGAGTCGCCCGCAGCGGGTTCCACATCGCTCGTGCAAGCGTGGCGATTATCCGATTACCCTGGGTGCACTTTGAGAAGGTGCACTTCGTTGTAACTGGGTACACTTTGAGAATGTGCACCCAATGCTTTCTGGGTGCACTTTGAGAAGATGCACTTCGTTGTAACTGGGTACACGTTGAGGAGACGCACTCCCTGATTTTGCGGGTGCAACTTTGATAAAATGCAACTTTGGTAAAATGCACTCCCAGCTTTGCCGGGTGCTATCTGAGAATATGCGCTCCATTTTCACTGGATGCACTTTGAAAATAAGGGGCCGGCCATAAATGACGTCACGCACCCGGGGGGGGGGGAATCAGACATTTGTGACGATGTCTGACGAGGGGGGGGGGGGGTTGAGAAATGTGACGTCACATAAAAATGCGCAACTTTAAATAAATATAGACAACACGTTCTACTGAATTAAATAGACTTTTTAATAAATGTTTTCTCCTACAAAATCAGAGTGCAGCGCCACATTAAATACGCACTACAATGACAATAGTTTAAATCGATTTGAAGCATGTTTTATTTTTTTTTGGGGGGGGGGGAAGGGCAGAGCTTTGTGACGTCATATTTGAGGTGGCGGGGGGGGGGTGTCTGATTTTTTGTGACGCCGTGTGACGAGGGGGGTAGGGGTGGGGGAGTAAAAAATCGTCCAAAATTGCGTGACGTCATTTACGGACGACCCTCTAATCACTCCGTGTCCTACCGGACACACTTGTGGAAAATGCACCGCTGCCGCTTGCTTGGTGGTCACTGACAAGCTGCGTCTGGCCGTGAACACAAGCCCGGTTTTCGCACGGGCGGCGACGTACGGTGCGAAAGAAGTTCAACAAACAGCACTGCTGCACCCCGAGCACAGAGAGTCGAGGATTAACATTCACTCTGCGACTCTAATCCCGACAGCGTGGTGGGTATTGCCTGGGGCGTGCGGCACTCGTGTCTCGTGTTTGTGTTGTGGGGAGCGGTGGTGGTAGTGGTTAGCGCGCTACGCTGAACCCGGAGACCCGAATTCGATTCCCGCTCACGGCCAACGCCAGGTGACGATTATCTGAACCGGTCCTGGGCCTCCCCTAGGTCGACTCAGTCTAAAATGAGTACCCTGGTGCGGGTTGTAGTTAAACATCGCCACTGGGGAGACAAAGGCGGCCGGGCGTGGTGTTGGTTTCACCCGCCCCCCTCGCGTGCCGTGCCAGCCTGTGTTGGTGCTCGCTAACAGCACTTGCCGCAACAACCGGTTAAGGCTATACGGGGTATCTTTGCCTTTTGTGTGTTTTCTGCGTGGGTGCGTGTGAGCATTTTAGACCCCCATAATGTCTAGAAGAGAAAAAAAGGGCCTGGCCAAGCGTTCGTGTTGGAAATGTGAGCAATGTGTCAAGGGAAATCACCGCTGTGGACGGTAATATACAAATCATAGGGTGGGTCGAGGCGGGGGGGTGAGTACAACACAATACTAATGTTATATATTCTTGGTTCTTTCGGTAAAGTCACCACGTAGAAGGGAAACAATAAAATAATAAAAATATAAAACAATAAAATCCTCACGACGTTTCGACTGCAACACAAGCAATCATCGTCAGGTGTGAAAACCACAAGACAATTTGGAAAAAAAAGTGGCGGTTATTTTTAACGTTAGCACCACGGAGAGCGATTTAAAAAAAAAATATTTTATCGTTTCCCTTCTACGTGGTGACTTTAGCGAAAGAACCAAGAATATGAATCCTTGCAGTCACGAAAACTAATGTTATTGTTGAGGTGTGAAGCACGCCACGAAGGCAGAACGTTGTCGGGGCTGACGCCAAGCGGTTTATTACGGACTTCCGTCTACCTTTATGGGGAACGGGCTAACAGAAGTCACTGGCTAAGCTAAATCTCCCCAGGGGAAGGGGTACTGGGAAATCTAGATTTGAAGCTTTCGTGACCGCAAGGATTCAAACTCTTTGGTTCGATTCGGTAAAGTCACGTAGGTAAAACAAATTAAAATAAATTGAAATAAAATGCAAGAAACAATTAAAACACGACGTTTCGGAGGCAAAGAGAAGCTTCCGTCTTCAGGTGGGACCAGTCACAGCAAAATCGCTGCGCCAAGTGTCAGCGTCTCGATGAGCTGTGACTTCTTGTCTCGTTTTCTGTTAAAAGCTCTAACAGATGGGTGAAAATCTTCCCCGTAGAAGTTGTTAATTCTAGATTTGAAGCTTTCGTGACTGCAAGGATTCATACACTTAGTGCAGCGATTTTTGCTGTGACTGGTCCCACCTGAAGACGGAAGCTTGCTTTGCCTCCGAAACGTCGTGTTTTAATTGTCCCTTTCATTTTATTTCAATTTATTTTAATTTGTTTTACCTACGTGACTTTACCGAAGAGAACCAAAGGTACTGGGAATCCCTACTCCTCCCAGGCTAACGGGCTCTTCCCACAGCGCTGACCGACGGTTCAACCAACTCGGCCAGCCGGGTGAAGTAGCCACCCCCCCCCCCCCCTCTAGCCTGGTGCTACTTCTCCCCTACTCTGAGTCCCCACTTCCCTACCGCTCACGATCCCGGTTCTCGGCGAAGACCTCGTCCACGTCACCGGTCCCCCCGCCCCCTCAAATACCTCGAGGGCACATGAGGTCACTCCTCCCGAGGCGAGTGTGACATCCCGTCATCACTCTACTCCTCAACATTATAATAAAACGTGTGTTTTTTTTATGAGTATAAGGTTTATCTGTATTATTATAACAGCGCTGTTACCGATACCCCGAACGAAGGCATCGTGTATTGCTCAAACGAAATACAAAAAAACGCTGTCAGGAACGTATCCCCCCCCCCCCCACCATATACACAATGGTTGCTTATACGATGACCCCCTTTGAGCGGCGATTCCATTAGCGCTGTTCGCTTCTCTAGCAAGACGCCCCGAGCGTTAAACGAGGAGTATCTGGTCTGCCCGTACGAGCGAACATCACTCTGGAAGTTGTCGTCGGTAAGAGGTGGCACGTCTCGTGAAGCCAGCAGCGGGGTTATGAGAACTTCAGGGGGAGGAGTCGATGGGAGGCAATGTCATTGAGGAGCAGTGAGATCCCTATGTGTGTGTGAGCTCTATGTGTGTGTGAGCACTATGTGTGTGTGAGCCCTATGTGTGTGTGAGCCCTATGTGTGTGTGAGCTCTATGTGTGTGTGAGCCCTATGTGTGTGTGAGCTCTATGTGTGTGAGCCCTATGTGTGTGTGAGCCCTATGTGTGTGTGAGCTCTATGTGTGTGAGCCCTATGTGTGTGTGAGCTCTATGTGTGAGTGTGAGCACTATGTGTGTGTGAGCCCTATGTGTGTGTGAGCCCTATTTGTGTGAGTGAGCCCTATGTATGTGTGAGCTCTATGTGTGTGTGAGCCTTATGTGTGTGTGAGCCCTATATGTGTGTGAGCCCTATGTGTGTGTGAGCTCTATGTGTGTGAGCCCTATGTGTGTGTGAGCTCTATGTGTGTGAGTGAGCCCTATGTTTGTCAGTGAGCCCTATGTGTGTGTGAGCCCTATGTGTGTGTGAGCTCTATGTGTGTGTGAGCCCTATGTGTGTGTGTGAGCCCTATGTGTGTGTGAGCTCTATGTGTGAGTGAGCCCTATGTGTGTGTGTGAGCCCTATGCGTGTTTGTGAGCCCTATGTGTGTGAGTGAGCCCTGTGTGAGACAGCCCTATGTGTGAGTGAGCCCTATGTGTGTGTGAGTTCTGTGTGAACTCTGTGTATGTGTGAGCTCTGTGTGTGTGTGAACTCTGTGTGTGTGTGAACTCTGTGTGTGTGTGAGCTGTGTGTGTGAGCTGTGTGTGTGAGCTCTGTGTGTGTGAGCTCTCTGTGTGTGTGTGTGAGCTCTGTGTGTGTGAGCTCTGTGTGTGTGTGAGCTGCGTGTGTGAGCTCTGTGTGTGAGCTCTGTGTGTGTGTGAGCTCTGTGTGTGTGTATGTGAACTCTGTGTGTGTGTGAACTCTGCGTGTGTGTGAGCTCTGTGTGTGTGTGTGTGAGCCCTATGTGTGTGTGAGCCCTATGTGTGTGTGAGCCCTATGTGTGTGTGTGAGCCCTATGTGTGAGTGAGCCCTATGTGTCTGAGTGAGCCCTATGTGTGTGTGTGTGAGCCCTATGTGTGTGTGTGTGCTCTATGTGTGTGTGTTTGAGCCCTATGTGTGAGTGAGCCCTATGTGTGAGTGTGCTCTATGTGTGTGTGTGTGGGGAGCGATAATGTAGCGGTTAGCGCGTTGCGCTATGAACCTGGCGACCCGTGATCGATTCCTGCTCACGGCCAACACCAGTGACGATTATCTGAACCGGTCCCCCCCTAGGTCGACTCAGCCTCAAATGAGTACCTGGTGCGGTGTGTAAACATTGCCACTAGGGAGACAAAGGCGGTCGGGCGTGGTGCTGGCCACCCACCCCCTCGTGTACCGTTCCGGCCTTCATAGGTGCTCGCTAACAACACTTGCCCCTACAGTTTGTTAAGGCTATATGGGGGATCTTTGTCTTTGTCTATGTGTGTGTGAGCCCTATGTGTGTGAGCCCTATGTGTGTGTGTGAGCCCTATGTGTGTGTGAGCTCTATGTGTGTGTGTGAGCTCTATGTGTGTGTGAGAGCCCTATGTGTGTGTGTGAGCTCTATGTGTGTGTGAGAGCCCTATGTGTATGTGTGAGCTCTATGTGTGTGTGAGCTCTATGTGTGTGTGTGAGCCCTATGTGTGTGAGTGAGCCCTATGTGTGTGTGAGCTCTATGTGTGTGTGCTCTATGTGTGTGTGAGCTCTATGTGTGTGAGAGAGCCCTATGTGTGTGTGAGCTCTATGTGTGTGAGCCCTATGTGTGAGAGTGAGCCCTATGTGTGAGTGAGCCCTATGTGTGAGTGAGCCCTATGTGTGTGTGTGAGCCCTATGTGTGTGTGTGAGCCCTATGTGTGTGTGAGCCCTATGTGTGTGTGAGCTCTATGTGTGTGTGAGCTCTATGTGTGTGTGAGAGCCCTATGTGTGTGTGAGCCCTATGTGTGTGTGTGTGAGCCCTATGTGTGAGTGAGCCCTATCTGTGTGTGAGCCCTATGTGTGAGACAGCCCTATGTGTGTGAGTGTGAGCCCTATGTGTGTGTGAGTTCTGTGTGAACTCTGTGTATGTGTGAGCTCTGTGTGTGTGAACTCTGTGTGTGTGTGTGAGCTGTGTGTGTGAGCTGTGTGTGTGAGCTCTGTGTGTGTGTGAGCTCTGTGTGTGTGTGTGAGCTCTGTGTGTGTGTGATCTCTGTGTGTGTGAACTCTGTGTGCGTGTGAACTCTACGTGTGTGTGAGCTATGTGTGTGTGTGAGCTCTGTGTGTGAGTGAGCCCTATGTGTGAGAGAGCCCTATGTGTGTGTGAGCCCTATGTGTGAGTGAGCCCTATGTGTGAGAGAGCCCTATGTGTGTGTGAGCCCTATGTGTGTGTGAGCCCTATGTGTGTGAGCTCTATGTGTGTGTGTGAGCCCTATGTGTGTGTGAGCCCTATGTGTAAGTGAGCCCTATGTGTGTGTGAGCCCTATGTGTGAGTGAGCCCTATGTGTGATCGAGCCCTATGTGTGAGTGAGCCCTATATGTGTGTGAGCCCTATGTGTGAGTGTGTGAGCCCTATGTGTGTGTGAGCCCTATGTGTGTGAGTGAGCTCTATGTGTGAGACAGTCCTATGTGTGAGTGAGCCCTATGTGTGTGTGAGTTTTGTGTGAACTCTGTGTATGTGTGAGCTCTGTGTGTGTGTGAACTCTGTGTGTGTGAGCTCTGTGTGTGAGCTCTGTGTATGTGAACTCTGTGTGTGTGTGTGAACTCTGCGTGTGTGTGAACTCTGTGTGTGTGTGTGAGCTCTGTGTGAATGCGCCCTATGTGTGAGAGAGCCCTATGTGTGTGAGTGAGCCCTATGTGTGTGTGAGCTCTATGTGTGTGTGAGTGTGGGGAGCGATAGTGTAGCGGTTAGCGCGCTGCGCTATGAACCTGGCGACCCGGGATCGATTCCAGCTCACGGCCAACACCAGTGACGATTATCTGAACCGGTCCCGGGCCTCCCCTAGGTCGACTCAGCCTCAAATGAGTACCTGGTGCGGTGTGTAAACATTGCCACTAGGGAGACAAAGGCGGTCGGGCGTGGCGCTGGCCACCCACCCCCTCGTGTACCGTTCCGGCCTTCATAGGTGCTCGCTAACAGCACTTGCCCCTACAGTCTGTTAAGGCTATATGGGGGATCTTTGTCTATGTGAGTGTGAGCCCTATGTGTGTGTGTGAGCCCTATGTGTGTGTGTGAGCCCTATGTGTGTGTGTGAGCCCTATGTGTGTGTGTGAGCCCTATGTGTGAGTGAGCTGTATGTGTGAGTGAGCTGTATGTGTGAGTGAGCTGTGTGTGTGAGTTCTGTGTGTGTGTGAACTCTGCGTGTGTGTGAGCTGTGTGTGTGAGCTCTGTGTCGTTGAACTCGACGTGTGTGTGTGAGCTCTGTGTGTGTGTGTGAACTCTGTGTGTGTGAACTCTGTGTGTGTGAACTCTATGGGGAGGGGTTGTTTTGCCTTTCAGTGCCAGGGTGCGAAGGTCGGCCGGCGTGTGAGGCCATGGCACCTGGAGCCACCACCACCACCCCAGGTGCACCCGTGCCGAGGTTCGTCATCATCGTCGTCATCATCAGCAGCGTCGGAACTCCGCGGAGAGAGACGTGAACGTCGCAGTCAACAAACCGAGTGGCTGCTGAAGCTGATCACCTCCCCACGCTGTTCCACCCCCACCCACGCGTCAATCTCGACAGGTTCAGGGCAAGCGGATCGCGATCGGAAGCAATGCGAGTTCAATGCCTGGTCGATTCAGCCCATCATCCTTCCGCCCGGGCGTCGATAAAATAAGTACCACGTTGCGGTTGTCGTATTGATAGACTCACACACCCCCCCACCCCTCCCGCTCCCGTCATAGCAATGTGGAATTCCCACCGCCGGCTCAGGGCCGTGAAACAGGAGCCGTTCACGTGTGCCTCGATGCTCGGGCGAGCAAGCACGTCACGCACTCTGGCCTCTTGTGCTCAGGGTCAAAAGGTGCGATGGTGCGATGAGCGAGCCTCGAGCATGGCCCTGGGGCTGAGCGGCGTCCCCTACAGCCGCGCTCTGGGCACCTCCTGGGCCGCGCGCATTCCAGAGAGGCCGGGGCCAACCCCTGGAACCGATCCGTTTGTGCGCGCGAGCGGTTTTTTTTTTTGACACACTGCTGCGCGGCTTACGGACGCAAAGTGACAACGGTGAGTTGTAAAACGGCAATAGCGCGTTGGCCCTTGTGATCCTTGACTACACTTTATGGACTACTTTATTGGCTCCCGCATAAATATTATCTTCGAGAAAACGGCGCGGTCAAATACGGTGAAGTCGAGCGTAACGTGTGGTTTGAGAACGTGCGTGTTTATTGGCGATGGAGTTTGGGGGGGGAGGGGGGTGAGCACGGGGGGGGGGTCACAAGGGGCAGTGCCCCCCCCCTTCCCCCGCGACAAAGTGAACCCCTGCCGCCCTCCCTCCTCACCCCAAACAGAGAAGTCAAACTCCGCCTGCGGTGTTCAACATCAGCGCGGTTTGCCTGCTCAGCTCACGGTGAACGCCGCGATCCGAATCTTCCCGCGGAATTTCGACAATTACCAAAGAGGCCACCACCACCCCCCCCTCTCCCGCCAGTCCATTTTCCCATCCGTGTGTGAGTGAGGGGTTAACTGCAGTGCTTCCTTGCAGGTTCATCGACGGAACAGTCGGTGCAATGCTCGCCAGAGTATACTTGAGTGCAAATTGTAGGTATTTAAGGCACCCAACTTCAATGGTGCAAAGGCCTCTCCTCCCTAGGTTCACGCAGCACGACACTTGCCCCCGCCCCCCGGCATCTCTGTGCACCTCCGTGTGGTCTGCGCATCTCTCCATCCCACCGTGATCTCGCAAGTCACAGCACACACACACACACAGGCACACGACAGGGAGACATAGAGAGAGAGAGACACGTGTTCGATGGGGGTTTCAGAAACGTCTCACTCTGCGGACGAGACCGCGTGCAGATCGACTCGGTGACCCCTTAACCCCCCCCCACCCCAACTCAACCCCCCCCCCCTCCCCGAACCGACGTCACGCGCACGCAGAGCGGACGAGTCGTTTCGCCCTGGCCCTGCTTGGCCCGCAGGCCGGATGCGGATGACTTCTTGTGAGGCGAGCAGCGTGGCTTGTTGCGTAACTGGTGTAAAAACCCCCCCATGCCGTGACGGGCCCCACGCTGGCTGGGTGTATAACCAGTAGATAAAACCACCCCATACCGTGATGGGCCCCACGCTGGCTGGGTGTATAACCAGTAGATAAAACCACCCCATACCGTGATGGGCCCCACGCTGGCTGGGTGTATAACCAGTAGATAAAACCACCCCATACCGTGATGGGCCCCACGCTGGCTGGGTGTATAACCAGTAGATAAAACCACCCCATACCGTGATGGGCCCCACGCTGGCTGGGTGTATAACCAGTAAATAAAACCACCCCATACGCTCGTTTCACCACTCACACCCACGCTCGTTGCACCACTCACGCTCGTTCAACAAGGAAAGCCTGAACATCTTTTTGTTGCGTGCGATCAAAATTTAGCAATTTGCGGTGTACATTTTTTTTTGGCACAATACCGGTCACATTTTGCGGTATTGCTTTTGGAAACATGAGAGCCCCGGGGGAAACACCCCATGCAGAAGAGGGGGACGGGAGACAACACACGGACCGGCCACCACGCCACGCTAAAATGGCCGGCAGCGGTCAGCGGCATTGAAGTCTAACAGAGGACACGGGACGACGCAGCTCCGCTCGCTCGCTCGCTCGCTCGCACCACCACCACCACCACGCATTCAGTAACGCCCGGTAAAGCTGCGCCGCCGTCGGTCGTGGCAACGCGCGTGTGATGACCCCGCCGAGCCACGCGGGTTTACGGAAACAATCGCTGGGGTTCGGAGCCGGGTGCCGGGGAGCGTCGCCCGAAGTCCCCGCACCCGGCGGGGCCGGGAACTTTTGAGTCCGCGTGTGCTCCAAATCCGCCCGGCGCGGTGGTCCAGCGAGCCGGCTCTCTCGAGCTGCACCAGCCACGACTCGTGACCTCTCGCCCAGTAGCGGAGAGGAAGGGGGTGGGAGCGGTGGGCGGGGGCACTGCCCTGTGACTCGCGACCTTCGACCTTTGTCGCGTTTGGTTCCATGGAACTGCTTGTGCGCGGCGCTAGACCCGAGGCCCCTGCAGGGAGCAATTGCTGACCTCCTGGGGATGGTCCTGGAAGGTCCTGGAAGGTCCTGGAAGGTCCCGGAAGGTCCTAGAATCCCAAGGAAGGCCGCAAAGTGTCAGAGAAGATCTCGTTCCCCCCCCCACCCAGTGAAGGTTTCTGTTGAGTCCCAATGAGGGAGAGTGGCGTTTACAGGAAGGTTCTGGAGTTGCACGGAAGACCTCAGAAAGTCCTCAAGTCACAGGCCAGGGCGTCCTCGAGTTCTACCGAGTGACCCAGGAGACGCAGAGAAGGCTGCGGGAGTCCCCGTCGAGGTGCCCCCGGAAGTCCTGAGAAGGTCCTGGAGTTCGATGGCGACGCCTGGAGACGGAGGGGCGGCCTCAGGCCCCGGGGCGGGAGCGGCGAGAGCGCGCCAGCGCCGAGAACATCTCGTAGGTGAGGAAGGTGAGGCCGGTGGAGGCGGCCGCTTTGAGGGCGCTCGGCACGAGCCCCTTGTAGAGGCCCGGGAGGCCCTCCTCCCGCACCACGTGGCGCACGCAGTCGCACGCACCCGAGTACGCACGCACCTACGGGGGGGGGGGGGGGACACACGCAGAGGACCAGGGGACACACACACGCAGACGTGGAAGAAATCAGCGGGACACACCACACCGCCAGAGCCCCCCGATCAGCACGGTTAGCTGCGTACGGCGTGAAAGAAGTTCAACGCACACACGTGCGCTCGCACAAAGTGGGTCCCCGTACCCCCACGTCCCAGCGTACTTATGTCATGGCATCCCCGCGCCCCTACATCCACGTCTCAGTGTCTCTACGTGTCTGTGTACCCGCATGATTTCCCACGTGCGTCCATCCCCTGCGTGTCCCCACGTGTCTCCCCCCTCCCCCTCCCGCGTGTCCTCGAGTGTCCCTCCCCCGTGCGTCTCCCCCGTTGTGTCCCCACGTGTCCCTCCCCCGTGCGCCCCCCCACAACGTGTCCCCCCACGTGCCCCCCCCCCCCCCCCCCACCCCCGTGCGTCCCGCACCTCTCCGAAGTGGCACCTCGCCTGCTCGAATCCCATCACCTGCAGCCTCTTCTTGACGAGGTCGCAGGGGTAGGTGAGCGTCTTGCTCAGCACCCCCGCCGCGGCGCCACACACCAGGGTCTGGAGGCCCCCTGCGCGGCACGGCGGCACGGCGGGACACGGCAACAACGCGGTGAACGGGGGCGGCGCGGCGGTGACGCTCGCACCCCGCAACAAGAAGCCCCCTGGGTTCGACTCCCGGCTCGGACGCCTTTCTGCGCGGCGTTTGCGTGTTCTGCCCCTGTACTGCATCTGTAGAGGGGGTTCCCCACGCCCGCACGGGAGCCCCCCGCTGGAGCCCCCCCGCGAGGGACCCCACGGAAGCCCCCCACGGGAGTCCCCTTGTGGCTGTGGCTACCGGTGTCAAACGCGAAGCCGGCTGTGCGGTTGCGCTGGTGGCTACCGGTGCGGCGCTGCGTCCGTGCGGCCAGGGTGTTGCCAGCGCGAGTGAACACGTTGTAGAAGCCGAACTGCAGCCCCGCGTACGGGAAGACGGCGGCGAGCGTGGGCGAGAGGCCGCGGTAGAACCCCCGCAGCCCCTCGCCCCGCCACATGGTGCCCACCGCATGCACCAGCCCCCGGTAGACCTGCGGCACACAGGCGGGGTGGTGACGCGCGGGCAGGGGGGACGACAAGTGTGTGTCTGTGTGTGTCTGTGTGTGTCTGTGTGCGTCTGCGTGTGTCTGCGTGTCTGTGTGTGTCTGTGTGTGTCTGCGTGTCTGTGTGTCTGTGTGTCTGTGTGTGTCTGTGTGTGTCTGTGTGTGTCTGCGTGTGTCTGCGTGTGTCTGTGTGTGTCTGTGTGTGTCTGTGTGTGTCTGTGTGTGTCTGTGTGTGTCTGCGTGTCTGTGTGTGAGCGGCGTGTGTGGCGTGAGCGGTGTGTGCGCGAGTGTGAGTGGAGAGTCGGTGAGTGAGCGGTGAGTGCGTGAGGGGTGAGTGAGCGGTGAGTGAGCGGTGAGCGAACGAGTGCGGTGTGAGTGCACGGTGCAAGACTTATGCGTGCGTGTGAGCGGTGAGTGAGAGAGCGGTGAATGAGTGATGAGTGAGTGAGTGGTGTGTGAGTGAGCGGTGAGTGATGAGTGAGCAGTGAGTGATTGAGCAGTGTGTGTGTGAGCAATAAGTGAGCGGTGAGTGAGTGAGCGTTGTGTGAGTGAGTGGTGAGTGAGCGGTGTGTGAGTGAGGAGTGAGCGGTGTTTGAGTGAGTGGCGTGTGAGGGAGCGGTGAGTGGGCGGTGAGCGAGTGAGCGGAGAGTGAGCAAGTGAGTGAGCAGCGTGTGAGTGAGCGATGAGTGAGCGAGCGGTGTGTGAGTGAGTGAGGGATGAGTGAGCGAGCGGTGTGTGAGTGAGTGAGCGAGTGAGGGATGAGTGAGCGAGCAGTGTGCGAGTGAGCGAGTGAACGAGTGAGTGAGGGATGAGTGAGCGAGCGGTGTGTGAGTGAGTGAGCGAGCAGTGTGTGAGTGAGGGATGAGTGAGTGAGGGATGAGTGAGCGAGCGGTGTGTAAGTGAGTGAGCGAGTGAGTGAGGGATGAGTGAGCGAGCAGTGTGTGAGTGTGTGAGTGACCGAGCGATGAGTGAGCGAGCGGTGTGTGAGTGAGTGTGCGAGCAGTGTGCGAGTGAGTGAGCGATGAGTGAGTGAGTGAGCGAGTGAGTGAGGGATGAGTGAGCGAGCAGTGTGCGAGTGAGTGAGCGATGAGTGAGTGAGTGAGCAAGTGAGTGAGGGATGAGAGAGCGAGCGGTGTGTGAGCGAGTGAGTGAGCGAGTGAGTGAGGGATGAGTGAGCGAGCGGTGTGTGAGTGAGCGAGTGAGTGAGGGATGAGTGAGCGAGCGGTGTGTGAGTGAGCGAGTGAGTGAGGGATGAGTGAGCGAGCGGTGTGTGAGCGAGTGAGTGAGTGAGGGATGAGTGAGCGAGCGGTGTGTGAGCGAGTGAGCGAGCGAGCGAGGGATGAGTGAGCGAGCGGTGTGTGAGCGAGTGAGCGAGGGATGAGTGAGCGAGCGGTGTGTGAGTGAGCGAACGAGCGAGGGAGTGAGGGATGAGTGAGCGAGCGGTGTGTGAGCGAGCGAGCGAGTGAGCGAGGGATGAGTGAGCGAGCGGTGTGTGTGAGTGAGCGAGCGGCGTGCGCGAGCGAGCGAGCGCGCGCGGTGCGTGTCCACGTCGCGAGCGTCGCGCGTCTCCGGCCCGCCTCGTCACCCTGGGCTCTCCCTGCGCTGCGAGGCGCGTGCGCAGCGTGTCCAGCGGCTGGGCCACCAGCGAGGCCATGCAGGCCCCGGCGCCGCCGCACGCGAAGTGGACGTGCGCCTGCGTGGCCTCGTAGCGCGTGTGTCCGTGCACGAGCTCCGTGAGGCCCTCGAACGTCACGAACTGCGGCGCAGACACGGCGGCGGCGGCGGCGGCAACGGCGAAATGGGAACGTTTTTATTTTCATACACAGAAATAAAACGAAACTATATATTTTTTTATCTTTGCAAGTAAAGCCCCTACCGAGCTACTAGCTTCTTTTTCAGAAGCGACCTGGCCACAGAGCCGAATCAGAATATTGATTTACGCTGGAGGAATCCGATGAGCTATGAAGCTCTTTTTTTCACGGATGTCCAGCAGGGGCACGGGGTCAGAAGGTTACAACAACAACAAAGGTTACAACAACAACAAATACAAAAAACACGGCAGGAGTGCAAAGTATAGGCAAGGTAAAGAAATAACTTTAAAAATAAATACAGGTAGTCCTCTACTCACGATGGAGATGCGTTAAGACGACCCCATCGTAAGTCAAAAATATCGTAAGTCGAAGATGGCCTAGCCTACCCAGGAGTCTTAAAGATGGGTGATAATTTAGCAAAACAGAGCAATTTACAGTACCGTACTGTATAAACTATATACTGTATGTATTTATGAATTACAATACTGCATTGCACAGTAAAATTAAGTGTCGGTGACGTCACCGCCGCGCTTGTGCCAGGCTTAGTGCACCTTTGAGGCCACGTGAAGTGGCCTCACTGGCAGGAGATGACTGGCAGATGCGCCACCTTTGCTCCCTACTGGGTTCACTCGCTGCGTTTTAGCCGCCCAGCGGTCCCGCTCGTTGTTGTGAGCGTCGCTCCTCTGCCCTCTGCTGTTATTGGAGGGCGACTGCCTCCAACTGCCCGGTAGCAGCATCCTTCACGAGCCTCCTCCTCCACAGAGGCCCAATCTTGACACTGCTGGTACCAGTCATCGGCAAAGTTCAATTTGCTCCACATCCTTCTGTATTGCATCAGTCCATCTCTTCTCTACCCAGTGTCATGCCTGTTAGCCTCCTCTATCCGGACCAACAGAGGCCGCTTGGGCAGGGGCGGAGCCAGGATTTTCAGCCCGGGGTGACATATATACTGTATGTATTTATGAATTACAATACTGCATTGCACAGTAAAATTAAGTGTCGGTGACGTCACCGCCGCGCTTGTGCCAGGCTTAGTGCACCTTTGAGGCCACGTGAAGTGGCCTCACTGGCAGGAGATGACTGGCAGATGCGCCACCTTTGCTCCCTACTGGGTTCACACGCTGCGTTTTAGCCGCCCAGCGGTCCCGCTCGTTGTTGTGAGCGTCGCTCCTCTGCCCTCTGCTGTTATTGGAGGGCGACTGCCTCCAACTGCCCGGTAGCAGCATCCTTCACGAGCCTCCTCCTCCACAGAGGCCCAATCTTGACACTGCTGGTACCAGTCATCGGCAAAGTTCAATTTGCTCCACATCCTTCTGTATTGCATCAGTCCATCTCTTCTCTACCCAGTGTCATGCCTGTTAGCCTCCTCTATCCGGACCAACAGAGGCCGCTTGGGCAGGGGCGGAGCCAGGATTTTCAGCCCGGGGTGACATATATACTGTATGTATTTATGAATTACAATACTGCATTGCACAGTAAAATTAAGTGTCGGTGACGTCACCGCCGCGCTTGTGCCAGGCTTAGTGCACCTTTGAGGCCACGTGAAGTGGCCTCACTGGCAGGAGATGACTGGCAGATGCGCCACCTTTGCTCCCTACTGGGTTCACTCGCTGCGTTTTAGCCGCCCAGCGGTCCCGCTCGTTGTTGTGAGCGTCGCTCCTCTGCCCTCTGCTGTTATTGGAGGGCGACTGCCTCCAACTGCCCGGTAGCAGCATCCTTCACGAGCCTCCTCCTCCACAGAGGCCCAATCTTGACACTGCTGGTACCAGTCATCGGCAAAGTTCAATTTGCTCCACATCCTTCTGTATTGCATCAGTCCATCTCTTCTCTACCCAGTGTCATGCCTGTTAGCCTCCTCTATCCGGACCAACAGAGGCCGCTTGGGCAGGGGCGGAGCCAGGATTTTCAGCCCGGGGTGACATTCAACAAATTTTAATTTCAAGAATGATTAGAGAGTCAGGCTGTTGAACTAGACGTCATCGGTTGGCGACACACTCTGACAATGCAGTTGCATGGAGTCCGCCAGACTGAGTGTCATACACTGATATGCAGAATGTTTCAGATTTTCGATTCTTTTTGGGGGGTGACAATTGTCTACCCTGTCACCCCCCTGGCTCCGCCCCTGCGCTTGGGTATGTTGTTGGTGCCTGCGTGTGTGTGGGTGTGTGGTATCTGCATTTCGCTTTGGAGATCATCTGCACAAGAGATGATCTCCCAAGCGAAATGCTGAGGGAGGGTGGCGTTTGTGCACAGACTGCCCTATATGACATCATAACAGTCTGGACCACTGGACGGGTTCCGTAGGATTGGAAGGATGCCCTGGTGGTCCCCCTCTTTAAGAAGGGGGACCGCATAGACTGTAACAACTACAGGGGCATCTCCCTCCTCAGTGTGCCGGGAAAGGTCCTGGCAAGGATTATTCAACATCGCCTCGCCAGGCACGCTGAGGAGAGGCTTGCGGAGCCCCAATGCGGTTTCAGGAAAGGGCGGTCCTGCACAGATGCCATATTTTCTGTCCGTCTGCTACAGCAGAGGTGTAGGGAATTCCAGCAAGACCTACATCTCTGCTTTATTGACCTGGTCAAGGCCTATGATACCATCAGTAGGCCTGGGCTCTGGGTTGTTCTTCGTGCTTTTGGAGTCCCTGACCCTCTGCTCACGATCATTAAGGATCTTCATGATGGTGAGCGGGCACGGGTAAAACTACGTAGCCGGGAGTCAGAGCCATTCCCTGTACACCTTGGGGTGCGACAGGGATGTCCTCTGGCTCCCACATTATTTAACATCTATTTTGACCACGTAGTTCGTGAAGCCTTCAATAGCTGTACCGGGGGAATCTCCATATGGTACAGATATAATGGGAGGCTGATCGATGCCCGGGTCCGGTCAAGGGATGACTCCCTATTGCTCAACCACGTTATGTATGCCGATGATTTGGTAATAGCTGCTCATTCAGAGGAGGAGTTGGAGACGCTGCTGCTGAGACTGGAGCGTGCCACTAAGAGATGGGGCCTTACCATCAGCCCCACCAAAACTAAGCACCTGCCTGGGTATTTTGTACCATCGGACACTCCACCCCCACAACTCCCAATCGGTGATGGGGCAGTTGTGGAGAGAGTGGAGAGTTTCCCAAACCTGGGCAGTGTGCTTATGACCGGCACCAGTTTAACAGCAGAGGTCTCACTCCGAATAAGTCGAGCGGCAATATCTTTTCATCGGTTGTGTAACGCTGTGTGGAAGCTACCTGGTCTGTCGCTCTGCACTAAGCTTCAGGTCTTCTCGGCCACGGTCATTCCCTCCCTTCTCTACGCTTGCGAAACGTGGACCCCCCTAATGGAACATCTTCGCCGGTTAGAAACATTTAGGCTAGCCTGCCTACGATCCATCCTGGGTTTAACCAGGCTGGATTGTGTGAGGAGCTCACAAATCCTTGAAAGATCTGGGCAACGTCCCATCGGTGAGCTCCTCCGGCAGGCAAGGCTGCGTTGGCTGGGTCATGTAGCCCGCATGCCCAGCCACCGCATGCCGAAACAGCTTTTGTTCGGCCGGATTGAGGGGGCTAAACGGGCGCGGCACGGGCTAGAGAAGAGAAGGAGTGATGTGGTACAGGTGGACATGGAGCTGAGTGGACTTGCCGATGACTGGTACCAGCGGTGTCAAGATCGGACTCTGTGGAGGCTCGTGAAGGACGCTACTGCGCAGTTGGAGGCAGTCTCCAACGGAGGGCGGAGGAGCGACGCTCACAACAACGAGCGGAGCGCCGGGTGGCTAAAGCACAGCAGGTTGGCACAGTAGGGGGCACAGGTGGTGCATCAGCCAGTCATCTCAGTCAGTCGACCCGTGGCACTTGGGTCTGCCCCGTGACCTCCTGCCAGCGTGCGTTCGACACTTCACGTGGCCTCAAGGTGCACATGGCCTGGCACAAGCGTCGTGGTGACGTCACTGCCACTTAGTGGCGAATGGCGGTTGTGGTTGTTGTTGTTGTTGGCATCTGCACAGCAGCGTAGCGGTGAGTGCGCAGCGCTGAAAACCTTGCGCGACCCGAGTTCGATTCCCGCTCCCGAACAGTGATGGGCCCTCCCCCTTAGGTCGACTCGGCTTCACACGAGCATCTGGTGCCGATGTTGTAAACCATCGATGTTGTAAACCATCGATGTTGTAAACCATCGATGTTGTAAACCATCGATGTTGTAAACCATCGATGTTGTAAACATCGGCACCAAACCGCGGCCGCGCGTGCCCGCTAACAGCACTTGCCCAAACAGCCAAGCTGTACCTGCACGCCGCTGTAGGTGATGGAGAGCAGTTGTGCGGGCACGTGCCCCTTCCAGAAGGCGGCGAGACCCTCCTCGCACAGCATGGCGCGCACGGCCTGCGCCAGGCCCCGGTACTTGGCGCGCGGCTCCAGCGCAGAGATCCGCTCGACCTGGAGCTGCGCGCACGCGCGGACGGTTCAACGTCGACGACACGCGGCCGTCAGCGTAGCAAAAGACGTCTAGCGCCGTGGGGTAGGGAAGAAGATGGGAGGGCAGCGGAGGGCAGCGCAGGGCTGGAGAGTCTGGCGTGCAGAAGGGCAGGCGGTCACACGGGGAGGGGTCTGGGCCACTGAACATCTGTGAAAAAGAGCTTCATAGCTCATCATGAATGTGATTCTGGGCTAGGGGAGGGCAGCGAAGGGCAGCCGGGCTGGGCAGGGGCACCTGGAAGCGGATCTTGACGACGTCGAGCGGGCTGACCGCGGCTCGCGTCACGAAGCCCGAGAGGGCGCCGCACAGAGCCACCTCCGTAGGCCCGAGCCTGCGGTGGCTCGGGTCGAACCCCACCATGGCTGCCCGGCACTGCGCACCCCCCCCCGCGCGGTCCGCGCCTCGTCCACCCGCGCCTCGTCGGTCGCCTCCGATTAGCACGGTTGGCTGCGCACGCTGCGAAAGAAGTTCAACGTACAGCAGATACATGAATACAAACTACTATACACTGCACACTACACTACACACTACACTATCATACACTAAACTACTATACACTACACTATACACTACTATACACTAAACTACTATACACTACACTACACTCCGATTAGCACGGTTCAACGTACAGCAGATACATAAATACAAACTACTATACGCTGCACACTACACTACTATACACTACACTACGATACACTACACTACTATACACTACACTATACACTACTATACACTATCCACTACTATACACTAGACTACTATACACTACACTACTATACACTCTCCACTACTATACACTACACTACTATACACTACACTATCCACTACTATACACTATCCACTACTATACACTACACTACTATACACTATTCCACTACTATACACTACACTACTATACACTACACTATCCACTACTATACACTATCCACTACTATACACTACACTACTATACACTACTCTACTATACACTAAACTACTATACACTACACTATACACTACACTACTATACACTAAACTACTATACACTACACTACACTCCGATTAGCACGGTTGGCTGCGTACGGTGTGAAAGAAGTTCAACGTACAGCAGATACATAAATACAAACTACTATACGCTACACACTACACTACTATACACTACACTACTATACACTACACTACTATACACTATACACTACTATACACTACACTACTATAGACTACTATACACTACACTATACACTACAATACTATACACTACAATACTATACACTACTACACACTACACTACTCTACACTCCACTATACACCACACTACACTACTATAAACTACACACTACACTACTATACACTACACTACACACTACATTACACAACACTACACTACACACTACACTACTATACACCAGTCACGTGCAGTCAGGGGAGGCAGGGGAAGCAGAGCCTCACCTGTCATACTCCAATGAAAATAGCGGTTACGACAAAAATATATAATGCTTTTCCGCTGATCTGTGTTATAAATGTCATTTCTGTACGATACCAAAATTGTTTAGAGTCAAAATCGCCAAATTTGCGGAGCTCCGCTGCAAATACATGAAGAGACGAGAGGTGAGGCAGCGACGAGCTCAGCCTCCCCTCTGATTGCGCAACCCCTCAGTAACTGGATGGAGCGCGGGCAATAAGCGCGTGCCTGTTACTATCTCAGTATGTCACCAATGTGATGTTTGTAGACCCCTTAATTTCATGTCCTCGCCTTCCATACTCCAGGTAACTTATTCCACGTACGTGTATAAAGATATTTAGGCTCGCTGGTCTCGTCGTGAAACTGCAATGAAAAAGCACCAGGGGAGGCAGCTATCACATCTGCCTCACTGAGGTGGGAGTGTCAGACACGCCCCCTTCAGTGAGGACACGCCCCCTCAGCGAGGACACGCCCCCCTCAGCGTGTAAATCTCGCTCTGATACGAGCCAGTGCTTCCCCAGCCATTGACCTCACTGCACGTCACTGCTATACACTCCGATTAGCACGGTTGGCTACGTACGGCGCGAAAGAAGTGCAACACGCACGCATGATAAAACTAAACTTTATTTTTGTTTACAAGGCAAGACCATACTCTTTGGTCCTATCAGTAAAGTCACGTAGCAGGGAGCTTGGGAGGGAGCTTGGGAGGGAGGGTGGGCGGGAGGAGTGGGGTGTGTGTGTGGGGGGGTGCAGGATATGTGTGTGTGCGGGGTGTGTGTGGGGTGTGCGGGGTCTGTGGGTGTGGGGTGTGTGTGATGTGTGTGGTGTGTGGGGTGTGTATGGTGTGTGTAGGGTGCGGGGTGTGCGTAGGGTGCGTGTAGGGTGTGGGGTGTGTGTGTGGTGTGTGTGGTGTGTGTTGTGTGTGTAGTGTGTGTGGTGTGTAGTGTGTGTGGTGTGTGTGTGTGGGGTGTGGTGTGTGTGTGGGGTGTGTGTGTGGGGTGTGGTGTGTGTGTTGGGTGTGTGTGGGTGTGGTATGTGTGGTGTGTGGGGTGTGTGTGGGGTGTGTGAGGTGTGTGTATGTGTGTGGGGTGTGTGTATGTGAGTGGGGTGTGTGTGTATGTGTGTGGTGTGTGTGGGGTGTGGTGTGTGTGGTGTGTGTGTGGTGTGTGTATGTGTGTGGGGTGTGAGTGTGTGGTGTGTGTAGGGTGCGGGGTGTGTGTAGGGTGCGGGGTGTGTGTAGGGTGCGGGGTGTGCGTAGGGTGCGTGTAGGGTGTGGGGTGTATGTGTGGTGTGTGGGGTGTGTTTGGGGTGTGTGTGGTGTGTGAGTGTGTGTGTGGTGTGTGGTGTGTGTGGGGTGTGGTGTGTGTGGGGTGTGGTGTGTGTGTGGGATGTGGTGTGTGTATTGGGTGTGTGTGGGGTGTGTGTGGGGTGTGGTGTGTGTATGTGTGTGGTGTGTGTATGTGTGTGGGGTGTGTGTGTGTGGGGTGTGTGTGGTGTGTGTGTGGTGTGTGTATGTGTGTGGGGTGTGGTGTGTGTGGTGTGTGTATGTGGGGTGTGGTTTGTGTGGTGTGTGTATGCGTGTGGGGTGTGTGTGTGGGGTGTGTGTGGTGTGTGTATGTGTGTGGGGTGTATGTGGGGTGTGTGTAGGGTGCGGGGTGTGTGTAGGGTGCGGGGTGTGTGTAGGGTGCGGGGTGTGCGTAGGGTGCGTGTAGGGTGTGGGGTGTATGTGTGGTGTGTGGGGTGTGTTTGGGGTGTGTGTGGTGTGTGAGTGTGTGTGTGGTGTGTGGTGTGTGTGGGGTGTGGTGTGTGTGGGGTGTGGTGTGTGTGTGGGATGTGGTGTGTGTATTGGGTGTGTGTGGGGTGTGTGTGGGGTGTGGTGTGTGTATGTGTGTGGTGTGTGTATGTGTGTGGGGTGTGTGTGTGTGGGGTGTGTGTGGTGTGTGTGTGGTGTGTGTATGTGTGTGGGGTGTGGTGTGTGTGGTGTGTGTATGTGGGGTGTGGTTTGTGTGGTGTGTGTATGCGTGTGGGGTGTGTGTGTGGGGTGTGTGTGGTGTGTGTATGTGTGTGGGGTGTATGTGGGGTGTGTGTGGGGTGTGGTGTGTGTGGTGTGTGTAGTATGTGTGTGTGTGGTGTGTGTGTGGTGTGTGTGTGGTGTGTGTGTGTGGGGTGTGGTGTGTGTGGTGTTTGTGTGGTGTGTATGTGTGTGGGGTGTGGTGTGTGTGGGGTGTGGTGTGTGTATGTGTGTGGTGTGTGTGTGGTGTGTGTGTGTGGGGTGTGGTGTGTGTGTGTGGGGTGTGTGTTAGCTGTGTGTGTGGGGTGTGTGGTGTGTGTATGTGTGTGGAGTGTGTGTGGGGTGTGTGTGGTGTGTGGGGTGTGGTGTGTGTGGTGTGCGGTGTGTGTGGGGTGTGGTGTGTGGTGTGTGTGGTGTGTGGGGTGTGGTGTGTGTGTGGTGTGTTAGGTGTGTGTGGGGTGTGGTGTGTGTGTGGTGTGTGTATGTGTGTGGGGTGTGTGTGTGGGGTGTGGTGTGTGTGGTGTGTGTGTGGTGTGTGGGGTGTGGTGTGTGTGGTGTGTGGGGTGTGGTGTGTGTGGTGTGTGTTAGCTGTGAGTGTGTGGGGTGTGGTGTGTGTGGTGTGTGTATGTGTGTGTGTGTGGTGTGTGTGTGTGGTGTGTGTATGTGTGTGGGGTGTGTGTGGGGTGTGGTGTGTGTGGTGTGTGGGGTGTGGTGTGTGTGTGGGGTGTGGTGTGTGTGGGGTGTGGTGTGTGTGGTGTGTGTTAGGTGTGTGTGTGGGGTGTGTGTGTGGGGTGTGTGTGGTGTGTGTGTGTGGGGTTTGGTGTGTGGTGTGTGTGTGGTGTGTGTATGTGTGTGGGGTGTGTGTGTGTGGGGTGTGGTGTGTGTGTGGTGTGCGGCGTGTGTGGGGTGTGGTGTGTGTGTGAGGTGTGGTGTGTGTGGTGTGTGGGGTGTGGTGTGTGTGGTGTGTTAGGTGTGTGTGTGTGGGGTGTGGTGTGTGTGTGGTGTGTGTATGTGTGTGGGGTGTGTGTGTGGGGTGTGGTGTGTGTGGTGTGTGTGTGGTGTGTGGGGTGTGGTGTGTGGGGTGTGGTGTGTGTGGTGTGTGTTAGCTGTGAGTGTGTGGGGTGTGGTGTGTGTGGTGTGTGTATGTGTGTGTGTGTGGTGTGTGTGTGGTGTGTGTGTGTGGGGTGTGGTGTGTGTGGTGTATGTGTGTGTGGGGGGTGTGTATATGTGTGTGTGGTGTGTGTGTGGTGTGTGTGGTGTGGTGTGTGTGTGGTGTGTGTGGGGTGTGGTGTGTGTGTGTGGTGTGTGGTGTGTGTGTGTGGTGTGTGTATGTGTGTGGGGTGTGGTGTGTGTGGTGTGTGTATGTGTGTGGTGTGTGTATGTGTGTGGGGTGTGTGTGTGTGGGGTGTGTGTGGTGTGTGGTGTGTGTATGTGTGTGGGGTGTGTGGGGGGTGGTGTGTGTATGTGGGGTGTGGTGTGTGTGGTGTGTGTATGTGTGTGGGGTGTGTGTGTGTGGGGTGTGTGTGGTGTGTGTATGTGTGTGGGGTGTATGTGGGGGGTGTGTGGGGTGTGGTGTGTGTGGTATATGTGTGTGTGTGGTGTGTGTGTGGTGTGTGTATGTGTGTGGGGTGTGTGTGTGGTGTGTGTGTGTGGGGTGTGTGGTGTTTGTGTGGTGTGTATGTGTGTAGGGTGTGTGTGTGTGGGGTGTGGTGTGTGTGGTGTGTGTATGTGTGTGGTGTGTGTATGTGTGTGGGGTGTGTGTGTGTGTGTGGTGTGCGGTGTGTGTGTGTGGGGTGCGGTGTGTGTGTGTGGGGTGTGGTGTGTGTGTGTGGGGTGTGTGTTAGCTGTGTGTGTGTGGGGTGTGGTGTGTGTGGTGTGTGTATGTGTGTGGAGTGTGTGTGGGGTGTGTGTGGTGTGTGTGTGTGGGGTGTGGTGTGTGTGTGGTGTGCGGTGTGTGTGGGGTGTGGTGTGTGTGGTGTGTGTGGTGTGGTGTGTGTGGTGTGTGGGGTGTGGTATGTGTGGTGTGTTAGGTGTGAGTGTGTGGGGTGTGGTGTGTGTGTGGTGTGTGTATGTGTGTGGGGTGTGTGTGTGGGGTGTGGTGTGTGTGTGGTGTGTGGGGTGGGGTGTCTGTGGTGTGTGGGGTGTGGTGTGTGTTAGCTGTGAGTGTGTGGGGTGTGGTGTGTGTGGTGTGTGTATGTGTGTGGTGTGTGTGGTGTGTGTATGTGTGTGGGGTGTGTGGGGGGTGTGGTGTGTGTGGTGTGGTGTGTGTGTGTGGGGTGTGGTGTGTGTGGGGTGTGGTGTGTGTGGTGTGTGTTAGGTGTGTGTGTGGGGTGTGTGTGTGGGGTGTGTGTGGGGTTTGGTGTGTGGTGTGTGTGGGGTGTGTGGTGTGTGTGGTGTGTGTGGTGTGTGTATGTGTGTGTGTGTAGTGTGTGTATGTGTGTGGTGTGTGTATGTGTGTGGTGTGTGTGGTGTGTGTATGTGTGTGGTGTGTGTGGGGTGGTGTGTGTGGTGTGTGGTGTGTGGTGTGTGTGTGGTGTGTGTGTGTGATATGTGTGTGTGGTGTGTATGTGTGTATGTGTGTGGTGTGTGTGGTGTATGTGTGTGGTGTGTGATGTGTGTGTGTGGTGTGTATGTGTGTGTGTGTGGTGTGTATGTGTGTGGTGTGTGTGGTGTGTATGTGTGTGGTGTGTATGTGTGTGGTGTGGGTGGTGTGTGTGGTGTGTATGTGTGTGGTGTGTGTGGTGTGTATGTGTGTGGTGTGTGTGTGTTGTGTGTGGTGTGTATGTGTGTGGTGTGTGTGTGGTGTGTATGTGTGTGGTGTGTGTGTGGTGTGTATGTGTGTGGTGTGTACGTGTGGTGTGTGTGTGTGTGGGGTGTGGTGTGTGTGGTGTGTGTGTGGTGTGTGTGTGTGGTGTGTGTGTGGTGTGTGTGGTGTGTGGTGTGTGTGGTGTGTGTGTGTGGTGTGTGTGTGTGGTGTGTGTGTGGTGTGTATGTGTGTGGTGTGTGTGTGTGGTGTGTGTGTGTGGTGTGTATGTGTGTGGTGTGTGTGTGGTGTGTATGTGTGTGGTGTGTGTGGTGTGTGTGGTGTGTGTGTGTGGTGTGTGTGTGGTGTGTATGTGTGTGGTGTGTGTGGTGTGTGTGTGTGTTTGGTGTGTGTGTGGTGTGTGTGTGGTGTGTATGTGTGTGGTGTGTGTGGTGTGTGTGTGTGTGTGGTATGTGTGTGGTGTGTATGTGTGTGGTGTGTGTGTGGTGTGTATGTGTATGTGTGTGGTGTGTGTGTGTGGTGTGTGTGTGTGGTGTGTGTGGTGTGTGTGTGTGGTGTGTGTGTGTGGTATGTGTGTGTGTGGTGTGTGTGTGTGGTGTGTGTGTGGTGTGTATGGTGTGTATGTGTGGTGTGTATGTGTGTGTGGTGTGTATGTGTGTGTGGTGTGTATGTGTGTGGTGTGTGTGTGTGTGTGGTGT